>NC_051846.1:77063019-77254044 GCF_002237135.1 Teleopsis dalmanni | reverse complement strand
ATTCTGGAGCTAATTCGGGTGGGAAACCCTGATCTAAATACGTCCACGTGGAAGGTCACCAAGCTGGAAGAAGCCAAAGGCAAGTTTAGGTCGGTCAGTTTTGTGATCGACAAAGCCTCTCTGGCCATTTTGGCGCGATCTAGTGGCGTTTTAAATTACGGTTTTTTCCCCATAACTATGAGGGTCTACAAAAAAGATGAGGAGCAATCCTCGTCTGATGTACGGGAATCAGCGGCAATTTCTCAACACACTGCTGATCCCTTATCGAAAGTGGGCAATATTAAGCCTGCTTCCATGACCGAAGTGAGTCCGGTTATTCCATCTGAAGACTCACCTGTGTGCATGGACATTTCAGTGTCTGCTCCTTCGCCAGCTCACTCAATTACATCAGAGGAGAGCGTAGGCATGCGCTATCTTTTCGATGAAGAGGAACTCCTAATGAGTAATGACTCTGAGGAGGATAGTGCTTTTGATGTCACTGTGGTGGAGAAAAATGGATCCACACATACTGAAGATGCGGGTACAGCAAATTAACCTGCATCATAGCAAGGCTGCATCCGCCAGTCTACTGCAACGCCTCAGCAACAACGAGGCTGATATGGTCCTGATACAAGAACCATGGATTTATAAGGATCTTGTGTGCGGAATCAGGGCTAATAACTACAACCTATTTTATGCGGTAAATAAGGGTAAGCCTAGGTCCTGCATAGTGGTTAATAAAAAATTTAATGCTCTCTTACTTTCGCAATATAGTGATGGTGACCAAACCGCAGTAAGTATCGAGGGCTCCTGGGGCCAAATATGGGCAGTATCTGCATATCTGGCACATGACCATGCCATACTACCATCGAATGTCCTGATACAGCTAACAAGCAGCGCCAGGAGACTCGGGGTAGAGCTTCTTATAGGCTGCGATGCCAACGCTCATCATGAGGTTTGGGGCAGCTCAAATATCAATGAAAGAGGTGAGTTACTTTTTGATTTTGTATTTAGTAACAATCTGTTCATCTGCAATGATGGCAATATGCCAACTTTTATTACAAAAAACAGGCAGGAAGTGTTAGATGTCACTCTTGCTACTGCTAGGCTTCACGAATCGGTCAAGAACTAGAAAGTGTCCACTCAACACTCGTTCTCAGACCACATGATTCTAGAATTCACCTTAACCTTAGATGAACCGAACATCTACAATCATAAAACGTTTAGAAATGTTAAAAACACAAACTGGACGAATTATAATGCAGCTCTAAGTGAGCTGCTTTTAACCACTTCCTTCGATCCCCCTGGGAACACTTTTGATCTAGACAATCAAGTCCAAGATCTCACCTCAGTGCTCAACGAAGCCTTCAGTTATGCTTGTCCCCTCACACAACCTAGTAGGAAATGTAACCCACCTTGGTGGAATAAACATCTAGATCTTTTACGAAAGGAGTGTAGGAGACTCTTCAACAGAGCAAAACTATATAATAATGAGAGTGATTGGCTGAATTACAAAACCTCTCTGAAAGAATATAAGAAAAATCTACGTAGGTCCAAGAGAGACACTTGGCAATCGTACTGTCAAGAAATAAATACCAATTCTGAAAGCTCTAGACTGCGTAAAATCTTATCCAAAAGTCCATCTGTCCCAGAGTTACTCAAAAAATCTGACGGGACATGGTGCAATAATAGTAGCGAATCTTTACAATTACTACTAGATACTCACTTTCCGGGATCTTCTACTTCGGTAGCTGCATCCTCAGAGTGCCCTAATCTCTCTAATCTCTCTCTATTAACTCTATTAAGGTTAACCTGCAGATCGTCAAATGGGCTATTTTTAGCTTTAAACCCTACAAATCACCAGGACCGGATGGTATTCATCCAATTGAGCTCCAGAATTCGTGGGAGTTAATACACAACCGGCTTTTGGCAATTTTTAGACATTGTTTCTTATTCAACTATGTCCCGATTAAATGGAGGGAGGTTAGAGTAGTTTTTATACCCAAAGCAGGTAAAACCTCGCACCATAACCCCAATGAACTCCGTCCTATAAGCCTCTCCTCTTTCATGTTGAAGGCTCTTGAAAGAATAATAGACGTAGAAGTAAGGCGTGCTGTAAGCCCCAACCAGTGGTCCCCCTCACAGCATGCCTACACTAAGGGAAAATCTACAGAGACAGCTCTCCACTCCCTCACTTACAGAATAGAAAAATCCATAAAACTCAAAGAATTTTGTATGGTTGCTTTTGTAGATATTGAAGGGGCCTTTAACAATATACTCCCGAGTGCAATAGTAAGCGCGATCTCGCGTCTGGGTGTTGATGATGCGCTCATTGGTTTTATAAATCAGCTTCTAACTGGCAGACTCATTGAAGCAACGATGGGCTCATCAACGGCATGCAGAAGGGTAAATAGAGGTACCCCCCAAGGAGGAGTACTCTCCCCTCTCCTTTGGAACATAGTGGTGAATGAACTGCTAATACAACTGAAGGCGGAGGGATGCGAAACTATTGCATACGCGGATGATATTGCGATAACGGTCACCGGAATATATACTACCACTCTTAGGGATATTCTACAAAATGGTCTTAATATCCTAAACAATTGGACACAAAAATGTGGCCTTGGGGTGAATCCCAATAAAACTGAAATCGTGGTTTTCACAAGAAAACATACGGTCCCGAATCTTTCTCCACCCTCTCTACGAGGTTCTGTGATACATGTGAAGGAGGAAGCCAAATTTTTAGGTATAGTTTTCGACAGGAAACTCACTTGGAAGAAAAACACTCTAGAGCGTGCAAGAAAAGCCAATGTTGCGCTTCTTCTATGTCAGAAAGCTATTGGTAAGAAGTGGGGTCTTCAACCTCGCATCACCCAATGGCTATATATAGCTGTTATTAGGCCCATATTGATGTATGGTATTACGGTATGGTGGACAGCTCTTGATAAATCTTCGTACTGCTCAGTACTTAACAGGATTCAGCGTAGAGCTGAACTCTGTATTAGCGGGGCGCTATGCACCACACCATCCATTGCACTAGATTTGATGCTTCAGTTACTGCAAAGTTTTTAAAATATTTTCTCTATTGTCACATTAAAATTTTTGGTTTTGTATTGAGATAAAACTTTTTAGAAAATTTTCTCCCCGGAGTGAAATATTTGTTGAAGCATCAAAGTTTGCAATTTTGTTGGTTTTCATTAACCAAGTTTCATTAGGGTTTCATTAAAAATGTCTCTCTAAACACACACATTAAAGGTATTTAATTCAAATGAATTTGTATTTGTAAATAAGCAAGAAACCAAATTACTTTAATTTGCATAAAGTACCAGCATCATTTACAAAATTTTAAATTAAGCCAAACAACTTTGCATATTAACCTATTTTACCCCCACGCCACGGCAGCAACTAACACAAAACATGACAAACATATAACAGACGCACGCACTGTCAGATACATATGTGACTTCATGCAAAGAAATAAATAAAAAACAAGAAAAAAATCTAAAGAAACCACATTACACGTGTAGTTCTCCGAAAGAACAGAGAACAAACATGGTTATTGAAGCCACAAGACATTAATTATTTTTAACAACCCAAAAAATCACAACCCCGAACAAATAATGAAAAACTTTGAAAGTCATGTCAGGATTCCAAAAAAATAAACAAAAAATATAACTAAAAGTAAAAAACAAGAGCATAAATAAAAAAATATAAATATATTTGCTGTAGAAGTAAAGATTTGGACACTTGCTTTAAAAGTACACGAGAATGTATACTATATTTACTGGAGGAAAAGTTAGTGAAAGCAACAAGCAGGTCAAGTAGTAACTGCGGCAAGGAAAGTTCTACAATTTTTGGTTTTTTGGTTTTTTGTGTTAAAATAATTTTCATTTTGTATATTTGAAAAAAAGTCAAGAACGCCAAAGGATACGTTTGAATTGTTGTATTTGAAAGAGCTGAAATACATGACAAAAACAACAGGAATCAAAGGGAGATCTGTAGGAGAAGAAGAAGAAGCAGTGAAGTACAGTAAAAGATGTTGTTACGGAAGTGGCGCTCGTCATTGTGTTGTACAAGTACATTGTAAGAAGTAAAAGAAGTCCAAGAATAATCAATGGCTGAAGAAAAAGCGTAGCAAAAGCAAGAGAAGCCATGTTGCTTTTAGCCTCAACAACTTCCTTCGCTAAAAAGGCGTTCTGTTGTTTGCTTCTGTTATACTTTTTGTTAAAAAATATTTTATATATCCTTTACTAGATTTCTTACTATAGTATTTATTTTTCTGCCAACGTCTTATTGCTTTTGCTATGAAAGAATATTGTATTTAGACATTGATAACGTTAAGGAATCCAAACAAATGCTAGATGGCAAAATAAACAACGAAATTCTTTGATCTTTGCGGGAGTTGGCGCATACGAGTACAATAAAGTTGTCATTGGTGCTGGCACTGGCACTGGCACTGGTACTGGTACTGACGCTGGCACTGACCAGAAGCAGAAAACCAACTATAAAACGGAAGGAGTCCATGAAGAGAGCTAAATACATTCAAAGGAAGTACAATATAAAGTACAAAATCATTCTAAAAAGCACGATACAAAATAAACGAAAAAGAAATTATGCCGTAAACGAATGCTAAGCCAAAACAATAATGTGTGCATTTATGCAAGTGAAATAAGTAGCAAAAATAGTTGTCATCTGGGATGTGCTTCCGTTTACACAAGTCTATGCTGTGCTGTGCTGTTCTGTGCTCTTCTGTGCTGTGTGGGTTGTAGGATGTGGGCTGGATACTGGTTACTGGATACTGTGGCTGATGAAAAGACAAGTGAGTAGTTATTACACTCAGTAGAGATTTTGATATCTTATTGCTCTGAAATGTCAAATAGAATGACAAAGCAATATTAATAACAACAACACAACAATAACAACAGCAATAGAAACAAAAAAGTAGCATTATATAAGAAATATGTTCGTTTAGATTTATAAAATTGTCCAATGACTTAGAAATAAAAATGAATTGATAAAAGTAAAAGGGAATATATTAAACAACAATATCATACAATATTCTGGCAGGAAACAGTTTTATATTAAACAGGATATTGCTGTATGGTTGAATTTTGTTTATTTGTTATGTATTTGATATAACAAAAAACGTAATTCAATTTGCTTACTATTGCTTAAAAGGACAAAGAGAATAGGTGAAGGGTGGCACTAATATGTTTTGTAAATACTATATTGAAATTTTATATATATGTATATACGTATATTTTTTTGCTTTTCGTAATATAACGGAAATGAAATCATGTCAATAAAATCAAAATTCATACATAAAAATAGTAAATGACAGGAACTGAAGTTGATTAAAAATTACGTAAATGCCCTTTATACAACTACATTTGTTATGAGATGTTAAAATTGTACATAGATAGATTATATATATATGTATATAGCATTTGTCTGTATATAATATATATAAGATTTGAAATAAATTTTGTAAATATAATTTTATTTGAAAGTTTGAAATTGAATTTTGAATTTTATTTAAACAATTATCAGTATTAATATGCTTAAAATATATTTGAAATAAGTGAAGTACAAATAACAGTAATTATTTTATTAACTGTTAACTGTTATTAATAGGTTCTTGAGTGTTACGGGCTTTTACAGATGTAGCTCGGAGTAAAGTAAGATTTTACTGGGTTCCGCGTTACAGAGGAGTATTGGGAAATTAACAAGCTTATGAACTAGCCAGAACACTTTTATACAAAACAAATAATCAAGTAGAGCGAGAATCATATGCGGCTAAGGTATTGGGAAGAGAACTCAGAACTTAGACAAAACAAAGCACTGATCAAACCGTATTCCTACAAAAACATTCTAAAATTCTCAAAAGGTAATTTGAGGTTGATGACGGGTTTCATTACGGGTCATTATGGTCTAATATATCACCTTCATAAACTACGGTTATCTGTTAATCTGTAGATTATGCCTCGAAGATGGGGAAACTGCTATGCACATTCGTTGTGACTGTGTAGTTTAACAACGCACAGAAGAAATTTATAATTCTAAAGTTTTTTGTTATACTCAAACAATTCTGATATAAAGACTTAGATAAGGGTCCCCATTAGCAATTTTGCGTGTTATAATTCCAATGAGTTGTTTCGGTAAAGTGATATTTGTTTTCTCGATTTCGTAATATATTTCCCTTCTTTCGCCTACAAAATGCCTTCGGGGTTACAAGTGAAGATGCTTCTATTTCAACACTTACACAAAAACGGTTTCTAGCACCAACAATGATATTTCATTTTACATAGTATGTTTAAAATTTGATTATTTTTTTACAATGTCTCGTGATACACATGCAATCTATGGTATAGGTAGTTGTTTATTATTTTAAAAAAATGGAGTAAATATACAATTCATTATTTTTCATTACATTAGTAGTTCATTATTTTATAATGACGATTTATAAATATATAGATTTATCTATTTGCTAAATAAAATGACTTGAATCAATAGTAAATTGTAGAGAAATTAAATTTTTTTTTTTATTACCCGTGCTGGTAATAAAGCAGGACCATTTGGACAACAAACAGGACCATTTTTATGACTACAAATTATTTTTGTATATTCTTTTGTTACCAAATTTGATATCTTTTAACTTTCTGCTTTTGTTTCTTACCTGTCCTTTGTAATAACTATATTCGCAATTTAATAATAAAGCAAATATACTAAGTCACTGAAATTAACTGTATTAAACTAATTTTTGCTGGAGCATATTCTATTTTTTTAATTGATACTAGGTATGTTTGTGTGTTAATTGCTTTATTTATTATCGTGACTATTCCTGTATTTTTCTTCCGAAATTAAGCTGCACACATTTATTAAGGTAAGCAGAAATTTATTGGTTTGATATTTTTTTTCATATAATTCAAAAATACAACAAATCTGATTTAATAACCTATGATCTATAAGTGTTATAAGAACTTTCAACTTTATATAAATATCAATCTAAGAATACCCCAAAATCCATAGAATGAATTTATAATTGTTTTGGTTTGGTATAATCATTATTTCTAGGCATTTCATTATCAGTTTCTTCATCACGTAATGAGATTTACATGCCTGACTGTGAGTCAAGATGTCTATTCTCCGGTTTCGGTTAGTTTGTTTACGGCTGAAATAAGTACAGCTATTTATTGCATTTATTATGTTCTTTGTTTTTTGAACAAGTATGACCCAGCCTATAAACTGACTAATTGTTTTTAAATAGTTGATTCTGTTGACTAATTATGACTTTTACTAATAATAATGTAATAATGTAATTATGTATATAAATATAAAAAAAATAATCGAACAGTTTCGATAAACTATCATTAAAGCACGTGAACTTAGTAAGTTTAATTGCGATGCATTATTAGATTGGGTATGCTGTGGCCCTTGGTTTTTTTTTTACTTAATAAGCGAATATATTTTTTTTACAAATATATTACTTACAATTTTTTTAATAGAATTCTCCCTCAATTAAAACAAGACGGATTAATTATATGCATTTTAGGGTAGTTATCAAAAGTATATTAGAGCATGAATAATATGGCATCCTCTTTAAATCACAAGAGGAATTAAATAAATAAATTGAAATATGTATTTGATGTCATGAGGATATAATACTTCACTGATTTTAATTTCAAATAAAAGTTACAAAACTAATGAAATAAAATGTCTGAATTAAAAGTAATTCAGTTCAAATAATATACATTCACATCATCAATACCAGAACAACAATTTGCAATTTAGGAAAAATAACTCTTTTTGTAAATCAGTCAACCATCTATGAAAAAGAAAGGAATGAAAAATAAAATTAAATTGCAATCATTCATTAAATTCACATCAGCGTAAAAGCGTCAGGGTTTTTATGTGTTTCACTTTTTCTATAATAAAAATGCATAATTTTTGATGTGTTGTACATATATATACATATATATATGTATATATATTTACGAGAGTACATCTATATTGGTTTTATCTAACTTTAATCATATACCCTATACGAGTACTATAAACAAAATTTTTGGTCAGTTTTTTATACATACGTTTTTCATGTAAGTGCTGGAATTTTATTATGGCGCTTTTTGTTCTTCCTCTTAAGTTGTATTACGGATGTTCTTTTTATTTCGCATTTATAGCGAACAAAGTAAAGTCATTATGATTGATGCTTTCTTAGTTATTCTCGTTTTGGTTAAATTACACAATTTTACTACATAAAATGTATAGAATCTACAATGCTGTTACATTTGATGATCCTTTAACAATGTTTGCTTGCTGTTACTATAGCATTATTCTGTGTTGTATTCATACTCATTCGGTAGTTGATGGTGCGATGATATTATTGTCGTTGTTGTGCTGTATCCTAGCATAATCAAAGTATAATTCAATGGCCATAATAGTTCATGTCCATGTCCATGTCTATGTCCATTCTGTGCTTACGATTTCATGTTCATGGCATGTTTTGTGTATTCGATGTCAATATTTGCTTTTATTTGATTTTCATTTTAATATCGATACATTAATGTATGGTACGTTGAAGTCTATACTCACTTACGTTGCTATTGTGAGTGTATATTTTGCAAAAAGAAAAAAAAAATTGAACTGAATTATTTCCGTTCATTTAAATTTGAATTCAGAAATCATTTCCGGTTCTTTGAATACGTTATCAATTTTTCATTCGTTGTGGTTTTTTTGTTTATTTTTATTACTGATTTCTCTTGGAAAAACTGTTTTCATTTCAAATTGGTTTATATATATTGTAAAGTTTGGCCTTTGTAATACACCAGCTAGCACAAAGGTTCTGGTTGACTTATTAATGTTATTTTTAATATTTGTGCATAATACTTGATACAGATTAAATTACGTATACTCAGGTGCTTTTACAAAATTCAGTTATTTATTAAATTTAGCTTATTTTGCTTATTCCCTTGGTTTTCAAATATCAAATATAAGTGGATTAAAAGCTTTTTGGTATTATGTAAATGGAACTAAATTAAATTTATATTATAAAATAATGTTGCCAATTTCAGTTTATTTGAATGGATTTTCTAATGCATAACATGCACAAACTTAGGCTTATAGATTAAAAACTGAAATATCAAATTGAATGTCAAATTTACTGAATACACGGATTATTTTGTAAATGTATTGCTTTAATCATATTAGAGACAAAAACTTACGTACTCTATGAACATCAAATAATTTACAATGGATTTTGTAAAACCTATGTAAACCATCAATAAATAACAAATGTGTGCTTTTACTGATTTACGTACATTAGTTTAAAAGACGTTTTATATATTATTTTTTTTTTTTAATTAATATAGATAATTTTTTAAATCACTCATATTTCACTGCAGCTTGATAAGTTAAAATACTGAAAATAAAACAATTTTTTAAATTTTAATATTTAGTTATTCTTGGATTTATTCTTTAATATAATTCCCTTTGAGGTCTGTAAACGTGCTGCTACGATATTAAAATTTTTTTATACTATACGAAAAACACGATTCTTCTAGGTCCTCAAGAAACTAAATCGTTGTAAAGATTAGTTCCGAATTCAAACAAAGTTTGTTATCAGCAACACATTTTTTCTAAATTTAAAAATAAATTAAAATCAATTTTAATACACAATTCCAAGTTAAAGAAAAGAAAAAACTTAATATTTACTTACTTTTAATCTATTTTTTAACGAAGTCCCCCTTGAGCTATGAGGACCGTCCCTGTGTTTCTCAAGTTTTAATTACTTTTAATCTATTTTTCAATGAAGTCCTCTTTGAACTAGGAGGACTGTCTCTGTGTCTTAAATTTTACATACTTTTAATCTATTTTTCAACGAAGTCGTCTTTGAGCTAGAAGGATCGTCTCTAAGCCGGTTTTGTTATGTATTCTGAAAAACAGTATTTTTGATATTCATTAGTTGCTTAGGTTATATTTAAATTCAATTGAAATTTTCTCCGAGGCTGTTATTTTTAAATTTGAGTATAGATTAAAATCTGATGGAGCCAAATCTAATGGATACAGTGGAGGATGTAATAGTACTTCATAACTTGTTTCAACTAATTATGCTGTCATTCTGAAATTTTCTTTAATTTCATCGTCTAAGTGGCCTAAAATTGTCACATAGAATGTCCTTGTTATTGTTTTGGTCTTTTCAAAGTACTACTACTGATATTATGGTACATAAATCCCGTAAAAGCCACAACTGTAAAAACAGTTAATCATTTTCGGATCGCGTTAATTACAAAAGATTCACTGTGTTGAGTGTTCTTTTATTTCTGAAGTATATTATATATTCAAATATCTATAATACAATATGTATAATTTATATAAAAAAATATCTATAAGTATATCTCATTAATGTAGTTACATATTTATGCACATACTTTATCAGATTATGCTGAATTAGTTACAGACATTGTTTAAAAGTTTTTATGCAGGAGAGTTCTTGTTTTACTATACTCATCTTCCTAATAACATTTTCTTGTGCAAATGCTCTAACAAAATGTTATAAACTAGCTTATTTGTGATTTTATTTATGTAGATCTGCAATCCCGTAAACATTTCATTTTATATGAATCATCTATTGATTATAACAGTTATATTCAAATCTAAATGGATCAATATAAAATTTCGTAGAAGTATTAGACACTTTTACTTCTTACTTATAACATTATATATACTGATCACATCGTTACTACTGCGGATAAAACAGAATTTGTAAATGTAAAAAATAGTATGATTTGTGCTTAACACATATATTAATTTGAATGCTGCAAAAAAAAAAAATGATTTAATGTGTATTTAAAAAACAGTGCGCTAGTGTTCTTTCTAATTTAGAAAATATCGTTTCGGCTATTTTAATACTGATGGTGAGACACATTCTGTAACATCAGTTGATACAAATGAATAACAACTTCATGATCATTGAGAGCTTAAATTCATTAAAGTCTAGCATTTATGATGCTGGACAATACGTCTATCAATTTGATGTGTCATGTTATCAGCTGGACAAATTAAATTATTAAATAACGAAAAGTATGGTTCATTATCGACATCGTTGGAGATTTTACGACTTATTTGTGACGTCAGCAAAATTATTTAAACGGTAAGGTCTTTACATAAAATGAGGACATCAGAATATATTCGACAAAATACAGAAAAACAAAAAAGCAAAAGGTACGAGTTCTAAGCCTGGTACTTCCAGTCCAAACAAATTATATGCGGACTACAAACTAATTAAAAAGAAATTCGAATATTAAGATCAAGTAAGACCACTGATGATGACTACGCGGCAATAATCTATTAACCAATATTTTTTTCTTGTCTTTTCTTTGTTATTCGAATCCTTCTAACAAAAGAAGTTACTTTTCTAACAACCTAGTACAAAGCCGATTTTAGTCATTCCGACAATTGAACGAAAAACTTATGTGCGGAGTTTCTTAGCTCAAAATCTATGAACACTTATCTAACTTACTTAAGTAAGGAAACTTTATATTCATATATTAATTAAGTACTATTATGTATTTCTATTAGTTATCAAAACAGTCATTTTAATTGACAGTACAATTTTAGAAAACTTTTCAAATTCTTATAACACACTTTTGTCACCTATGAAATATTGTTTGTGTAAAATAAATTCGTAAAACTCAAAAAAAATACTTACTTTTTTTGAATTTAATCAAGGTTGACATAAAACACCAGCAACAGATCCGGCAGTGTGATGTATACTCCTAGGATTCACTGTGTATGTAACGGATGGTGTAAAATTGAGTACAATTTTAATCAAAATATTCAACGTCAACGTCACCACCGTTTTACATCCAAGTACGTCAGGTTAAAAAAAATAAAATTTAAAACTCATGGTTGCAATAAGTGTTCCAAAAACCTGTGGTAAAGTGGTTACCAGATAGCAGTATACCAAAGGCAATGCTAAAATATGGCAGACTTTTTGAAAGTCAAATAAAAAATGAACTCAAAAATCATTTAAATTTAACATGAATAAATATTTTTGCTAGGAAGATATCAGAATTTAAAAAAAACATTCAAAAACTTTTTAAGAGATAATACCAAGCCTTGTTGGTAGATTCATGGAGTGTTTGTGCAGCAATTGCACATCATCAGGCAAAGAGCAACAGCAATATTGTGTATAATGTAAATATCCATGGGGAATAAACGACCTGTAGGCACATGCCATTACACACATACCTAGATACATATTAATTCAACATGCTGCATTTATATTAACATAATATATAATGTTTATATGCGGATTTGTAGTTTTGCATGTATGTGTATGCGGTAATAGCAGCGGAAATAATATTTTGCATTGCAAAGCAGAAATAAATCATATTCCACTTTAACACTTGGTGAAAAATCTTTTTCCACTTTCTCACCGGTATGCTATGTCAAACAGTATGAAAATGAAAGAAAATTTTTAATAAAAATGTGTATAAGGGAATATGAAAACATATAGTAAAAAACCAAAAACCGCTGACACGTTGGAATTAAGCTTCGCTGAATAACATCTTCGACCTCATCTCTAACTTCAGCGCACAGTGCAAAACTTCATACCCTTCACTTTTAAAAATTCCCTCAAGTATGTGCAGTACTTGAGTGTTACATGCAAAAATAAAAACGTTTTGTTGTTTCATCATATACAGCAACAACAAAAACAAAAACAACAACAACACAAGTAATATGACAGTTACGAAAACAAGAATAATTTTTATATCAGACCATGGCGCAGTTGGCAGCAGTAACTCCTCCACACCGTTGAAATTAAAATTACAACAGCAACAATAGGTAAAATGTCCCATTGCGCCGCCTGGCAACAGCAACAGTAACAGCAACAGTAACAGCAACAGTAACAGCAACAGCAAAAGCTAAGGCTACAGATACAAAATATCAACAACGAATGCAAAAAACAACAAGTTAAGCAGCAATACAATCATGCTGCTATAAAACAAATTCATATTCCCAACGTATACATTTTTTTATACTTTTCCGATTTTACTGATTTAGAATTCCAGGAAAGTTTTTATATTCCTTATAACATTTTTATTATTTTAAAATTTTTGATATGAACTACATTTGGTGATAAAGAATTTTGAATGCACAGAAGATATAAAATTTAATTATATATACAATTTTCATTATTTGAATCTTACCCAAAAAGGGGAGTTATCGGACTCATAAGTTTATTTTATAAAATTTACTTCATTCCAAATATGCTATTTTAACAACTGAATAAAAAGTACTCGGAATTTTTAATTTGAACAAAAAAACGCGTAAAAGATACTACCATTATTTGTGTTGAACTGTGTTACCTTATGATATTTGAGATTTATGATTTATTATCTTATATCAAAGACAACTTTTACAACTATTCTTTGCCTAGTATGTTTTCACAACATTACTTCGAATTGTTACTTTAGAGTGTTTAGCGATCGCATAATGCTATCATTCTGGAAGAGGATCGATCATATTTATTTGAAAAAATTGAACGAATATGATTGATCAACCACTGTACTCATTTAAAATGATCCCATGTGACTTTTTCCTGTTCCCGAAACTTAAATGTGGAGAAAAATGTTTTGAGTCGATTCCAGTTGCAAAATTAGAGTTGAAGGTCGTACTCTAATTAATTTCAATGTATGGAGAGAATTTGGTTAAACACTCGTAAAATTGTATTATACTTAATTAAAGGCTACAAACATTCTTTGTTGAAAATTTTGGATACATCTTGCATATAATGTAAATTTTAGTTCCTTATAAGACTTTTTTAGTTTTGTTTTAAATAATTATAGATACACTTTTATCTATATATAAATTACTCCATACATTCCTGTAAAACATGTAACATATATGATACTTTTTATATTTTAATGATTTACTTTAAATTAAACTAGTATAGACAATCAGTAAGTCTACACTAATATATTATTATGTGAAATACTAAATTACTCAAAGTCTTTGATTTCATAAAAATAATATTATTTTTAGCTTTTCAATCTGAAAGCATAGATCATTGTCAAAAAATTCAACATTATTTTTCATTTATGTCTCGAATTTTATATTTTTATTTGTATTGTATCGCCAGTGTTAATTAAGTTAATATTAATATTTAAAATATTAGGTTTGAGCGATAATAAAATATTTGTGTCTGATGACTCTAACGATATTATTTAATATTATTGAAAATAATCAAATTTTTTTTATTTAAAAAATTTTTCGTAATTGTGAACTATGGGAAAATTATTGTATCTTTAGTTTTAAAATATTATTACTTTTTAATTATTGTTTATTTACGTATTACATATTTAATTATTATTTATTTAATTATTCCTTATATAATTATAATATAGTTATTGGGAACTTTTTCCGAATAGTAGTGAATTACTCCAATAAAATTGTTTTATTTTTAATTAATTCAATTTTTGGCTGACCTTATAGGTGTTTCAAAGTGTTACCCATTATAACTGGTTTTTTGAAACTACTTTTTATATTTAATTTTTCATAAATAAATTCAAGGATATCAAGGATTTATTTTTGATTCAAGTGAAATTTCTTTGTTAATTAATTTTCATTGTTATTGATATATTTATATGTAAGTACTTAAAATTTTAATTTAAAACAAAAGCATTTAAAACTCTTTATATTGTAAGTTTGTAAGTTTAATATCTTGTCTTTATGACCGAATTCTTCATTAGCTAAATTTTTATATATTATAAATATAAGAATTGCTTGCATTTATCTTTTTCTTATTCAAATATTGTAAGTATACGAGTACAATTGCTTCCGCAGGGGGTTAAGTGATGTTATTAGGAATATTGTTCTCTGTTCTCGTTTCTTTGCTTTGCAATGCGTGAAATTACTTACAAAAATGTTTAATGGATTTGTTTAAGAATTTTGAAAATATTCTTATAGCATTTACAGATAACGTTTGTATTTAAATTATATTTTCGGAATTGCCATGACAGTGCATGACATTGTCACCCGCTACAAAGAATACATTTAATATATGGGGCTAAGGGGGAAGAAATCTTGAAATTCAAAGTTGACACATTAATATTAATATCTATAGGGATCTACAGGTGTTTTTGGCACATTAAAATAACATATACTTACATACTTAGATTTTGAACCTGACACATTTTATAATTAAATATGCTTAATTTTAAATTGTTTTTGTCGTCTTCACAGTGATATATTATACATTTGTACCTACACGTGTGATCATTAATAATTTGCCCTTCTATGTCAGTTTTTGTTGAAGCAATGCTAAATTTTCTATTCCACTCACATAGCCGAAAAATGTATTTTCAAGCTTTCATTTTCAAATGCGGTGGAGTCGGCTCACACTTTTTACCAGAATGTAAATTTGTTCTAATTTATAGCCTGTCTAAAAGTCATGGCAATTTAAAATATCTGACCTTCAAATGTTGTGCATCTTTAATTTGTTTTCATTTTAAATGTAAAATGTAAGTTTTTTTATCTCTTATTGGTTAAGAAGGTAATTGTATACGTTAATATTAAAAATTATAGCAGACACACAATTTTGTATTTATTTTGGTTATATAAATTTATTTGTGTATGAAATATAAACATATTTTCTTCCTAATATTAATAATAATATTAATTTATAATATTAAATTTAATTAATTCATCTTAGAGTTTTGTAGATTGGTTTGTTGCAGTGACAGACCATTAGAAAATCTCAATTAGGAAGAAGTATCTTCCTAAAAACCTATTTTTCTGAACACCAAAGCTGAGCATTCACACAAAAAATGTGTCACTGTTTTTTTTCCGTGGGTTTCCACGACTTCTGCAGTGAGAGTTATAAGGAATGTGCAGTTTCTTTGCATGGGTTCCTATACACCAATGACCAGAAAAAACTGCAGTAAGTCTTGCAGTGTCTCTTTTGATGAGTTCAGAGGATCTGATGAAGTTGCATATGACTAAAGTGCTTTCCGTCTGTTATAGGCAAGTTGAAGAAAGTGTAAGTAGGTACTTCTCTTAATGGGCTCTAGGTCCAGGGAAGCACCAAAGTGGCCTAAACAGTTAGCTTTCTCGTTCCCTTCCATGTTCATATGTCCAGAAACCCAGGATGGGGGTAATGTCAGCCAACCGATTTAGATCGTCGATTACCTCTCTATATTCTTTTATTATCTTAGAGTTTAGTTAACAGTTTTTTGTAATATTCGTATTCCATTATTAATTTTATGTATTATAAAATTTCTACTTTCAAAGAGAAATTAATTGACTTGATTATGAGAAATTTCTTTAATAAGCATTACTAGTGATGTTTCTTTCACAAGGTAACTAATTTTCGAATACTATTCATATTATTTCATTACGGTATAGAACATACTATTAATCGTTGAACTATTGTTTGAAAGTCATTATTAAGAACGCCATCGGAAAAATATAAACTACTGAGGAAGGCAGTACAATAGAAAGTATGAAACCATAATTATATTTGTTTAAACCACGAATTTGTTTATATAGAATCTTCTTGTAGTAGGTTTCAAAATAACGTCGCTTGCACAGCTTATAATTAATTTCTCAACCGATATAATTTTTTTTATTAAGACAAAGACATTATTATATGAATATGCATCTCTGAAATATACATTATTATTTAATCTTATTTCGCTACTCTATTACATGTTTGAAGCTGTTTATGGATGAAAACCATGACTAAACCTCGTTCTCAAATTTAAAATTTGCATTGAAAACAACAACAATTGTACTCATGCCGTACCCTAAGGGCCTACAAACATGGCCCCTAGGATCAATGAAGTTATATAGAAAACTTAGTTACTTTTTAATAATAAAACTTTTTAGTAGAACTCAGTCAGTTTGAATAAAGTCTGTGATAAATCGTTCTACACGAAAAGTTAGAATGAATGCGTTGCTATTGAGAGAGCTAACATTAGTAAATAATTGTGTGGAAACAACATTATTTTTGGATTTCGTTTGTTACTGCTAAAGATGTTGATTTAAAAACTTCTCAATATTGTCAATATCTTTAACTATTTGAACTTTCTATCAAACATACAATTTCTGTTTTAAAAAATCGTCTCCAATATTGTTCATAATGTTTAATAAGATGTACATTATATTATTTATATGTATCTGGAGTTATATATTATAGAATGTGTCATTTTTTTCTTTTATGAGTCAACTTTTCAAAGTACTATGGAATAATATAGTCCACAAACAACTGTAGTTGTAATATCTTTATTTGGTACATAATTTATTAATAAAACAAAGACATCAAATAACATATTCAAAAGTAGTATTAGATTAATTTCCTATAAAAATAAAGAATCTTAAGATAATAAATCAGCCCTATCACATCTACTAACAAGAAAAAAAAATTGGTAAACGTAAACGTTTGTACACGTATACAACTAATCACAATTCGAACAGCTTGAGTATCATCTTAACTAAAGACATATATCTTTCCACCTGAATTGGTACCTCACGTGCAATGAAAAAGAATTGAATTAGGTGAAGTATTTGCAAAATAAACACACCACACAATGACATAAAATATCGATTTACTTAGTAACTTAATCCTTATAGTAGGGCGAAAAAAAAATAAAATAAAAAAGATGATAAAGAAAAGAATGATAAAAAATAATAAGAAAAAAATTTATCAAAAATTGTAATTTACTTACGACTCAAGGATTTATGTTTTACCTTCCTGCAGATAATTGTTTTCGCTTCCGTACTTGAACGAACTTTTAATGGAGCAACAACTACAGCTATGAAAACAAGAGAGCAATAACCACAACGAGTTCAGACGAGTATCAGTAAAGTTAGAGTGGCAGTAAAGCAAGCAGAGTATAGCACTTCAGCAGGCGGAAGCTGACAAATTTTGCACAAAACTTCTTCTGAAAGGAAGGAAAATCAATTGTTGGGTGGAATAGCTTTGGGGTGGGGTTGATAAGTGATACTATAAATATTCTCACAAACATATTTGCAAATATTGTTCATTCGTACGCATACTAAATACGCACAGGCTGCGTTAGATACAACCTCGTAAACTGCAAATAGGATATTAAAAATAAGAGACAAAAAAAAAATTGTTTATAGTGAGGGCAAGAATTGTGAAAACAAATAAAAATGCCCAAAACAGAGATATTTGAGGTTCAACGAAATAAAGGCTGGTTTCGCATTAAATATAAAAACGTGTACATGCATTAACTTAAGCGGTTGAAAAACATACTCATAAAAATACAACTCAGCTAGATAAGGGAAAGCTAAAACGAAAAATTTACTAAAGCTATTAAAATCACATGAGTTAACATTTATATTACATATCACCGTTTAACAAACAATAAGATAGTATTGCAAGCTCTTGTCCGTTCTGCAAGTAGAGTATTTACTATAGTATTTCCAGAAAAAATCGAACTAAAAATGACTTCATTTAAAATGAAACTATTAGTTTCGTGATAAATTATGACAACTTTTATTAAAATTTTATTAAAATTTATCACCTAAAGGATCTATCTTACTGATGTTTGCAATTGCTAATAGATAGTCTCATTGTAAATACCTATTTTTTAAAAAAGAAAAATGCTACTTTTAATTCTACTCTTCTTAACCTTATAAATGATGAATCGAAAAAAAATAAAGTTGAAAAGATAAACCTGCGTCTCTCTGAAATAATAAGACGGGTTCAACCAAAAATAGAAGAAAATATTGTAATACTATGTTCAGACAGCCAAATTTCCTTAATTTCGTTTTTAATGAAATTAAGTTAATTTCGAAAGTGTTCATACTGTTCCAAAGTAAAAAAATCATACGTTTTTTGTTTACAAATCGATTGTTAAAAATTGCATGCTCCAAATACCATTTGTATCTGGAAAATTTTAAAAGTTGATTATTATTACCATAAAGGATAGCATTCAGTAGTGTTATTAGCTTTAGAAGATTTCAGTTATGTGAGTTTTTATTTTTCTTTCTATTTTAAATTAATAACAGTTACAGTTTTTCTCTATATTTAAATTTCAAAACTAGCACTACTTTTAAAATATTTTCCGGTTTTATTATTGTCAAGTGTCATTGACATTTATTTTAAAAAAATGTCACTTTTTCGTAATCTCAATTTTATCTTTTGCTTAAAATTTATCTTACGAATAGTTGCATTTGAAATGTCCCTTAATTTCAGCCTTCATTTCAGTTAAATTAAGGCCATTTTCCTTAATTTCGTTCTTACCTTAAAATAGAATTTTGTATGGAAAAAACTTTATTTCGCTGCAAGAAGATGAAATTAAGATTTTTGCGAAATTAAGGTGTGTCTGAACATAGTATACGACTATTTTCCATAATTTTGTTCTAACCATAAAACTGAATTTTGTAGGGAAAAAACAACTTAATTAATTGTGTGTCTAAACATAGTATAAACCAATATTGTGAAGAAAAAATTAGAAATGTTTAAAAATCACATTTGTGAATTCACATGATAATTTAATAAGATTTATTCAAATCACTTTGATGTACTTTTACATTTTATTCCTCTGTTCTGATAAATACTTTTAATTAATGCTTAAAATTTATATATATATTTGAATAAAATATGACAAAGTTTTATCTATTATTAAAAAGAAGTGATTCACAATTCTTAGTCTGACACTTGTAGTTCAAAAAAATTATCATCTTCATCCAATGCTACACAGTTCATGTAGGAGCTAAGCTGGTTTTACGACATTTCTCCATTCTTTTTTTTCTCCATTAGCTCTTATTTTATTGTTGGTGATATTCTCGTTCTATGTCTCAGAACACAGATCTGGTCACTCTTGATCACTCTTTCTAGGTCTTCCTTTTCTTCTCGTTATTCTAACTTCACTCTCGAAGATTCTGGCTGCTGCTTTTTCTCCATAAAAATTATATATGACCTAATAAACTAATAAGTTATTTCTAAAGAAAGTAGTTAGGTATCGAAACAGCTGTATAGTCTAAAATCAATTAATTAAATATTAAGATATGTTGTTTTTGTAGTTAATTATGGTTTCATAAAAAATGCGAATAAATTTATTTTAAAATTAAAGCATTACCACTAGTATCGATAAATTAATAATATATTATATATCGTTCAATAGATTTTATTGTGCGGAAGCGAAGATCCATATGTGTGAATTGACTGGAAGGACTTTTTTCTCAGTTTTTTTTTTTTGTTATTCAGACAAATCCAATTCAAATGTCTAATATGTATAACATTGCTTTTGAATTAATGTAAATTATATGATTCCTTCAAAAGTGGTTAGATTCGGTTCTTGGTAGAATGTTGTTGTTGTTTGAGCTGTAGTAGATTCCATTTAATACGATTTGCCACGTTTCGTTTCGGTTGGAATGCTTTTTTCTTGCATGAAATTTAATTTTTCTTGTTGTTGTTGTGGGTGTGGATTTCTGTTTGTGTGATTAAAATAAAGTGCAATGATTTGGAAACAATTTACGACATTTATTTCATTTTCATTTTCACCATCTTTTTGCTGATGCTGAGAATCACACTTTTTCACTTTCCTTCCTGTTATATTTTCCCCATATTTTTTCATATTTTTTTTGTCATTTTACCCTTGGTATTTTGCCTTTATTGTTGGCCTTGATTGAACTTCCGGGTTTTCACAACGTTTGCAATTTCTTTGCGAGTACAAGTAAAATGCCGAAAGTGTGTTTATGAATCATGATCATTTCGATGCCATTTTTGTGTTTCCGTTTTCGATTCCGTTTTTGTCATTTTGATTTTTTTACTTTTTTTTACTTTGGTCCCATTTAGTGCGGCAACTCTTAACGTGTGCAAATGGCGACACGTGTATTGACAATATAAATTTCTTTTGTTGCTGTAACTGTAAAGTACATATCACGACGGCAAAGCCATGAAATCTTTTGAGAAAATCCTAAAGTTCTGAATGGATAATATTTTGCGTACGTTGGTTTACATGAGAAAATAGCAAAGCTAGCAAACCAATGCAGAATAAAGACGAACTGACGGTGTAATTTTGTTTAGTCTTAAGTCCAAATAAAAGTGCTGTACTTTTCTTGAAAACGTGTTTTCAGAATTATGTTCTGTTATTTGACAGACAGTGGCGTATGCTTAATTTATTACATTTTACAAACTACAAACATTTTACTTCTTAACCCTTCCGTGACACAACTTTTTTTTAGGCATTCAGAATTTTTTTTTATAAAATCATATTATACGTACTTGCGAAATCCATGAGTTTATTCATTGTTCTGAGATATTTTGTCCTTATTCACTTTTCCATATAGTAGTATACTAAAGTTTATATATATATTATATATTTATATACATACTATACCCATATGTATAGTTTATACTATACACTACACTATACTATGTCATATAATATACCATACCGTAGAATATACCATATAGTATATCATAGTATATACCATAGTATATGCCATATACTATACCATAATATATACCATATACCATACTATAGTATATAGTATACTATAGTTTATATAGTATGTACTATATACTATACCATGTGATATATACTGTATATAACATTCAGTAAGTATGAATATGATTTCATGTTTATCGGCTAAGCCTTGGTTACTTGACTTTTCTTTCATAAGTATAATTTAAAAAAATTTAGAATTCAGTAGAATCTTTCTTCAAGAGCCATTAAAATTTCTTCAGAAAATAAATATTATTGGTAAACTTAGTACACATAATAACGACTGTAGTTCAACCCCCATTATTTCTTTTTTTATTTTTTCTTTCGTATAAAATTAATAATGTTATTAAGCAAGGAGCAATTCAATCTTGCTGATATTTTAGTGAAGATAAATGAAGTGAAAATAAAAATCAAATAAAATTAGCATATAAGTTTCTGAAACACACAATCTCAGAATATATCTTTTTGATATAATTTGAAAATAACATAAAAATTATTTATTCTAATTTTTTTTTTGCCGAGAGTGATGCGTGTTATGACGAAATTAAACTATTTAAAAATTAGAGGAGTTCGAATAGGAATGAAAAGACAACAACAAAAATTTAGTTAATATTTTGTAATTTTTGCTGACCATACAATGCTGTTGCGAGTATTACCATATACTCATTATCAGTGGTCTTAGGAAATATATTCAAATTTTTAATTAGTTTGTAGTTCGTAAATAGTTTGTTTGGACTACAATTACCAGGCTTAGAATTAGCGCCTGTCAAATTAGAAGCGTTGACTAATTGTGTTTTTCCACAAGTAGCTAAAGCTGCACAAACTTTTAATGCTCAAGTGTTTTTGTGATTTTTTATTTTTTAACTAACCTAAGCACTTGCTGTGTTTTAAATTAGAACGAGCTTATAAACTACAACTTTATTTGGGAACACAAGTTCATGAATTGAAAGCTAACTTTTGGGGTTGTCAATTTATATTTTGAATCTATTCTTTTTGCAGTTTAAGTTTTTTTATTTATATTGCATACCAAACAAAGTTTAAAACTTGAATTGGAACATCTCCAAAGCGGTTTTAATAGAAAATAAGAATATACTGATATAGCGTTTAAAGAATCTGGAGCATATTGTCCTATAAGTATTAAACGGATTAACTGTACTTCTGTAGTCCACAATTTCCACAATTTTCTTTGAGTGCCTGTTAACATATGCCGTATATATTTTAGGATTTATCTAAAACGATTTTAATGCAACAAACATTTGTTAACATTTTCTTTTATTTGTTCCATATAACTAATCTACCAGTATCTACCAAATTATGAAATCGCCTTGAAGGTTCACACATCTGAGATTTAGGACATGCGTCAGTTTGAATAGTTATTAAATAAGCGTGGCAATAATTTGACTTATACAAAAATTTATGTTGACATCTGATGACGTATACTATTGTTGTATGTAACAAATATGCTCCCTTATATGTATATGTTATGCGGATATTATGGCTTCCAAGATTGTGTTCAGTAGTAATGCGTACAACAGCGCATAGACTTTTTTGTTCTTTTGTATCTTGTACTATTATGTTTTTTGGAATATATTTTATTGCAGTTACTGCCACTCAAAGCTTCTATTTCTAATATACGTATTTGTTTGATTTTATTTGAAGTCGTTGAATTTTTTTGGCTTCTTTATAATTTTATTATGTACTATATATGTTTTATCTGTGTGTACACATGTGCGTATATTTTATATAAATTTTTTATACTTTGTTACATGTTGAGTTTGTTGCAAGCATGAAATTAAGAAATTCTTTCTTCCGCCGAATTTCAGATACGTTTTGTCAAAATTCGTGACATGACATTGGCATATAAAGATATTAGAAGTTTTTTTCCTTTAGTTGACTTTTGTTTTTCGTTTGGAATCCTTAATATGTATATTCCAAATAGTAATAAAAGATATTTTTGTGGTTCTTTTTGTTGAAATTCAATTTTCATTCATGTTGCGTTTTTTACATTTTGCTACTTATTCATAGCTTGATGTATTTAGTTCATGTTATCTTATTCATGTTATGGGTTTCTACATAAAATAAAATACTGTATGAACCTTAAACTTATTGGTTGCTGAAAATATAAAAAGATTTAGGATTAATTTAAAATTTGTAGTAGGAAATATATGTTTAAGTATAATACCTATTTATATATATATATTTTTTTTTAATTGATCGTATTGATATTTCTGGCCCAAAGTACAAATTTACCGAATTAATTACGAAAGGTTAAATAGAATGTATTAATGGCATAAAACCAAAAACCACAATAGAATCTAGGAACAAAATTATCATTAAGAATTTTTTCATTTTGCAAACAATATATTTTTTAACTTTATGAACAATAGTGCTTTGTATTGCCGCCTTAATATTATCAGTTGCGTATATTGTCAAAATTTTTTATTTATTTACTTTACTTAAAGTATTTTATTTACTATGTACTTATTTAATTTCATTCTAATATAGCACAGCAAGTGAATTTGTTAATAAACTTTGACAGCAAAATTACTAAACTCCAGAAAAATGTGCGAACGTAAAAGTCAAGTACGGTTTGGGTCAGTTAGCTAATGAACGTTGAGTTTTAAATTTGGCACTTGCAGTCTCAAAAAATTATTTACAGATAAATTAATACAATAAATATTTCTAAAAAACCTGATAATGGGTATTTCGTAATATTCGAAACAGCTGTATGGTCTGCTAAAAATTTAATTAATTAAAATAATATAAAAGAATTTTTGTTGTTGTACTTCATTACTTTTCGAATACATTTTATTTACTATAGTATAGTTACGAAATTGATTTCATGTTAGTGCAGAACTGCTTACAGAAATTAGATCAGATAAGCCGGAACAATAGAGTCTGAAAAATAGACAAAGCATTGAAGGAAGTTTCAAGCAAGCCAAAAGAGACAGGAATTCTATGTCTTACAGCTTTGAAACGGTTAAAATTGCTATAAAGCTGCAATAATCAGAAAAGATTTGCAATATATAATGATCTACCTAAGCACAAACTAAAAATGTTGACTGAGTTATGGACTGGAAATTGTAGGCTCAATGGATATTTAAGTAATAAAATATTGTATCAAGTCCTATGTTCAGCTGTTGCAATATATATAATAAGTCGCTACAGCACAAATTAGTGGAATATGGTGTAAAAATACTAGGATCATAAGTAATACTAGGCCAAAAATGACCAACGGCAGCAACAAATAATAGAAGTTATAGTATTGTATTTACTGATAGAACATAATAATACAAAAGGTAATTTTAAGAATTTGTTTTATCGAAATTTTAAGTGTTTATGGAATTAAAAAAAATAAGAGTTAAGATCTAATAAAATTTTTTGTTTAAAATGTAAAACACCATTTCAAAATCAATTCGAATTCAATCCAATTCAGTATACTACAGGTAAAGCAGCAATTACATGAGTAGGGTGGGTTCAGATGTGGTAGTACCAGCCTAGTTGCTAAAGACCATTTTGGACGTCGATAAGCGTGCAAAGGCTTGCTGTGGCTTTAAGTATTTAAGTTGGGCAGATTTAAAAATATTTCTCAAAGACTTACACGTAAGAAAACAGTAATTAATATATTTTATTATATGGAACAAAGTCAATTTTTTTAACTCGTAAGGAAATAACCTATAGTTGTATGAGTATGAGTAAAATGGTATTTACAATATTTCTTGAATTCTATTTTTTTATTTGAATTGCAAATTGAATTTATTAAAAATTTGATTTGATTTATCCGTTTTGTTACCTCTATTTCTGCAATTTTGCAAAATGTTTGGTATTTAGAAAAATCAATAAAAACAAACTAAATAAAATTTATTAGAATAAAAAAATAAGTATTTTTTTCAAAAGATATTATGATACATAGCTTCGTTTTGTTCTATTATGGTTATTCCCTTTGCATACTAGATATGTGCTGGGTGACAGCAAGGATATAACTTCGAGGTAGCGCCAGTTATTGCGACTACTGAAAGAAAAGTTGTCTCACAAGCGCAAATGAAATTTGAACAATAAATTTAAATTTTCTTGAAACCTTCTTTTTAAAATTTTTCTTCATTTTATTTTCATTTTTATTATGGAGTTTATGTGCGGGGCAATATCAGCACAACTCTGAAATTGCTGAACGCATTGTTCGTACTAAACTTTTGTTGAAGTAACTTAAGTGCAGCACATTTGGCGTTTTGTTTGTAGTCCTTTATCTATTTGTATATACTTTACACAATTACATTTTGACTCTGGATTTTTTTTCCTTTAGTACGTTCCTATTTTTATTGTCAACTTTTGAGTTGGTAACTTGTGGAGTGCTTCTTTTTATAATCGTAAAAGTTTTCCTCTTTTGCATATTTTTCTAGTTTGCTTTACATCTTTTTAACGCATACACTCACATAAGTAGATGAATTTACAATTTTTCTTAATTTAAATAAAAAATCTGTTAAATTTTTTATTGAAAGTCGTAAATTATATATGCCGTTACAAAATACGATTCAGACAACTTAGTAAGACTAGGTATGTTAGCTTTTTCGCTGTGATGGCGTTGAAAGGTAAAGTTATTATTTGAGAGAAATATTTCAACTATATTGGATAAGGATCTATTTTTCTATGATTTATTTGGGACCAATATTAGAATGTACAACTTATTCCCTATCAATAAAATTTTTCAACTATTTTGTATATTTTTTAAAATGTATTTCTAAATTTAATTACCTGGTACATATTTGATATAATTATTCAAATACCATATAAACGGAAAACATGAGTTTTCATGAAAGATAGCGTCTATATATACCTTTCTTTTGTCCGATTAAAAAAGACTTCCTTATTTACAGTGATAGAAAAAAAACCAATAAATTATAATAATAAATTATATATTGGAAATCTGTATTGTTAAATCGAGTAAATTTATAGATATTACTTTTTTCGTGAGTTTTAAAACACACATCATATTAAGACTTTTTAAAAACAAAATTTAGTACAACCACTAAGTAGATTTCATATTTAGTTCTGATTTTCCAATATGAACTTATGGGAGTCAGTTCTGGAAGTCGTTAGTAACGTTACCCTTAAGATACGCCATATTAAGACTTTTTAAAAACAACATTTAGTACAACTACTAAGTACATTTGGTATTTAACTTTGGTTTTCCATTATGAACTTAAGGGAGTCAGTTCATAAAGTCACTAGTAACGCTAACCTTAAGATACTTTAGGTAAAAACGAATGCAGGATGACTTGTCTATCATTCCGTTTCAGTCTAGAGGAATAAACACAAATGGTACATCTATTCTTCTTTGTAATATAGCATCTGATTCAATCTAAGTTAATGCGTCTTTGATAGTTTTATTTAAAATTATAAGCGAAAAACATAAATTCATTACAAATATAAATAATACTCATATATTATTACGCCAACGAAAAATCGCTTTATTTGGCAAAACTTTTTCTTTATTGGTGCAGTTCTCTGATTGATATACAAGAAATTTTCTTTATATAACATAACTCGTTATTGATCATTTCACGATATGTATTCAGATATTAAAGATATATACTAATTTACATTTTCAATTAATTTTTTGTCTTTTTTTTTAATTTTTAAGTGGACACCTATCTCTATTAAGTTTGCAAAGGAAAACTTGGTATCAGTTTAAAATTAAATACCATTTTTTACAAACATTGTTTGTGTCTTGAAAAAAAGTACATATATATATATATAATACTAGCTGACCCGGCGAACGTTGTTTCCCCTTGGAATTAATTTTCCTGGCTCAGCTGAGTTATAATATTTGTTGTTATTCAACTTAACCTTTAGGATTTTAATGCGAAAATTATTTTAAATTGATTTTTTGTTTTGAACTACAAAAAGTCCACATGCATTACTTATGTTACAAATATTTTCATGTTACTTCAAATCCTTATAAGCACTACATTTTAAATGAAAAAAAATATCAATGGATATTGCAAAGCGTCGTAAGAGCGATGACTGTCTGCAATCGTATGCACTGTGTTATCTCTGCGTTGTATTCGTATATCTCGACGTTCAAATGCGTCGCCAACCATAACAACTGCAACTTCATTAGTAATCGGTGCATTATATCGGCCCGCGTGCTGCCCAGATGGTACTTTGATGACGATTGTATAGTTGTCGTTTAGCACTCTGTTTGAAACGGTAGTGAACAACTGGACCAACTGGTTGTGATTTTCTGAGATTCTGAGATTTGATAACGCGGTGTTGGTAAGTCTGTCAGTTTTCGCAAATAATTTAATAATAATATATAATATATAATAATATATATAATATATATAATAATATATAATATATATAATAATATATAATATATAAACTAAGCATTATTATTATTGCTATGGGATGTGAAACTGCGACCGTCAGGTCTATTGTGCCTCCTTCTGGGTTCAGAGTAAGTCTCTAAACCCTGTTGCGTCGATAAAAAGTAGTATGGCACCTACTTTTCACAGTTTCATTGCCTCTTCCGTGTTAAGCATTAAGTGCACATAAAATTTTTTCTTTGGTTTTGTAGCTGTGTTGCTGAGAAGTAGAATCTTATATACTTCAATTTCTTCTTTATGGTATATGTTATTGCTTAGTTATTTAAAGAAATATTTCGTATGATATTGATTTGGTTCCATATTTGAGTTCTGATATTTCCAAAATTATTTACATCATATGTATACACATATACATATGTAAAATTAAGAAATAGAGATTTTGGTATGGAATAGCTTTTATAAAATCAATTCTAAATTAAAGTTTAATTTTTCAGATTTAATCAAATATAGATAAGCATGAGTTGAGGTATTAATTTATGAATTTATTCCATTTATGCGTAAATTTTCTTTGTACTCTCAGTGCTTATTGGATTTAAAATGTGTACTTAAAATATGATTGTGCTTGTTACTATGTGAATACTTCATATAAACGCATTCAAATATAAAATCGCTCAAAAATATTTACTTCAATGCGGATTTACGGTAAAAATTGAAAAAATGTAACATTTGCAATTTTTCTCACTGCAGCTGTATACGAAAATAACCGTGTTATAACATACATTATGTATGTATGTAAATATTTGTATCATGAGGATATGTACACACGTCAGTTTAAACTTTTCATATTCGCATTGATTGCGTTACTGGAATTATGATGATATTAAAGTATTAACGTATGATTGTTTTCAGCCTGTATATTCATTTATTAAAAATTAAAATACATATTCCATTATATATTCCTCACATAAATAAACAAACTCTTATGCTCTTATGGAATACATGACGTTTTTAAATTAAAATTGAAAACATAAAAAAATATGTATATTTATTCTTCGGCTGCGGAGCAGGAGGGTACGCTTATGGAAACATATACCAGTAATCCATTTTCATGAAACTTCAATGTAGTCTGTATGTATGTGATTTGAGGTGCTGAAGTGTACGAAATTATTGAACTTCATAATGCTTAAAAATTTATTTGATTAAAAATCGTTATCAATTTATTTACATGGCTTGCAGTGAAAACGACAAAAACAAAAAAAAACATTTCAGCTTAATGAAGTTATTAAAATGTTCGCATTTATAAAATGAATTAAAAGGATTAAAATTTTTATAAGCACTTTTTTAAATCAGAATTTGTAATATAAATTTTAAAAAGTTATTATTCGTACAACAAAAATATTATTTTTAAATATTGTTTAATATATGTATGTATAACATTTTTACATAAATTCAAAAACTTTGATTTGATTGAGTTTCCATCGTGCAATAATTTTTTACTTGATAATTACGATTATTATAAATTACATTGAAGAGGACTTCAGCTTTTTGTAAAATTTTTTATTGACCTACCGTTTATAATTTATATGCATTATAATATAAAGAATAAAATAGCAAAATAATTCAAATTACAGATTTACAGTTAAGCTATAAAATAATTGTTGTAATTTTATGTTAAAGCCCATTGAGCATGAAAACCCATTATTATCATATCCGCTTAAAGTGAGTAATTAAAGTAAAAGTCCAAGCACCTGATATATATGAAAAAAGTTTAAATGTAAGAAACAGTAAAAAAAATTATTATACAAGGTTCAGATATTGAACTATTTCAGAAAAACCCACTCAGTATTGTACAGGTGTATTAAAATGTGAGTAAATTGAATAACGCTATATTTCTAAGACGCATTATTAGCGCAATAGAAGAATAAATAATTTTATGCATTAATTATTCAAATCACACTAATTTCAAGAAAGTATGTACAAAAATATCAAAAATCATTTGACCCGTAAGTATTTTTGATCAGCACTACATTACGAACGATATAGTCATGTCTATTGTACTTTTCGTACGCCAATTTGTCTAACTATTAAAGTCGGTTTTTTAATTTATAGAAAGAAATTTTAAGTCTCTAGGTGGATTTAAACATATACCAAATGAAATAGATGTTAACGAAAGTTCAGTTTGACAAATATGGTTATAACTTTTTGCAATGGTTTGAAAAAAAATTGAAGTATTTAATTAGTATTTAGGTAATATTGAAGTATTACGTTCTAAACCACTTTGAATATATAAATTTATATTTTCTGATATTTACCATTTTATAAACATAACTGGCATTTTGTTTAATTAATTTAGTGGTAGTAAACAAATAATAGAAATACACATAGTTTTAGCCAGTAATCATTACATTTGAAATAAATGCAGGTTATATGTTTCCTGGAAGTCTAATACGGTATTTCTGGTAATTGAATGCATACGCACAAGTTCGACAAAAACGATTATAGTTTTACTTAATATTAGCACGGACACATAAAAACTTTTCCATATTGGACACCTTGCATGCTTAGTCCTTCATGAATTAATTCTATATTTGTAATATCAGAAAATTATTAAGTTCAATGCATAATAGTGACGAGATGGTGTGTTTAAGTGGCTTTTCCTGGTTCGTGAAAGGACTCGGGAGTTGCTTTATTGTGATACCACAAATATAAGGGCAGGCTAACTGTTTAAAGAAACTTAGATAAAGATATGTAAACTTGAGTACAAGAAATAACTTTGTCGCTTCTATAAAACGTTTAATGGCTCTACTAGTGATATCGAGTATGAATATGAACTTTTTGACAAGAGTCAGATAGCGTCAGGTCATATAAGTAATACTCCTTTTATTAACATGAAAATGAAATTTGAAAATGAAGATGAAAATTGGCTATTTAAATCTAAGAGCTATGTTCTGTGTAAAAATTCATAAAAGTCTAATTTAATCCCTATTACCATAAAGGGTATGACTTATCATATGTTACATATAACTGCAGATAATGACATGCAATACATATATGAATATTAGGTTATTTGACAAACACTTCGCTTACAAACATTTTAATCTAATTATTGCGACTGGTATAAAGATATATTGAGAATAAGTCGATAATAATTGCATTAAACAAGTTTTAAACGTTTTTGTAACAGTTTACAAAAGTTTTGTTGTTGTTGATTAAGCACAGCGTAAGAACACATTTCCCGAACCAAAAGTTTCTAGACTTTGTATTACCATATGGAATACTATAAAAACGTATTAACGTGCTTTGTTGTGCTAGTATGAGATAATAACTTTATATATGATGGATAAAATCGATGATGTAATCATCGAAAATTACCAGATATAGATGACTGACATTAATGATGATATAAAAATTTTAAGTAATTTGTTTATAACATTTTGCACGAAAATTAACATATTGAACAATATCTAGTCAAATGGGATATAATCTCTGCAACAAATAAATATTTTAAGGACCTTGAAAAATTCTATTTTTCAACAGGTATATAAAAAAGTTCACGAACATAATATCGACACTCACCACCTTTTTGTCGAATATAAAGCAGCTTTCGATAGCCCCATTAGGGATCGCGTTTACGCCGCAATGTCTGAGCTCGGTATCCCTGCAAAGTTAATTCGACTTTGCAGAATGACGTTGAGCAATGCCCGTAGCTCCGTCAAGGTAGGATCGAGTCTCTCTGAACTTTTTGATACTGTATGAGGCTTCAGACAAGGTGATCCTTTATCATGTGACCTCTTCAATTTCGTCATGGAAGTGATCATGCGCAGGGCAGATGTTTATCGTAATGGAACAATATTCTACAAATGTGTCCAGCTCCTTGCTTACGCCGACGACATTGACATCATTGGGCGTAGCAAGCGTGATGTTACAGCTGTTTTTGCTGCTATCGTAAAGGAATCAGCAGGAATGGGCTTAGCGGTGAATGAGGGCAAAACGAAGTATATGTCGGCTACTGGTAGAAATGTGCGTCGCTTGGACGCCGAGCTAGTGGCTGGCGACTATACTTTCGAGTCTGTCAAGGATTTCATCTACCTTGGCACAGCCGTAACGAACACAAATGTTGTCAGTCTGGAGATCAGACAAAGAATCACAATTGCTAATAGGTGCGACTGTGGGCTCAGTAGACAATTGGGATGTAGAGATCTCTCTCGACAAACAAAGCTTACGCGCTATAGGTCGCTCATCCTATAGGTGCGCACTCAGCAGAGGCGCCTGGGGTGACATGCTGCGTCAAACCGAAACTCGAAATAAGTAAGTAAGTATATAAAAATTCAGATACTGTTGCGTTAATTGTACAGATTTCGCAGGGGATTATATCAAAAATAATATTAAGAGTATGCAAAAATTTAATACCTCTTCGTGTTTTAACTACCGTTCTTGCTTTACTGGTGAGAATATTTGATTTATATTATTCAATTTTATATTGTATTTTAAGTGTGGTGTATTACAATTTGAATCTTATCTAACTGCACAATATGACATCTTTTATAAATTAATGAATGCTACAATTAGATTTGTTGGAACATACTTGGAAAAATTCGGGACTACATGTATTACAATGATCAACGAATAGCTTCAAGTTTTTGCTGGCAAAATATTAAAATATTAAAATTTGAAATATCAAAATCTATATAAATTAAGTTTTAAAATCTAATTATCCAATTTAACAATTGTATTAGCGGTTAAATAGTTTTCTTCAGGTAGTCTATTTTCCATGATTTATAAGATATCTGGTCAAGATTATTTTACTTCATTTTTATTCTTTATTCATTTTTATTATTTTACTTCATTAATTTTTTATTTCCAATACTTCATATTATTTTCTGTTGTTGTGTCCATGTTTCTAGGCACAATTTATTTATTTTTACTTTGTGTGCACTTAATCCCTTTAAATCAATTGAGGTCTGCATTACAAATTGTAGATTTTTAACATTTTTTAGCGCAGGAAGGGTTACACTTATGCGCATTTGACATTTTATTACAACGTCAATCTAGGACGAAGCATTGACAGGGCAAACTAAGTACGCCAATTATGATGTTACCCACAAACACATTCACAAAAATTCCAACCGGGATAAACGTGAAGAATACATTTTTGCCGTTGATTTGCAAAAGTAACACCAGAAGGAAAACACAAGGACAATAACGGAACAAAGTGATATGAAAGGGGTTTTGAAACATTCATTGTATTGTGCGCATTAGCTATGGTATTATGCACACCCTATTAGGCTATTATGATTTTTATACTTTTATATTTTCATTTTTCCCTTTTGCTAAGTACGAATGCAGTGATGTCGTTGTTTTCTAGCTCCTATTACCATTCAGCCCTTTTGTTTTTGCTTATGGTCTTTCTTTTGGGAACAATGACTTAAGCTGAAATGTCAATTGGACGCGATACATAAGAAAAAAATATACATTGTCAAAAACTACACCAAAAGAAAAGAAAAGAAAAAATAAAAATAAAATAAAATAGAAAAATCTTAAGGAATTACAAAAGACGAAGGGCTCAGTAAAGCATCTAAATTAGAGGCTAATAGAATGGAATTGTTATGGTATGAGTTTGGCATTTTAAAAACATGCTTTGGCAGGGTAAACTTACTACTGAGGTAACCCAAGTCAGAGTATCCAAAGTATTCTTGTAAAGGTTAAAGAAGGCAAGAGCTGAAAAAACTGTATGCTACGTGACATTGTGTCTTAAGAGCGCGTGTGTATGTTTTCAAGCAGGTTATTATGTATGTCCATGTAAATATGTGTTTAAGGGGTATTTACTAAATTGCAATATACTTTGTAGCTATTGTTTCTATGCATTGTTTTAATATCGTATTCAAGTCATACCACACTGTTGATGGGGACCATTAGTGACAATGTTGTTCGGCTATTTTGACTGCAGTAACTGACATTTATACCAACTGCATACATACTTAACAATTACTTACTTTTAACTTTATTAATATTATTAAAAAATGTAGGCACTAAAACAGAGATCTTTACTTAATAATTACTTAACTTTCGTAAATGTTTTCGCTCCATTATAAGTATATAATAATAATAACTAAATGTTTTTATAATTTTGTAGTTACTTCGTTCCTGAATTGATAATATTTTCTATCCATTCACTTAATTGTACTGAGAGTTATACACAAGCGTGAAAGCAAATGCTTGCCTAGGGGCATACCAAATGGAGCATTCAAAACAAAGCTTTAATTTAGTTGCTATTTTCTTATAATTATTGTTGTTGTAGCTATTATACACAAGACTATTTACAGATTCATACATTGAGATACTTATGTAAGTACATATATAAGGTGTTGTGTGCGGCGATGTGACAAGTATTTTTCGTTTGTTCAATTATACCCATGGGGCCTGTTGGTTTAGACACTATCTTACATGCATGCGTAAGATTACTGTTGTTTCATTTCTTCCATTATCCTGTGCAGTATGTTATTAGTAAGCTTAGCATGTGTTGTTGTTGAATATAGCTTTCTTGTAGAGAGGGAAGTCGAATTGTAGTGTCATGAATATGTATTTTGCGTACTAAGATATTTTGTATCCATAAATATCCGCTGGTATATGGCTTACTTTTGTCAATGGCTAGAGAATTGATACAGTTGGTTAAATGTAATCTTAGTTTAAAATTTGTTTTTCGTTATTAATAATAAAATTTTGAAGATGGACGGAAAGTGAAATAGTAAAATATGTAATCAATATTCAAATAAATTTATTTAATTTGTGGAAGATATTTACCGAAGATTTAATATAGTAACACACCTTCACAAATAAGATGGGAGTTTTACCTTGAAACAATTTCAGCAAATTATTTAAATCAATTTATATGACTATATGTTTTAACTGGCGTTTTTAGAATCTTTTACTTATAATTAACTATTACGTCTAATATTAGAAATCAAATTTTAGTTCAATATATGTATTACATATTACTTGCATGTTGTTTAAAAAAAATAAATTTGAAATGAGGAAAAATTATGAATGATTGCATTTATGCTTTTCATATTTCTCAGTTATAGAACATGTTCATAAAATATTATTTTAATTATATGTGAAATAGTCAATTTTAACAAGCTCGATTATTGTTCTTAAAAATAAGAGCAACTACAGTTGAACTCTTATACTATATTTTTATTTAGATATAAAATATTTTGGTCAAAAATTTTCATAGATTACTGTTAATTGGTTTGAGGAGGCTTCGTAGAAGCTATCTTCTCCTGCTAGGAGAAATAAATTACTTATAAATTCTCACTGATAATATTTTTCATCTTTCAAGGTTGTCTTTATGGTAAAGCATTATCCTTATGATAAAGATTATCATAAGGATAATAAAGAAATTTAAAGAAAATTAAGTTGAATAGAACTATATCCAATTAACAGTTTATATATATACATATATCTGAAGTTTTAAATTTGAAGTTGAAAAATTGGATTGTCCAGTTAGTTTATACTTAGAAAGTAATCTATATAATTCAGTTTTTCTAGTATCATAAGCAGGAAAATGTATTCAATAAAATATTTTTGTTTATTTATTTTTAATTTGAAAATTTTTTCTTAAAATAAATGTATAACTTTTAGTTAATTTTAAATTAAATTAGATGTAAAATGTGATAATGTGACATCAGTTTGACAAATAATATTTTTAGTTTATATACTCTAAGGAAATAAGATCATGATCCATTAAGAAAGTCTGCTATTATATGTTGTTTTAACAAATATTGCTATATTTATTTCTATATATTTGTTGCTTAAAATATCATTTAAATAAACGCTATATATAACTATTCATATGACTAGTTTCAACAGCCACATTGAGAGTTTGTGTTTTGGGTAAGACCTATCGATATCAGAACTCCAAATGTTGAAAGTACTTATACTCAGTTCTTTGGCAAGGCAGAACAAAAGTACTGCTGATAGATGCTGCTAAAATTCCTCCAAAATTGATATGTTTAATGAGTATCATTCTTTCAGTATTGCAGAATATTTTAGAACAGTGTTGATTGAAATTAAATCTTAGCTGTCTTAGCATGTCTAGAGTAAATATGTTAAACATAGTAATTCTATTTAAGATTTTCGTTACTTACTGGACGTAATCAGCTGCTATAGAAATTTTTAATTGCTGTCTTGATGAGTATTCTGTTGAAAGTGTACTTCATCTAATTAAATGTATCAAATAACATGTCACATTGTTCCATTGTATCTCATTATTTCAACATTTTCTTTAATGCCTTTTCTTCATTTGTTATCACTTTTGAACGACTCCTAATTTGCATTTTGAGTATCCCTTTTCCGACATCAAAATGGGCAACAAAAACTTTTTGTTCTGTAACGAAAGAGTACCCAAGTGTTTAATAGATAAATTAATGCTCTGGTATCTGACAATTCGAATAACTTGTCCCTTTTCGATACCATACAATTCGACCATACTATCAAGAAGCAGTAATACAACATTTACTCTATTCTATGGGCATTGTTATTACCGAATCTTGCCAATGCTGTGTCCGAGAGTTAGAATAAAATTTAAATTGTTGACACCAAAACTGAAAAAGGTTAACAGAATTGCTGAGATAAGAACAACGACTTCTTTTATTTTAAGATGGCATGCTTGAATAAGTAAATGTGATTTTTTACGAAACTTTGCTATTTGTAAAAGATAATTACGCTTTAAATTGAGTACATCAAAATAAGTTTGATACTTTAAAGTTTATGGTTTCAAAGTTTATTTAAATATAAAATTTTAGTAATAATAATCAAATGCCTTCTGCTAATGTTTGAGATGAAATAACATTCTACATGAAGCAGTGTCGATATTTCGCAGTTCAGATTTTACGACGAATAACTGAAAATATGGGGTAGAACTTGAGTAATAAAGACTCAGTGGACAAACAAAAGTTTGCATAGACAAACAATAGACAATAAGACGGACGCCTGAATGGACTTTTAAATTGGTTGTGGTAATCAATCAAAGTGATTTCTGATGCGTTTACTTCAAATTGAAAAAAAATTAAAAAAAAAAACAACGAAAAGCCGTAATAAAAGACTCGTACATAATAACAGGAAGGAATAGAAAAAAGTGAAAAAGGAAATAAAATGTTAGCTTTTAAATTACCGAGGGAATTGAGAAACGTCAGTCTGATGTTTACTTTTTCTACGCTTCCTATTATTATTATTACTTCTTATATGCTTTTTGTTATAAGAAGACTAAAATATTGCTGGATATTGGATTTTAGCTTTGTGCAAATATTTTCCTTTTATTTTATTAGACGCGTAATACGCATTTGTTGTCGGAAAATTATAACCACAGCTGCGTTTTATGTACTCAGTTTATTGCGCTTGAACATTGCAAGTAGTTAGTAAAGTAGCATTTTATATTGTACTTTATATTGTTGTTGAAGTAAGTAGCACTTTCGTTTTTCCTTTATTAATATGCTTGAAAAGTTTTTCTATAAATACCTAAAGTTTTCAATGGAACAGGAATATAAGCAAGTGCCTTTTTACTTGAGAACACGTTTTGATGTAGAAAAAAAAACTATATGAGATTTTAATGCACGGCAGTAGTTTCCGTATACATCGAGCAAGTTTCATAAACTTCCTTATTCCAAAAGAAGTTTGTTTAAATATTTAACAAATTTGTAAATTGTTTTATTTTCCTTTTTAACTATCGTTTATACTTTGCTATGCATTATATTACTTTTGCAGCTGCAAAGTATTGAATCATTTTGAATTTCAGACCAAACCCCAACTTTTATGCTATAAATACTAACTTCATTGATAACTTTTAAAATTGCTTACTAAGAAATTTAAAAGATAAATTTATATATTAATAATAAAGGCTTAAATACAAATACTATAAAATTGGTTTTTATATTTTCAAAACAGTTCACATTCTCTTATTACGAATTACTACAAATAGTATTATTACTAATATAACTAAACCTTTTCAAGAAAACTGTGAGAATTTATTCAGTAGTATTTATATGCATTAATAAATTTGGGGATTTATGTTGAAAAAGGCAGTAGAAAGTTCGCTTTAAAGCACGGTTACAAAAAAAATCGAGTGTGACAGTTTTTTATCATTAAAAGAATATTTTTTTAAGAGGTTTTTCGAATAGTAGTGAACAACAACAACAAAAATTCATTTTGTATTATTTTAATTAATTGAATTTTTTGCTGACCATACAGGTGTTTCCATTATTGCCAAATACGCATTAGCAGTGGTCTTGGAAATAATTCTTGTATTTAATTATTCGTAACTAATTTTTTGAGACTAGGGTTGAACTTGTGCCCTGCCAAATTTGAAGCTCAGAGTCAGCGCTTCTTAAACAACTGACCCAAAGCCGTACTTGACTTTCATGTTCGTACATTTGTTTAAGTTTTTAAAAAAAAAATTTGAAAAAAACTTTTAAAATATTGAGAAAAAAATTACTGAATACCCATTTAAGACTAAAATTGGTCTATAACTCAAGTTTGAAGTAGTCGCTTTTGACGATTCATTGACTGTTCTTGTTTGTGTTTTAGATATTTGAGGCAATACTAAAAAAATTTTATAATTACACAATGAGGAAACTAGTACTTACTAAGTTTGAATAACTTTAATTTGAATCACATTTGATATAAATAAAAATGCACAAAAAATAATTTGATTTCGTCAAAAAGAAAGGATAAAAAAATTTTAATAATATAAAAAAATATATGTCCTCAAATTTTATCCAAACTTCATCAGTATTTTATATGCATATCTCTATTTATTTAAACCAAGAATATATTTAAGAATTCAATAACACAGTAAGTGCTTCCATTAGTCTATCTGTAACAATTCCCCAGATATTTGCGAAATGAATTTAAAATTTTTTCTGACATATGCCAATCCATCAGGTCATTGTCTCATTATTGCTTCTAATCTACAATTTCAAGTAAAGTAACACTAAACCATAATTTATATGATTAAATTGCAAAGAAATGACTAAGTCAGCAAACTGAAGTAGAAGTACAAAATCCAAACAAAAAAAAAATGGTTGGGGTAACAAAAAGGGACAGTGAAAAGTGATTCTGCGTATTACATTTTAGTACGCGAAAATTGAAAACGAACATCAATTTTCAACGTTGAAAAACCTATGTACGAGGAACAACAGATGAGTAAACTTACACTCACTAGGGTATGTTTCAAGAATACATTGATTTGGTTAGTTGAAAGACACACAACTGCCAAGTGTTGTTATCAAATGTCATTTTAAATTGCGGATGTCGGTAGCATATGGAGCTGAGCTTCTACACCATCATATACACAGTTCCAGCACAAATGGTATCCCCAAATCTGCGCTGAAATACGATGTTGCTACTCAGCTATTGAATAATGTAGAAATGCCTTGATGATGCGCGCAAGATGAAGTAATCAGGAAAAAATGAGCAGAAGCTGAAAAAATGTACAGACAAAAAATTGAAATAAGAATTGCAAACTTAAAATACCAATTTTTAAACCACATTATCAAATAAATAAGATATGCGTTTGTCAATATTTGATAGAATCATCAATTTTCACAAAACAGTACGTATTCGGTACCGCATAGCGTACATACCCGCATTATACCTTACTGAGTTTAGAGTGAGCGATTTTGGTTTAGATTAGATTACGAAGCATATCCTCCATAGAAACAATGTAAGACTACTGCAGTAGCGGTTTATATGTAAGATATTTTGTTATTGTTTTTCCGCGTACCTTCGCAAAGTAAGGATATAATTTGCGTTTCCTTCCACCGTACCAGGGTACCCTGGTACGCTACCCTTAGTGTACGCCGTAATCCGAATATTGTTTAGAATAAAAAATAAAATTTTTCAAACTTAAGATATTTCACTTGCGTTAAAGTTGTAGAGGAGGATGCTGTCTGTCATTCGCTTCAGTTGACATTTGACATGATTATGCGTTTACTCCGCACCAACAACAACTACTAACCATAAACAGGGGGTTTGAGTGAATGTTGAAATAAATAAAATAAATAATAAGATAAAACGTAGAAATGAATGTGGCCACTTTACACAATGCTGACATAAGCTACTTGTCTATGTATTTGTCTTTGCATTCAAAAGTACGCGCCAGACGACACTAACGCCTTGATTGTGTTGTATTTATCATGCCAGCTGTTGGAGCTGGAGCCGAAGTTAAAGTAGTAACCAAAACTGCAGCTTTTTCTTCGTTCAATACGCTTGTACTCTGACATGAACTTGCTCTATACAGATATATTCGCTCACAACAAATTTTTGTTTTTGGCGGTTTTTGTTGCACAAACACTTGCAGGCATATCTTTAAAATGTCCTGTCATTTGTACTTTTTACTGTCATCTCAAACAACGAATAAGTATGAATAATGAATTCTAATTTAAAGTGAATACTTGCTTCATTTTATACTTATTACGCAAAGCTTTGCATTACAAATTTATTGTGGTATTGTTTATAAGAAATGAGAATGTCTATTTTAGTTAACATATTCAGATAGTCATACTATGAAAGGCGGCGATGGTTCAGTCGGAATTATACTCATGTACACAGTAATATTTTGCCAACCGAAATTTTAGGATGTAACGTTAATTATCGTTTTAGTTTTTGTTAACTGTTTAAATCAGTAAATATTTAATATCTAATTAATGTCTTATTTTATTTTATTTTATTTTTCCTTGAAATAAAATATTTGAAATCATTTAGAAATAATGTTAAAATTTATGTTTGATTGGTTGTAAGAAAAAAGATTAAAGCAATGCAAGTTGAAAATTGAACTTCCTTAATAAAAATCTTTAATAAATTGTCCTTAATAATAATAGATAATAGATTTATAATGCTTTTTCAAAACACTTGTAATAAGTAAACTGTATTTTTAGGTAGCCAGGTCATATATAGTAGTAAAGACAAACAAATAAAATATAAGACCTAATCGTTTAACTAAAATTATTAGTTCAAATCATTTTTTTCTAACTTATTTACTAACTGCTGCATATTTACATATGTGGTTAAAACTTACTCTACGAGATTATTTGAACTTGAGGAGTGGGACAATTCACTGAAGCTCTTCTGGTAGTGAACTATATACATATCAACTTAAACTTAAAAATGTATCGTTATAAAAAGTAAATCTTAATTATAAACATTTATTTTAAATTTTATGGTAGAAAAATAAATTGGAAAGATAAAAAAAGTTTTTTTTATACAATAATTAGCGATCGATCCTTTAGTCTATATAATAGCTATAATTGAGCTTTCGGCAATTGACACAAATTTTAATAGTGATATGTAGTTCACCTCATTTTAGTTAACACAAAAAATGATGCAGCCTAGAGATTCACTCATAACAATAGATTATACTTTATGTTAAGTAGGCAATTAAGAAATAAAACCCTCTCTCGATAAACAAAAATCACGTTCTACAGGTCTCTTATCATGCCTGTCCTGCTGTATGGTGCAGAAGCTTGGACAATTACCAACAGTGATGAGAAGGCGTAAGGAGCATTCGAGAGAAAAATTTTTAAGAAAATTTTACGCGTTGGCACTGAGTATCGAAGTAGATGGAACAATGAGCTGTATGAGTTATACTGCGACATTGGCATAGTTAAGCGCATTAAAATTCAGTGGCTTTGCTGTCTTGATTATGTTGTGCGAATAGAAAAAAGTGCTCCGGATAGAAAAGTGGTGTTTCAATACCCGTAGGTGGAAAACTCGATAGAGAACGTCCGCATCTTCGGTGGAAGGATCAGGTTATCAATGATTTAGGGGCGCTCAATACTATAAACTGGCGATAGTATGCAAAGGGGCTTGGCTGGTTGGCGGAAGCGGACGCGGCCAAGGACGACTCACGTCTGTAATGGCCAACTAAGTAAGTAAAAAAGTATATACATAGTACACGCCATTATTGTTAAGGGGTTAGTATGACAAAAATAAGTTAACAAATACAGAAATTTTGTAACAAAAAATATGTCTGAACCGTTAGCTTGAGTTACAGATATATATACGACTAACTTGATCTAAATGAAACTAAGAATTTTATATTCAATCTACCATATATATTTCCCATTTCATATTTTAAATAAAAAAGACTTGATCTGAATGTAACTAGGAATTTGAAATTCAGTCTGTATCTGTTTGTATCACATTTTCTACATTTTCTTTTATAGCTAGTTCGAAATTTTACTGCCCACCACACAAATATAAGCCTAATCTCTAAATAATATTTGTCACGAAATGTGTGTACTACAGAAATACCATTTTTGTGGTAAATTTTCACAATTTTAACATATTCAGTGGGTGTTTATTTGAAGATGTAATGCGGAGTAAACGCAGGAAGCTTTTTAGCTCAAAAGCACATGAAAAGACTTTAATACCTTGCGAGTTGAGTCAGTGTTTTAACACAGTCAAGCTAGAATTGACTCAGAATGAAAGGTTTACTGTGCAGATCCAAGTTAAAATTTGGAAACATCTTCTGCCATTAAAACCAACCAACCAGCAACGTTTCAATCACCAAGGCTCTGACTTTCGTGCTGTATTGTTCATCAGTTAATTTTGATGGTCGTCTAGGGTGATTTTTGCCTTCAAGGCTTTTACTCCCTTCTTTGAATTGTTTATACCACTAGGAAACGTTTTTTTATGATACAGTCTGGTCACTCAAGGCCTTCTGCAGCATTATCAACGGCTCTCCAGTAGGAATTTAGTTATGTAAACAAATTTCAATGCTTCTGAACATAATTGACATTATAAAAAATGCTTAATTAATGTTATGTTGTTCTTTAAATACTTGCGTAAATATTGGACAAATGCAAATATTGACATGAAATTTAACACTTTTATATAGATGGATTACAAATTTTATAAATATGAGAGTGGTAGTTCAAAGTGTTTATCATTGAGGGTATCACAATTCAGTTTTAAAACGTCACTTGTACAATTAGTTCATAACAAGTAGACAATCACTATATAAGTTGTAATATTCATCCTTTACTTAGCTTTTTTCATCTAGTAATACCTTTAATAAAAACTTGAAGGACAACAGATCATTTTGCACATTCAACAGAAAATATACTAAAAACAAAAAAAATGAATTTTGACTAAAGCCATAGTCCTATATGCATTACAAATAATGCATATTTTGCAAATATAAGTTATTTTACAAAGGCAGTCTATGACAATAAGATTAACTTTTTTAGCATGTGATAACTTAACGATGAAACAGAAAACCCTTTTTCATTTGCTATGCATCAATGACTAAAATGGGAAAATTTTCGCCAATGTACTCAAACTTTTATACTAACTGTACCAAGAGCACTTCATAAAAGTGTCTTATGTAAATGTAACTGAATCTTGTTAGTATAAGAATTCTCCATGTATGTATTTGCACAAAGTTAAACATATTTTTTCTGTGATAAAAAAGCGAGTCCAAATTGGATCTGTGATTCAGTTAAGCAATAAGCCAGTGTCAAAATTATTCTTCACTCAGGATGACTTTCTAAACTAAATTCTGAATTTTAATTTTTATTAAATTTTGCATGCATATCAGTCTATTTATTTATGTTTTATTTTATTTATTTATTTATATATGTGTCTACAATTGCATATACAATTTTTTTTTATAAATATACACTGTATAAATTTTCTACGATATCCAAATGTTTGGATTTGTGTTTTTTATAGGGCAATATAACTGTACACATTAGCTATACCCTTTCTCTCAATTTGTTCTAGAAAATAATATTTACCTACATCTTTTTGATGAATACCTCTCATAGTATATAATAAAGATTATATTGGTATGCTGAGTTCGATTTAGCTCAGATTTAGCCAATGTGTTGGCTAATTGGACATTATTCCCAACTAACCGATATTGTAAAAAGCCAATTTATCTATCTGTCATGAAACCTATTTGGATATGTGGCATACAGCTATTTGGCTGTTCGAAACAAACGAACTGAGACATCATACAGCGATCGATATGGGACAGCTCAAGATATACATAACGACTTTAACACCTTTATAGGTGTTAAAGAAATCATATAATAAGTAGCTACTGGGCATGAAAAACGACTAGTCAGTCACTCCAACATAGAAGCTATTAATTTCTAAATATTACGAATGAGCTGAGAAAGCTAAAGCGAACAAAACGTCATGAGTTAATATAAATAATATTATGTACTGCTTTATTTTTATGAAAGCTGAACACTGGTTCAGTAAATAAATATTAAGCACACCTCACCAGTAGTAACAAGTTAACACATAGTTAATATACCTTCTGCTCAAAAAGTACTCGGATTTTGTAAATAAAACACACAAATTTAAATTTTATTCCAAATTTATTTTATCTCCTTCAAAATATGCTCCTTCTGAAGCGATAAGATAAGATAAGAAACAACAGGGTATTAGCTCCCATTTGAGCAGAGCACCGCGACCATGATTAATCTTTTGTGCTACAACAGACCCTAACTGAACAAAAGACATTTCGCCTTTCGGATGAAGGTCAGAATGTCGGTTGTTGAGGACCTCCTAATGTCGGAAGGTGCTAGTAGTTCCCGACCCAATGATCTCCTCCTGGCCCAGATCAAAGCTCGGCAGTCACATAGAATGTGGCTGGTTGTTTCCTCTGCCTCCAAGTAGAGTCTACAATCTATCTCTTCGGATAGGCCCATTTTGTTGAGGTGGTAACGTAGCCCATTGTGACTCGTTAGATATCCCACTAGCAACCTCAACTCTGTTCTGCTAAAGGAAGATATCTTATTATAACTATAGAGGAGAACCAGCTCTTTAGCCTGACGGTTACCTCGACTGTCGCGCCAGTAGCGACTTCTCTAGGTTGAGATTCAGTTATTGATTAGAGACCTAGTCTTATACCAACTTAGTCCACAGATTAGAGTGGCGGATCCTGTCCGTGCAAGACTATCGGCAGACTCATTACCATTAATTCCTGTGTGACCAGGCACCCAGCACAGTGTCACTTTATTATTGCTTGCCAGCTGCTGCAATGTGTCATAGCAATCTGCTAGAAGTTTTGAGTAAAACTTCCAGGAGCATAACGCTTTGATTACTGCTTGAGTATCTGAATAAATACAGATTCGGGCGCCTTTCAACCCCTTGTTAATGTTGATACGAGCGCAGACCTCGATGGCGTGAACCTCAGCTTGGAAGACAGTGGGCCATATACCCAGCGCGAGCGAGATTCTGGTGTTTGGACCAAATATTCCAGCACCAACTCCTTCTTTGGTTTTCGAACCATCAGTATACCACGATATCACTTTTGGTTTGAGTCCAGGAGTGCCATTTACCCAGTCCAATCGATCGGGTATGAGGACTTCGAACTTCTTACCGAAGCGAATCTCTATGAATCTCTTCCTATCGCAGATCTCTATGCCAAGAACTAGTATGCAGATTGAGTTTCTGAAGCGATACTCATATGCCAACGCTTAACCCAATCTTCCATAGACTTTTCGTAGGCCAGTGCAGGTATGGCTTTTAGTTCCTTCAGCGAATTCTCTTTTACCGATTCAATCGACTCAAAACGTTTACCACGAAGGGACAATTTGTGTTTCGGGAATAGGAAAATGTCGCACCGATCCAGATCTGGCGAATATGGTGCCTGAGCGATGATAGTGGTGCCGTGTTTGGTCAAAAAATCGCGTACAACAAGAATTTTTCATAGTAAAAATCGCTAAATGCACTTGAGGTGATCTCACATTAACAGCTGCTGTAAACAAACTAATTGATAGATGGCGCTCAAATTTGTACTATATGTCAAGAAAGGGTGTACCAAGATAACAAAAAAATTTTGAAAAAGGTCTATTACTTAAGGAGTAGTTAACAAACAACAAAATCCGGATACTTTGAGCAGAAGGTAGTACTATACACGTCCCAGAAAAAATTATTTAAAAAAATAAAAATAATTTAGTCAATTTGATACTTCCTGTTTCTTTATATTTGATATTTTTCTTGCCCTGGACACATTCACTAAGATTTTAAGATTTTCTTTGCGAACGAGGAAGATATTTTTCTTCAGTGTTTTGAATAGTGGAGATACTAATGGCATAATATAGATCAATGTCATTAATAGTGATTACAAAGTCTATATACTCTAACGTCGACGTTGATAGGTATTATATTGAAAGAAGCATTGCTGAAGCCTACTACCTAAGGAGTTGAGAACCACTGTATCCACTGTTGATGGTAGTCACTATTTATACCAACATTGCGACTGATTTTTTGTTATATTTTGTATGGTATGATATAAATGGTATTAAATATACAGACTAAGTATATTTAATATCATTCTGTTGATTTTAACCCCTTATGTTTAGGGATTATTGACAGAACATAGGATAGAATATTTAAATTATTATAGTTTAAAACGCGAAACTCTTGGTATTGAGAAGTGCTACTAAATACCCAGTGTTGTTTTTTGGAAGGACTGGCAACTTTGTTCCATCTATAAATCACGTAGCTGAAGAATATAACATACCCTGGAAATGAATGTTTTCCATTAACACAATATTGTCAGAAGCTTTATATTTTATCTGGGAAGACCTAATTTTTCCACACTAATATAAAATGAATAGAATGTGTTAATAGCGTTATATATTTAACACGAAATATCAGATGTTATTGCATGAATTCCCATTCAGTTTTATTTGCTTTAATAAATTTCTTTATCTATTGAGTTCGCTTGCTTGAAAGGCATACAAAATGTGACTTGAAAATCTTTTGAACATCTTTAAGACCAAATTACTTTGCTGCAGTCAAGTAGAAAAACATATTTCAGGTATTAAATATTCTCGCAAATATTTTTCAATGCGGTGAATTCAGTGCGAAAACATGCTTCCAGACCGTTACCTTCCTAATATCAGAATTTTATAAAAGGCATGAAGTTGGAATTTATGCAACACATACAGAAAGTCTCTTGTGCATTGAAACTTTTTAATTTTGAAAGGGTATTCAATCGAAAATGCCATAATATCCTTCTTCATTTTTGCTAAAGCAAACAAACTCATAGCACTATACATAAAAGAAATTTTGTGTGTCATACACCTACATGTTTAATACACATATATATGTATGCTACACTTACGAATATATCTGCGTTTCTGGGAAAAAAGTTAAATTGAATTTTGTAAGTTTATAGATATGTACGACTTGACTGTTTTCCAGCACGTTTTCGTTACTTGCTTTCATTTGTACTCAGAGCAATTTAGAGTAACAAACAGAAATAGTGAAAGGAAACAAACCAAAGGATACCAATCAAGGTTTATGTCTAAAACAGGGAGTTAAGCATAAAGGTAGACATACCTTTACTAACATAAATGTAAACGCAATTGGGTCCGCGCTTCTAATATTCGTCGGATGGTCTAACGACTTGGCGGTCTGAGGATTGCTTTGACGTTTGTTTTGAAACAGTTTCTGAGTGCCCAAAAAAGTAACTTGTTGTTAGGCGCTAATAGCAGCTTGTCACGAGTTACCCGCATATAGCATTGAAGCTTTTGAAGTTATTTTCGTTCTTACTGTTTCAGTGGCGATATATAGTATACTAAAATTTCTGCACTGTTGTGCTGGTGATGTTTGTTATGACGGTCACGTCATGTAATTATGTAGATTTGTTGTGTTGGTTGGTTAGTGTTGTGTTACTGACAAGCTGATTTGCCTAAGTAACTGGCTTGAAAATTGATAAACTGACAAACTGGCATTGTGATTAGTATGTTTGACTGACTGTCTGACATATCTGTCATGTTACTGCTTTTAGTCATCTTAGCATGTCGTGCATGTCGTCAATTTTTGCACTGTTTGTCGTCAAAATATTTGCGATTACGAATTTTGTTTTGTTATGTTTAGTTTGTTTAATAAACAGACCTAAGCTGAAATACATACAAACCATAAGATAAAATGTAGATGGTTTTTATTGTTAGCTTAGAGAAAGTGGCGAAATTGCATTTGATTAAAATAAATAGAAATAGCAATGAAAAACTTACGACAAACCTTTGTGCAGAAAAGAAAAGAGAAGAAAATAAAACAAAAACAAATTATGCAAACAAAAAAACTCATGAAATCATAAAAGAAAAGAAGTAAATAATATAAAAACATTGGACTTCGGGTAAGCGTATTTGTACAATAAGAAACAGAGGTACATTTGAATTCTGTTTATTTCTGTTCTTGATGTTTTATAAAAGCATACTCCATATATCTACTTTCCTTACCATTAATTTTACTAATTAACTTCATTCTTATGTGGTCAGTTAGCTTATACTATATTAATTATTCTTGTAATTTTAGTGTTAGTTTTTCGCCTTGTTGTTTTTGTTATTTATTGATATTCTTAGGAAACAATAAACTTAGTTTACATATTTATTTATGCTTGTGTTATACCTTTTCTACCTTCATGTATCTTCTAAGCTAAACGTCTTATGACAATAGTTTCAGCTATAACCTTAAGTATTAAATTACAAGTGTTGGTAGGAAATGTCCCATGTTTTCAATTCAATTCAGAACAATCCAATACAATTCAATCGAATTAGCTCAACGAACCAAACAAACTAAACTTAACCAACTAGCTTAATAATCTTCCTTATATACTCGCTATACTCTTGCTCACAAATATTACAATGCCCACAATAGATGTGACCTCTGTTGTCCGGTTTATTTGTACATTTGTGTTTTAAAAGCTTAACTCGTTGAATTTTAGATTTATACATATTTATGCACATGATATGTGTATAAAAACTTATAGTAAACTTGCAGATATACCCAGCTGGTTTACTTGTTAGTCAGTCAGTCAGTCAGAGCAGTTTGTTTTGATCAAAACAATTTTGTTCAATGCACCCAAGTGAGTCCTCATAAATTATACTCAACTACTTCTTCTTCTACCTCAACAGGCTGTGCTGTTCGAATAGCAACAGATTTATATGGAAGCAGCCACTTGCAAAACTAACTCGCACATCAGTACTACACAACTTTATGGAATGGTTTGCTCAGCTCTTTAGCCTCTTACATTACAAGTATTCCCTATACTAACAACAAACAGCTCGCAAATAATTAATATTTATTGCCAACAATGAAATATTATCAAATTGCATAATTGTTCAGTGCGTGCATACAATCGTATTTATATATTTGTATCCAAGATGTGGAATAGGAATATATATACTTTGTATGTAAGCAAGTAGGTTTATGAGTATTTTTATGAGTGAATACAATTTAATATACAAGCGGTTTATGTGATTTCCGTTAATACTTTTTATACAGCTCTGCAAACCCTGAATGTTCTGTATTCGCCCATGATTGTTCTACTACCATATTTATTGTTTTCTGCTCTTCTGAGTACAAAATTGTTACTTTGTGCGCCTCAGTTGGCTTTTGTAGCTTTTTCTTTCGTTTTTGATTTTGATATATGCTCGAAATTGTACATTAAGACATTTCGGACTTAAGCGATAATTATTGGGCTCCAACATGCATACATAATGCGAACTGAAGTAGGTGGGCGTTTCGTTTGTATCGGATTGTGTTTATATTTGTGATTTTTACAATTAATATGAAGTGACATTACATTTAGTTTTAGTTTTGGTTAATTGGTAAGCTATAAATTTTAAATTTAGGATGGTTAGGGATGTTTATTGAATGACTACTGCATAAATTTGAACTTTTGCTAGCAATTCGATTAAAGAAAATTGTACGAAATAGTTCCAGTTTTGCAATTTGCATGATGTATGTTTATTCGGACAATAAAACTTCGGAACTAGTGCAAAAGTTTAAGAAGTAATAAATTATGATTATGTTCTATACGAACATTTTAGTTATAACTGAAGTCATATCAGAATGCTGTTAAAGGCAAAGACATTAAATCATAGTAATAGCTTACAACTGATGCGTATATTCATAACTGGTATACATTGACTTTTACTGAATGGAAAATTATGTCAACACATATATAATAAATTAAAATAATATATTTAAGAAAATTTCAACTAGTTTTTGAAGTGGAATTGATGTTATAGTACTTTTGTTTTTACCTAACTGGAAAAAATTGATTAACTATATTACTAGTGCTGTGAAATACAGTAAACTGATTATAAATGAATTTAATACTTTTTAATTAATATTTAAAACATAAGAAATTAATTTGAATTCTGCATAATTTCATTTTTGAATTGTAAATAATTTTAAGCAAGAAGGTAAATTTATATAAAACCAACACCTCTGACAGACGGCTATACCTAAGTCATTGTCGTATTCTTTGTTTTTTAACATATTTTTAAGTAACTCTAACCAATGTTTTTAGACCTTAGGCATAATACTTATTTATGTTAAAACATTTTTGAAATTAAATAATAAAGACACCAGAACATCTAATGTGTTTTTGTCTAGATTTGGCCAGCACTAGGTATAAGTTTCTAGGAGCCCCCTTCTTCAATTCACTTGACGATATGTCCAGCATTAGAATTAGCCAGATTCTTGTCTTTGTTAATGCCTCTGGCTGGTTTTAGTTTGACCTTCTACCTACTACCCACTATTACGAGGTTTTTGTGGATTCAAAACTGCTTTTTGGTTAATGGAGGAGGACTAGTCCACCTTCCACATCAACTAACTAACTAACTAACTAACTAATAAAAAAATAAAATCTAAAAAAAAATTTATCTATCTCTATTTAAAATCTACTGTTATTTTTAATACTTGATAATGCAGTAATGTAGAGACTGTGTTTATTTAATAACTCATACAATTCATTAACTATTTTAAAATTTATGAAATTTGATAGAATAACAATGATTATAGTACATATTTTGTGATATAAGCAAAGAGAGGATCAGAAAAAAGAGCAAAATTATGCACATCAATTATATGTGGAATACCTATGAGCTTGAGTCAATTATTAGGTGAGTGTAAAAATTGCTACAATATTTTTCTCAGTAGCGTATTTTCTTGTTTTAGACCCTGATTTATTTAGTTTAATTATATAAGTCCAGACTTATAATTCGGAATGCAGATTATGCCCCGAAAATGAGGAAACAACTGTGCATATTCTCTGTGACTGTCCAGTTTTAACAACGCACAAAAAAAAATTGTTTCAAAATTCAGTTGGAATTTCTGTCACCAGAACAGATTAAGAGTTCTTCTAAAGACGTTTCTCACAAAGCTTTAAAGTGCTTTGTGTAATTAAAAGATGTGGATCGCTTAGTAACTGCTAAATGTATTAAAATTGCAAAAGCTTACTACAAATATTTTGTAGTAGATAATGCCGCATCGCATTTTTTTCAAAGACTAGACTTATTCTTCGTTTGGTAGTTATGTTAACGAGTGAAATTGTTGCATCTAGCATTTGATGCCGTGAAAATCTATAATTAGCTGCCTAAAGGTAATTACATGCACAAAAAATCTTTATCTCAAAATTACTCATAGCTTTCAATTTCTGCGGTTGGTGATGGTGTCACACAAATCGCCAATTTTGGTATCTACAGCTACATGAGTAACAATGTTTTTTGACGTGTAATTAAAGATATGTAAGAAGACTGCGTGTGGTTTTAAGAAGACAATGCCGCAAGCGTAAAATATTTCCCGGAATGCAATTTTGCGTTTCTGTGATATGAATTAGTCAACAAGATCATGCGATATATCACTACTTGACAAAACTTTTTTGTCAAGTGGTGATATATGGTCAAAATGTTGACCATGAGAGTGTTTTATTTACAACTACTAATGGAACCAAAAAAGGAAACGTATATTAAATCTTCTAGAATTATTAAACCTATAGCAGTAAATAATGTCTTAAATTGAACTTTACAATAATTCTAAAAGTGGTTAGTGCAAAGGAGCTGCTCGCTGACCCTTAAAAGTATGTTTTAATCAAGTTGAGTCCTTCGTTGAATGCCAAGGACTTGAAGTCAATATATTATAGATGGTGTTTTGATTACTTCACCTACATATTTGGAATTATCTTTAGAACTTTTATTTCAGAAAGTTTGGCCTGCTAATTAACTAGAAAGTATTGAATAATTTATTTTAATAAACTAAAGAAACTTTCACGGTTTGATTTGTCAACAATTTTGTTTTGTATAGATAAATTAATGATGTTGTATGCCTTGTAATCAAAAAAGAACGAGAATTTTAATTTTTGAATTCCCGCGTTTATCCCATCGGAAAATTTTTTTATTTTCACGCTGCCAAAACTATTATACACATTCTGTCAAAGTTTAACGCATATCGTACGATTAGTTTTTGTTTGGCGTTTATGTAAAGAAGTCGAACAATTTTCGTGTGGCGATTCTTAGCTGAATTTCATTAAAAAAAACGTCGTTGTGATGTGGCCAAAGAGATGATTTCAAACGCAGATAGTGCCCCACATTAATCGAAAGCATCATAATTGGTGATGAGACATGGGTCTATGAATTTGACATGCCCACCAAACAACAATCGACCGAATGGTGCTTTGAAGGTGAGCCAAAACCGAAAAGAGAACGCCAAAGTCGGTCCAAAATTAAGGTTATGTTGACTGTTTTCTTCGATATTCGTGGTGTGGTGCATTATGAATTCCTTCCGGACGGTCAAACGATCAATAAGGAGTATTATTTGGCCGTTATGCGTCCATTCGCAAAAAGACGCCAGATTTATGGAAGGAAAACTCATGGATTTTATACCACGATATCGCATCGTCTCCCCCAGCGTTGGCTGTGTCGCAGTATTTGGCCAAAAATTCCACCAATATCAACCAATCACCGTACTCTCCAGATATGGCCCCGTGTGACTTTTTCCTCTTCCCCCGATTTAAATTGCCATTGTGAAAAACGCGTTTTGAGATCATAGAGGCCATAAAGGAGAATTCGCTATGTGAACTAAAGGCCATAAAGGCCACTAAGGGCCTATAAAACTTGTATGGAAAATTAGATCAAGCGTTGGCATGCATGTTTTGCTGCAGGATGAGAGTGCTTTGAAGGCGATAATAAAGAAAATTATTAAAAATTGAAATTTGGCGTGTTTTTAACTTCTCGTTCTTTTTTGATCATAAGGTATGCTTTATAAAGGTTGCTAACGTTAGTATATAGACCAGAAAATATTTCGGTAGTTTGAATTCTCAGAATGTGTTGTTTGGGATTGATATATTACGATTAATTTTATGATTAATTGTTAAATAAAATGAATGAAAAATAAGACACTTATAGCTTATACATATATATACATATCCATGTACATATATATACATATAACTATTTGTATAATAGTGCGTAAAGTAGAATCTTTTTTGCTTTGCTTTTTTTGAAAATAGTTGTGAAACTATTACTGGAATAGCCAAAGTAGATCTATTATATTTCTTACTGTCATTAAAAAAACCTAATAAATTAGATATTTTTTATTTGTTTATAGATGCATTTATATTCATGAATATATATAATTGATATTAAATATCATGATATTTATGAATGATAATTATGGAGAATGTGAATATCCTTATGAGTTTTTATCATAATCGATTTAGATTTGGCTAGAATAGCTATTTTAGTACATAATGCAAACACATGTTTTTTAAAGAAGTCTCACATTGTTAATACACATGTTGCATATGATTCTTCGTATATGAGTTGATACAGCTAAACAAAGCATTTTTAACATAAATTTTACTAACATGATTCGAGATTAATAAAGCTAATTTTTTATATGAATAACGTTTCTAAGATAATTCTTATTAACCATGTACGAAGTAAGCTTCTTACTTGCTACTTGCAGTAATTTTGAGATATTCAGCAATCACAGGGGTGCCAAAAAATATTTCTCTCACACTTCTGATTTCATATATATTTACATTCATAAATGTTTTGACAAGTTACCTTCTGAAATTCGTTCCTTCAATTATTTCTTTGTGCCAAATGCTATTTTTTTTCGGTTACACAAAACCGCAGCATGTGACTTTTAATTAAAATGAAATATTTAAGTCTCATGATATTTGAATTATATTTTTGAAATTTGAAATTCTAATTCGAAATAAAAAATTAAGTTATACCAATTTATTACGTAAATTTTCACACGTGACAATAAATGATGTAAGTAATTTTGTTAAACCTGCAATATTGCTAATAAAACATTATAAAACAATTTTAAATATTAGGAAATAAAATAAATAATATAATAAAATAATGCATTTACGTCAACAGTTACATTGGTAAACTTTGTAATTAAATTATTTATAGTACGTGACTCCAAGCGATATTTTGCAGCCGTACGTATTCAATTAATTCTTTACAAATTCTAACCGCAATGGATTCATAAATTTTATAATTATGATAACAATAGTCGCCTAATGACTTTTTCTCTGCACGTTAAATCAAAACTATGAAAACATAATAGTCAAGAGAACGGTAGCTTATTTTCATATATTCTTACCGGTATTTAAGAACAAACACTTTTACTCTTTAATTTATGAGCAGAAAAAATTATTTAGAAAAAATATGTTCTATTCTAATGGTTCTTTCAAATTCGAATCAAATAACCAACAAGTTATTACCTGTCAGTCGAGTTCATGCCCAAAATATGCTAGTTTTACTCTTATTGCCTTTTCTTGTAATCTTCGAATAATGTATCTTGACCATTTTCTTTTGCCGATTGGTGTTTTTTTTCCTTTCCTTTTTATTATTGTAAAAGAGAATTAAATTTTTGTAATTTTCCAATTTAGTTTCGTAGCAAAGGCAAGTGTAACTGCACCAGGAAAGTAATGACCTGGTGCTTCAATACGAGTATGTTTGCTTTCTTTTCGACTGCTGAACTGCAGTTTGGAATACTTTTATCTTTGCAATTGTACGGGTACGTGTAGACCAGGGCGTCCGGCTTTGTTAGTTGCGCTTTTGCGTTGTCATTCTGTTTGACCACGACGTGACTATTAGATAAATTAGCTGCTATTTTTCCAAATATTTTTTATAATATTTTTCTTCCATTTGTATTTGAAAGCCTTTTTTTCTTTAGTCGGACACATAAATTATGTCTGTGGCCTGAATTTCGTTGTGTAAGTATACTACTCTGCACTTGGCTTATGTCTACATTTTAACCTTTTTCCTAATTGCTTCTCTTAAAAAATCTTAAAGAAAAATGTTCTTATCATTGTAAGGCGGGTGGGTGAAGTGGAACGAATATAATTTCTTTTCACTTCAAACAATTCTACGCTTATAAACGCATTGAATTTACCTTTGAGCGCATTTGTGCAAATGTAATCTTATTTTAAAGTGTCTTGCTGTCTGCATAGATAGTTTTCTGTATATACGTGTATGAATACAATACAAATAGTATCTATATGTATTTATTACTTTATAGTATAAAATGATTAGAAACTAATCATCAATATTTTAAATGATGTATATAATATGATATATGTATGTTTATATGATATAGTATATGTATATGTATGTGTACATGATATAGAATAAAGATTAATGTCAGCACATTGTATATAACAATATTAGGTAACATTAAATTAATAATATATGAAAATGTTGCTTTTTATTTATAAGAAGAAATTAGTTTTATGTATAGCGATATACATATCTGCGTAGAGTGTTTATTTATTACGTGGTGTTATGTTGTTTAAATGCAACAGTGAAGTATGTACAATGAAGTAATATTAGCACTAAATTATAAACTAAACAATGAGGACATAATTAAATTGGAAGAAATTTTACTGGAAACAGAAAAATGGAGCAAACGCAACAACCATTTAATAACATACTTACCACGTATTTCACAAATACGTACAATCAAATACGTACAATATATTTATTAGAGTAACTAAAAGTTTGATTATTTTATTATTATTTAATTAATTAAAGTAATATAAAATTAATTTTTATTATTGCAGTTCACTGCTGTTCGAAAAAATCTGATTATTTTATTATTACAATTATTGACGTGAAATCGTCTAACAGCCGGTACTGCGACCAGAAGAGTCCTATTATACAAATTTTACTATTGACTATAAAATGCCCTTTAAAGCTTTGTGGACAAAGCCCAGAACTAAATCTAAGGAAGAGGTCTTAATCTGTTCTGGTAACAAAAATTCCATATGAAATAAATTTCTTCTGTGCGTTGTTAAAGCTGGATTGTCAGGAATTTCATAAATGAATGCTACTAATTAATGTATTAATATTGATATATATTATTGATATTCAGATGTCTGAGTTGGTGAATCAGCACCTTTACTCTATTTTATCTGTGGACAGTTTTAAGTCACAATAAAAATAACTGAATACGGGGCTTTATAATATGATGGATCTGATGTCTTTGTATCTGCCTGTGTTTATCAAATAACGCTGTATTTTTAGGATGCTGAGAGTTGGATTATTGTGACTGTCAATTATATTGAACAGTTTCAGAGCACGATCTTTAATGTATTTTTCGACTGAATCGACTCTCAGATCTCTGTGGTTATCCGCTCCTCTTACGTACCAATATTTAATATTATTATTATTGATATAATATTATATATCAATATTATATTATATTATTGGTATATATTAATATTTTAATAAACATATTGTGAATTACAAAATGATTTCAACCGTTACGGCCGCCAGAGAAGACAAATATTTCCGTCATACTGACTTCTTTATAATTTTGAACTTTTCCTCCCTGAGTAAGTAAATAATACTTATCTTAATTTACTTTGACAGAATGTACACTTTTGATTTGGATAACAATACAGTCATAATGAAAAACTTATTGAGTTGTAAACATTTTTGAACAAATATTCTTAATAACCATTCAAAGATTTTGCAAAACCGACGAAATTGGAAACAGATAAGATATCTTAAAATTGATTTGCAAACAAATTAAAAAGCGATTAATGCACCTATAGTGATGAAAATATACCTCATATGAATGTAGACGGGAAAGAAATAAATTTCAAAGGGATATAATAATCCTTAGAGTACATTTAAATCTATAATTCGTTCTTCAGGAAAATATTCAATCTTCTTTTTACTTCAACTTAATGGAAAAAGAGCATAAGAGATTAAATTTATAGATGTGTAAATCTTAATTTTTTTTTGAAAATAAAAAAAATTAGCAATTGATTATAATCTTCGGCATGAAATTAAATACTTTAAACCCCGAATCAGTAATTTGTGCTATGATGTGTGGAGGAGAACTTCACGCATGGCTTACTAATTACTGTAGGTAATATATACGATGGAATATGCGTGAGCACACCTGTGTTTAACAATCATATTGATTTTTTTTATGTACTTATGTGTATACATGCACTTGCCTGCTCCTTTTTTAAATGTCCAAAGCCTGTTCCAATTCGATAAATGATACTACCTGACGTTGATCTTTGTATTAAAGACAAAACAATATAAAATAGCAAAAAATAAAGAAAAAAGGTTGAAGTTGATATAAAAGTTGAGGTATGACATAGACAAAACTATGGGTATAGTTTTCTATTAAAACCGAAATTGTGTTTAGAGTGCAATGTGGAAACCTACTCTATACCCATGTCAATTGACAATAAGATTTTCATTGTTTGCAAATGGTTTTGTGCTTAAAATTTCAGTGGTAGTGAGTGAAATCAAATTTTTTTTGGTAGTTGTCTTCCTTTTACTGTAAAAGAAAAAATATTACTGCCCCTTTTGTGCATACGTGCGTATACAAATTTGGTTGCATTTCAAAAGACATGAGTATTTTGGAACCTGCAAATCTTGTTCACACACAATTATACTAAGTTAAACTATTTTTGTGCACTGTATTTTTTTTTTGTTTTTGGCGCAAGTATTTATTATTGTGCCTTTCTTTCATCAGAAATATTGTGTTTTTTTCATGTTTAAATACCTACGTGCATTTTAAAATTCATTATAGATTTTCTGCACATGGTACTGCTGCATATTCCTTGTATATCCTTGTATGTTAAATAATTCATTTCTTATCATGAGAACATTCCCACGCTGGCAGTGTTACCTTTGTTTTGCTGGAATGAGTAAAATAAGCGCGCTAAACCTGCAGCTTCACCTGTGCCAAGGTGAATTGTACATGGCATGGAATATGACGATATATGGAAAACATAAATAAATTAAGAGAATGCATGGAAGAAAATGTACTCATATAGATTTAGGTATTGTAAGTGACGACTGTTATTACGGCACCCTAATGCTGTATTGATATATAAATAAGGTCAATTTTGGTTTTGTTGTTAGAGTTTTCCCATTTTTAGTTCAAATTACTTACCAAGGATTCCTTTGACATGCCCAGAGGACAAATATGCCACAAATAGAATAATAATTTGGCGCGTAGCGATTATCTTTTTTAGATCTTTTTGTCAGTTTAATTATTGTTCGATGAATATTTTTTAATTTTTGAATTATGTTTTCTATTTTTTTTGTATATGTAATAACATAAATTTTAATAATTTTCTATGCAAAAAATTGCCATGCAGCCGTCTTGCATTTTCTTCCTATTTTAGAGAGTCTGCACGTAAGGTTAAATTTTTTTTGATTCTAAATTTCAAAATTTAATGAGTTTATAAAAATGTACGAGTTGTTTTTTTTCTAAATTTCATTCCTCATTTTTCTTGAGTGATTATATTCTGACAGTTGTATAAGAGAATACAATCTGGTTTCAGAAGCACTTTATGGTATATTTATAATCATTCAATCAGCTGTTTCACTCAATTGAGTTTAATTGTTTTTCAAAAGATTTTGTTTGGTGCTACCAAACAGAGTTGAGTTATCAACTGAAGAAAATTGAACAGTTAAATTAATCATTTCAACTGTCAATGCAAGAGTTGCGTTAGTTTAGAAAATTGTGTTCTCACAATCTTTTGACACATATGCCACCTTTAATCGTTTCGTTGTTGTCGTTTGACAGCTGTCAGTACCGGATATTCCTTAGCCTTACACCAACGTTACTGAAGTAATTTATGCATTTTAAAATAAAAAGGTAATAAACTTTATAACACATTTTTGTAGATCTTACAATTTTAGTATTTTACGACTTTCTGTTGTTAACTCAGTACAAATTTTTTATTCACACTGATTTCGCACAATTCAAATATGTAATTTTATTGAATTGTACAAACAATCAAATTTACGTTTACTTTATTATGATTATTTTTGGAAAATTTTTGTACTTAGTTAAGTTAACAGTCCTTTAGATTTTTTTTATCCTGTTTTGCTCATCTTTTTCAAGCAACTCCACTCACAGTAGCAAATCGCATAAAACTATTGAAATAAACTTGAATGGAAACAATTTTTATAGTAATAAAAACTTAGTTTTATATCAAACTATTTGCTTTGTTATAAATTTGTATGGGTATATGTTGCTGTGTCCTTTTGTGCGTATAAATATTCTTTAAGATATAACGCTTTTATATAAATCCTGTAGAGTCATAAATCTTTAATGGAAAATCTTTTAAGGCATTCAATGTATTTTTATTTCATTCCTGTTTGTTGTGTCAGACACACACAGTTTCAGTAAAGAATTTTATAAAAAAAGGAAAAGCTGTTCATTATTTGATTTACTACTATTTTTTGAATTGTGTTTATTTTGTTGTTAATATTTTAGTTTTCGCATATGGGAAGCAGTGGCACAAATATCATTTCGACTGCAAAATTTATTTTAGAAAATAATGCTTCTACGTGTGGCCACAGTATACGAATATAAATTATCGAAAACCAAAAAAATAAAATTTGATTTATTGAAAAACTATTTATTATAAAACGAGTATATATATCCTTTGCAGTTTATATATTCTGTGTTGAGATTAGTTATACAGTAATCTAAACTGATCGCCTAGTTATTTATGTAGGAAATAGGAAACCATCCTTAATAAATAAGAATAGGAAATCATCTTTAGAAATATTATAATATTTAAGACATTTGTTTATTATATTAGATAGTTATAATAATGTATTGCTAATCTTGAAAAATAGTTATTTTAAACCAAATTTCTACTTCGACAATTATTTTTATAGCTGAAAGAAAAATAAAAACTAGATATAAAGTTTTAGTTCAGTTATGTGAGTAACTATTGATTTAAAACCCTTATAAATTTTTTATAACCGTATGAAAACTACTAAACTAATATTGAAATAATATCCTCATTAAGCTCCACTAAACAAAAATATTTGGATACTTGCAGAAAGGATTTGCTTATTTGTAAATGGGTTTCTGCTATGACGCGACAGGCAGATATTCCATCTAAACAAAATGGCCTAATTAGAGAGCAGTGCTCTAATGTGTGAATAACCTAAACTGAGCAACAGTGGGGTTATCTATCTAGGGATAGACTTGTTGTTCCTTATAACATAAGGAAATCTTAATGAAAGATTAAATTGAGTGCTCTATTAAGCCTCTGTTTGAATTGTATAATGTAATCAAATATACTAAATAATTGAATTTAATTGAAGGAAACTATTTTAAAATTTGTAATAATCATAATGTTATATAAATTTGATTTTGTATTGAATTTCAAAGTGACCAGATAAGGTATATATAGTATTTTAGAGAAAACAGCACAGTTAAATAATGATGGTTCTTGTTTGATTTGACTTTATTCTGCTATTTAATTAATAGTCTTAAAATAAAAAAAATAAGAATTATTAAAAATCTTAATAGTCTTCCAAGCATAATATGGTTGTTGTAGTCCTATAATATAGACCTATATTTATATTTAAATTTTTATATTTTTTAAAAATGGTATAATTTATTTTTCATTATTAAATAAGTTAAGCTAAAACACTTTTTGCCTATCGTGGAAGTTCTCAGCAGGCCAATATTTGTGCTATGGTTATTGTTGTACAATGACACCACTTCAACCTAACCTAACCTTATGTATTTATATAGTGTAATACATGAAAAATAATTGTTTTATTCAAAGTTTAACTTAACATTAGTAAAACATAAACTACATAAACTACAATTTTTATACTATATAAAAATAATGAAAAATTCATTATTGTAAAAACAAAATTAAATTTAACTTCTTTATATATTTTATAAAATTAATACAATTTAATTCAAAGAAGATTATATTGATTAGAAACTTGTACGTTTGCCAATACAAAATTTTGATCGGGGTGTTATACACTCTATCAACTTTATGATGATTTCCATTTTACATGATTAGCTCTTTATCGAAATAAAGTATTTGTATTCTATAGTACTGTATTACTGTATTACTATTCATTTTAGAATATCTTTGAACAAAATAACAAATTTTTTATCTCCTTGAAAATCTTTGTATGCCTATGGAGTCATAATGAATAGTGACACTTATTATTAATTTTAAGAAGCCATTTTTTAATTGGTGTTCGTTAATTACTTTCCGACATAAATTAAAATGCTCTATACAGAAAAAACCAATATGTTTTAATAAATGATTCCATTTGAAGCTGAACTCCTTTTACGACATATTTATTTAGATAATATTCTTCTTAATAATAAAAATGATTACGTTATCTGTTCCTGATAATTTCCTGATATTGTGAATATATACCAGTTATAATATACCAGTTGTATTTTTGTTCCAAAAAACAGAATATTTATAGACTTTCTTTTAACTCATATTTATCTATGTTGCAATTCTCAATGTGTAAAATACCCATATATTATACCTATCATAATGTGTTATAATACTTTATATCACACTTAAGTCTCCAAGATAATTATTAAAACAACAACATTGTATGTAAACTGTCTCTATGGGTTCATTTCTAAATACTTTCTTTCTTTTATGGTGCTAACTGGAAATGGCAAATAACTTGATTAGCCTCTTCCACGCACTTGATGTTTTAGTAATATATGTTAAAACGAATTTAAAGTATACTATGGCTAGTTCAAGATTTGCCGTCTTACAATACGAATCCTCCAATTACCATAAAACTTTTTTAAATTATAAAAAGTGACTACCGCTGACGGTTTTTTACATCAAAATTTTTTGGCAGATATATTTCATTTTTTGTTTGGCGAATCTGCAAGAATCAAAATTGTCGTTCTTGGGCAGTCAAAATTTACATTAAATTAAAGTGGATTATTTTATAACGTGCTTATATAACATATATGTTAACTTTGACCGCTAAGTTGAGCAGTTTTTATCACTGATGATAATGTCAAGAACATTTATAGCAGATATCTCTTAATATTTTGGTTTTGATAGAAATTTAGCATAGAAATGCGCTTAAATTATTTAATTGCTTTAATTAAGTTGTTTATTTATCATTATTTATGAAAAGTATTTATGAAAAGTGTTTTAAGCTACAGAAGATTAATTATTGATGAGTTTATTTTTTTTTTGTATGCCAATCTGACACATAACAAATATGTTATTGTCAATTTAGATTTTAAGTAAAATTCTATAATTTTTTGTAAGTGCTGTATGAAGTTTTTTGAATCAATAAATAATAATAATAATAATAAGTTGTTTATAAAGTTGGCATAAATATATTATAAAAAATACTGGTATTGAAATATACAAAATTCATGTTCCTATAATACAAAAAAAAAACAAAACAAAGAAGTTAAATCTACAAATCAGCCGCATTATTACGTTGCACATGATAATATTTAAGGACAATGCGATCTGTTCTGTTAATTCATGATATACCGCACACTTTTCCCATATCTTTAAAAGAAAACATATTCTGAAGTTTTTCGATTTAATTATTTTATTGTCTTAATTACTTAATAGTGTAGAAGAAGGAGTTGTATTTTTGTGGGAAATCCCTTTCCCACAGTATAGTTTCTTTGGCATACTCTTATGTTTTAATTTTGTTTTGAAATATATCATTTCCAGCCCACTGTATAATCACACAATCATTGGGACATTCATGGCATTATTTTGCTCTTTCCAATAGGAAACAACAAAATGTTAGAAGGAGAATAGTAAATAAGCTATTGCTTTTTTCTAATTTGACAAAACTATTATACCTCAAGGCAACAAAAAATAAAAAATAAAATATAAAGCATTTGTACAAATTGATGATGCGTTAGTAAAGTTAGATGTAATTCAATAAATGGATTAATTTTATGACACTTTTGTGAAATGTTAAAAAAAGGCATCAAAAGCTTAAATGCATGACAAAAGAAGTGAGTCGTAAAAAATATCTATCTTTACCGCTGCTTAAAATGAAAATATCAGCAAATTTTATAAACACTGACAACATATTTTAATAGGCATGTTCTTTGTTGAGTTGTTCACATTAATGAAAGTAGGATAAATTTTTTTTCAAACGGTGTGTATATATATATGAAGATATATATCTGTGATATACTTCATTCACTCTATGCTTAACTTAAATATTTAATAGTAGTAAATGCGCAGTTAAACTGTAAATGACGGTAAAAAATACATAGTCATAAAAACTGCCTAAAAAGTGAGTAATAAAATTCTATTCTACTTGATTTTTTATTATTTTCTGTAAGAATACTTGATGGAACTGGAACCCTGCTATGAGTGACAGTGAACAATTGAAATGACAGTTGAGCGCGCATGAAATGAAAAGTGTTTCTGGATATTGTACGCTAGAGAGCGTATTACGTTTAAACTGATGATGGGCAGGGAGCACGGCACATAAACTAAATGGTTTTACAATGGTTTTACGCACTAATAAAAAAATTAATCTTAATACATTTTATGGTCCTTTTTAAAACAACACTCATCAAGCGGCAATGAAATGAATTATAACTGAGATTTTTACGACGATACAAAAACTAACCATAAAACATTTTCCGTATCTGAGAGGTTACATGGTGAGGCATGAGCATTACTGCATTACTAATGGTACAAGACGAAGTGTCGAAGACAGAAATGCGCATTTTATGATTTTATCTAAAATAATGTTTATTCGTAAAATTATTTATGAATCCATATTTTGACACACATTGACAGCATATAAGCCCTCCTCCCAACACGCATTTCGTTTTCTTTTCATTTATTTTTTTTTTTTTTTGAATTTTATAGATTAATGCTATAATTGAGAAACTGATTTGATTTCAAATTGATGATGTTGAATGTGTAGTGATAGCCTTGCTGACAATAATAACGAATCCATGATGATGGTGTAACGCGAGGAATTTTGTTGCTTTTTCAATTCGTTCTGAAAGTAATTTCATTTGTGCAGTTTCTTGCAATAAATTTCAGTCTCACACGCTGATTCATTATTTTGGGTAAAATTTTGACACTCTAGCGTACCAAATCCCAATTGCACATATATGTCAAGTAGAAATTTTACTGCCAACTGTCATGCCAATATAACTTTGACAACAATCTGGCTCAAATGTTGTTACAGTTTAAGTTTTGAAATTCTGACTTTTGCTTTGCGTATGTGACAACAATTACGATTCTCGTAACAGCATTTCTTACTCCTTCTTGTTGCTGCTGTTGCTGTTGTTGCTGCTGTTGTTGCTGGTGTTGTTGTTAGTGAAAATAATTTCTTTTGTATGTTGTCACTGTCATTGTTGTTGTAGTATTTGTAGTATTGTATTCAAAAAAGTTTCTGCCGTTGTTGTTGGCAATTTAAATTTGACACTCAAATTGACATAAGACACGCAAATAGAACTGTTGCAATCTAAATTGTAACAAAACTAGTAGAAGAACACAAAAGCAATGCTAGCGGTAATAATATCAACATTTCAGGAAAGTTTTGTTTGTTGGGCTTCCTTTCCACTATTGTTAGCGTTGTTGTGGTCTCAATGCTGATGTTCCGACTTAGTTAGCGGTAAGTAAAAAGTCATTCGCTATCTGATTTGAAGTTATAATGATTTTGTGATTTTGCTGCGATTTGAAATTTAGTAAAGTATGTAGCTGAACTCATTATACCTGGGCATATTAAAATCATATTAATTTACATAAAACTATATTATAATTTTAATATAGTATTATATTTAATGAGTTTCATTATACTATTTTATATTGTTTCTATCTTTTATAAAAAGTTTAGAAGTGTTAATAATTTATCATGATATTTTTGTTCTAAAAATTAATTGCCGCTTTTACTTTACTTTACTTTATGCTCCCTGACTTGATTGCTCCAATTAAAGCAAAGAGTTATCTCTACGTCTCGGTTTCTTTGTCTGCCAATAAAATAGAATCTTTGGTAGATCATCGTGTTTCATTCTCACAACATAATTAACAGAGGGAATGATAAACAGTAAAAAGATCTTTGTTTATTCGTAAATGTTAGTCGTCGTCATATAGTAGAAGAACATAAATTTTGCAACGAAATTGCTATTGAACATTCCACTTAAAATAATAATTTGATTGATTTAAACTGATTTTAACTAAGTCTCAGATTAAAATTTTTTTATTTAACATATCATATCAACCATGGTTCATATGGTTCAACCATATCAAGACGTTGATTTTCATATCTTCTTTACCCCACACGAGATAAACTTTCTCTAACAAAATGATCTGTTCAATTTAACTAGTATGTGGTTAGAGCATATTTTTCTGAGTGCGATTTATTCCTATTTCCATTCATCACTGTTTTTAAAGAAATGTAATTTTACTATATGTTCTTCAATATTGCATAAAATCATGGACAATATCGCACAATAGTGAAGCAATACTAGGACTAGAGAAATTTTATCTCATGTGGTAAAGAAGATTTGAAAATAAACATGTGGTATGGTTGAACCATACCATTATTATACATGATGCGTCGGGTAAGACTATTTTGACCTGAGATTAAGTTAAAATCTGGTTAATTCAACAATATTATTTTCCTGTGTGTGAGCGTTCTAAAAACTCGAGCATCTGTTTATGTCTTATAAAATGAAAATAGAATTATTTTCTCCATATTTTCCAAAGTCATAATTCTAAGATTGCCATTTCTAATTTACTACAATATAATTTTAAATACTATAGTGTTTCAATTTCATTCTTCCAGAAAAGTCTTCTTTCTTATATCATATATACTTCAGAAATTCTAATACCTCATGTCATCAAATTGTAATGTGATTTTATATAGTTATCGAGTAGGTATCCCAAGGCAATTTAATACATAATAGATATTATTCAATGACCCTTAACATGTAAGAACTATTACATATACCCTTCTCATGTAAGAACTATTATATATATGTTAAATTCATTGTGTATTTAACACAATTATAACTACAATTAATTACAAATTTAATATGTCAAAAATTTAGAAGTATTTCTCTCATAACTTTTTATCTATAGACTCATCTATATCTATTCCGATACTGTCCTATACTAATAATTATTTGTTTATCCCAGAAAGTGGAGTGAAAGTAAAAGTCAGTTCCAAAGAAGATGAGGATCAATTAGAAAAAAAGGTTTACCAATAAATATCTTTTGACAAAATTCTATTACTCACTATTACTTCTTACAAGTAAGAAAACATAATACAACAATGGTTTTAGATTTAAGACAGATTCATTAAAAAACAAAACTAAATTTGAATTCGAAGTGTAATTAGCTGCTTTAATTGATATGCATTGCATAGTTTGCCACTGATACATATTGACGCACAAATAGTTTGTTATATTTGATTAGAAGACTCTGTCTTTTTAGTATGAGTTTTACATATTCACTTCCTAAAAAGAACAAATAAGATAATCTCACTATAATTTATCGATCAGAAGATAAGATAGAGAATGAGATAATAGCATATGTTCAATATCACTTATCCTGTTTATTTGCGAGATTTATAGTATGTAGATGTACATAATCTCTACTCCAGTTTTTTTGATTAAATACCATAGATACACACGTATTGTCTGTATCAATGGATGAACTTTAAGATAAAACCACGAATTCTACAATATTGGAATGGTGTCAAGGGGTGAATGAATATGGGCAATACTTTGATAAATTAATTCTAAGCAAGTAGTTTTTTGTTAACTAAGCAAATGTCCTTTAAGTGTAGCGAACGGCATGAGTGATTATATTCCGATACCGCATATTGCATGTTATGGCGACATTTCGGATGCTTGCTATTTGGTGACATCGCAGTAGCTTAAGGTTGACACAATACTCTATTTGATTACTATTTGCGTTGTTAGTTGGTTTTCATTTTAACTCGAAAGGTTCATTGTTGTTTCAACTGTATTTATTAGTTCTGTTATTGTTTGCTTTACCAACTCGCTGTATAAGTATATTTTGTTGTCATCATTATATTTTGAGGTCCTTTATCTATTATACGAGTATACCTTTCATTTAAATTATTTTTCCTATTATTTTGTGTATTGCGCTTGTAACCAACATTACGACTAACACCGTTCCATGATAAGCTTTAAATTATGTTTACCATTGTATTAATATGATGGATGCGATATGCAATTAGCGTTTGCACGTACGAGAACAAAATTGTCCTAAAACGCAACTTGTGATAAAAAATATATTTGTATGAATAAAGAAAAAAGAGTAGTAATATACATCAATTCCCTTTGTTACACTTTAGCGATTAAAACTGGCATTTACAGTAAATGATGCAAATATTTATTTGTCACGTGGGCTTTTTTGTAGCTAAAAAATATTTAAAAAAAACTTTAGTTGCTTTAATTAGCTCTGTAAAGGCTTATGGAAATGAATTTTTGACATGCTACATCCTTTTTGTATATCGTAAATTAAACGTAATTGCGAGTGTTTTATGGATCATTGTTCATTTAAATGTAAGATTTATGTTTCGTACACAAGTGTGATACATAAACGCATATATGCTGGTATTTGTAATGTATGTATTAAATATTGTCCTCTATAGACTTACAGGATAACAAATGAAATAATTTTGATTTTTGATGTTTACATAATATGCATAAACTGCTACAATAGACATTAATATAGAACAATTTTATGACATTTGGAAAAAATGGAATAAAAATAGGAAGTTTGCTTTCTTGTACGTAAATTAGAACTTTTTAATTTACTCTAGGTTTTGTAATGTGTGGTTTGATAATTGTATTAGTTGCATTTTTAATATTATATATCTTCGTATATGTATACAATTATTGTAATGTTGTCTATGGCATACTAGTGCTATTTTAAGTTACAACAGTATCTATGTGTGAAATTGGTGCATGCCTTTGTCACTATTCACATTGCATATGAAAACTGTGATGAAGTGTATTATACTATACAGCTAAAAATGATCACTACAATGTCAATAGATACTTTACTTCATATGTACAAAGCAGAGCAAATATGTTAAGTAGTTGTAGTGAAATGTGAATTTTTAAGTCTAGTGACATTTAATATGATTGTAAAACACTTTCAAATAGCTTAAGGATAGAGTGTGTTTCGGTTGTAGTAACAGCAAAATTTCCTCTTTTGTCCTGGTACCACAGAGACATCGATTTGTTACTACATGACAAATACTACACAAAAATATAAACAAATGACTTTGAAGATCTATGCTAGAATGTTCGCCTCATTAGTTCCTAGATTCTCATAGTCGAGTGGCAGGTCTAGGTATTTTCAGTTGTTTTTTTTGTTTTTCAGTTCTGTGTTTGTTTATTCTGTACTATTTCTTTGCAAATTATTGCGATTATTTTGCAATATAATATGCAGGTACCCTGAAATTATATTCAATATATTTGTAATTTGTAGCATTAAACACTACTTCTCATAGAAGTATATAGGAAGTAAATGTATAATATCAAATGTTGTTATTAATATCATTTTGATAATGTAATGAAACAATATTTTATTGATAATGTAATCACTATTTTTTTCAAAATACAGTATTAACTACGATCACTATTTTTCTTTTCTTGTATTAATTGAATGCTGTATTCATTTGTTTGACAGTTAAACAATTAAAAGCAGTTCAACTTTGAAATTCTGAATAAGAAACTCATAATAAGCAGAAAAATATGAGTATGCACTAAAGTAAAGTTTAAAAATAGTATTTGTTAATACTGGGAAGAATGATGTCCTGCGATCTAAAAGATCTATTATGCTAGTTATCGGGAAAAGTCTCCAATGCTAACTTGAAGGAATTAGGGCTATTGATAAACACTTTAATGTATTTAAGTTCAAGATTTCTAAGCTCATTCGATTCAATTAAAGCCGCATCAAACTACTAGATAAGTTTTCTGACAATTGTAAGGCACAAATAAAATCGGCAGTAGTAATGACTTCTAATTTTGTATCTAAGAGGTGCTAGTTAATAGCAAATTTACAAAAAAGGCTATAAAGAAGTGATAAATCTGGGTTTAGATATACTAATACTGGAAAATAACATTTCTGTGGTATCGAATAATCTGCTTAAATAATCTTATGTCTTTTTAGTTAGGTCAATCTTTTGCAAAGAGTATGTGCTTGATATTTATTGCTTCAGCCTAACACGTGAATATCGAGCTCAATGAAAGAAGTAAGCATATCATCTTTGCAAACTTTATAACTAACAATTCACTTATGATCATATAATTTCCGAAGAATATCACTTTATTTATACTAATCAACTAGAATGTTCTTGCAGCTCTGGGCTAAATAAGAATTAGTGTTGTTGAATTAGAATGATATTATGGATTCCATATATATAATAATACTATCGGTAATATATAGTATATACATAATCAACGGTAATTTTTTTTTGATATATATAATAATACTAATATAAAAAACGGAGAAAAAAAGAAAATTTCTCGTTAACACGATTAAGTTAAATCTGAACTAATAAACTCAAGCATTGTATCGCATTTTACCCAATAAGTATGTCTTTATTTGAATGTGAGACATTCTGTCTATTTAAAACCTTGAAACATACCATAACCTGAAAAATTAAATAGTACGACCAGTGTGCTGACAATTGCCGTTCGACGGGGGCAGTTTTTAGTCTTTAGTCAACATTAGGCATAAAGTTTATGCCATAAACTGACCCTATATGTGTCCATAAATGCAATATATTGATGTTTGGTTAATTACAACTTTATAAATTGTAATAAAAATTTTGACTGATCATTAAAAGGTTTAAAATAAAACTATCTTTATTCAACGCTAATTTTTTTACTGATAATGCAGACTATCACTATTACTACAAACGCAATAACTCGACTTCTATTTGTCTAAATGTCTTATTGAAAATGAAAATTAATAACATTACCTGCATGAAGTTAATATTTTACTATATGTGGACGTATAGTTTTCTGTATGAAATTTATGAAAGCAAAATTAATATTAATAGTTTTGAAATTTATTTCCTTTTTGAGTTATTTTAAATACCAAACAACGTTATATATTGAATTAAATCGGCAAATTTTCTGCTAAGTACTTATTTTCTACTTCAGAAATTCAATTTCAGATCCACCGTCATGTTGCCACTTTTAATGAAAACATTAAATTTGATTTTTCAATTTTGCTAAATCTGGCGGAAATTGCTGGTATTAAGACTGCTTTAAATTATTTCATTTTTCATGGACAGATTGGTTTTATACTTGAACCGGCAACAAATGCCCCGACTAACGTCAATGTCAGGCCAAAAAGAAAATTAAAAATATTTAAATTAGAAACCTCCCCGAAAGTTATGGAAAAGTTAAAAGAGAAATGAGTGCCAGTACAAAAACTGAAGTGACTGATGTGGAAATAAAAAATAATAATTTAAAAAAAATTTATATATCTTCTTAAGCATCCGTCAAATCAAATTATAATTTCTATTTTACTGGAAATGTTGTACGCGATTTCCTACGCTTGATTGCAACTCATTAATCATCTTAAAAAAAATCGCAGTAAGAATCGAATTTGCTGGCAACAATGGCTCGCCATAGCAAATAAAAGTAGAAGTTGAACAAGTCGCCACAGTGTAGCACTGCATAGCACGTAAACAACTTTAAAGTTGGGGCGGCATAGGCGTGGCATTTTTGCTTAATTTTGAATATTTTTGTTCTTAGCTTCGTGCAATCTTGGCTAGATTGAAAATTAATGAGACCGCTTGAGCCATTGTATTTAGGAAAGAAAAAAAGTAAAAATTTAGAAAAATAAACAGTATTTATAAAGTAGCAAATATCAGCTTCTAACAATGGCTGGACTTGACATTGCTTTAGTATATGAAAACTTGGCCATGCCGTGTTAATATCAAGTTTTTAAAGTAAAACTTCACATAACAAAAGAGGATACCATTTAATGGTCTACAGCAGGCATTTGCGATACATATGCATATCTTGTTTATCTATCATGAAAAACATCCATTTGAATATTTCAGTTGCGGTTCATTTTTTATAAATGAATATCTTTTATTATAAAATCGGTAGTTGTAGGCAGAAAAATATTATTTTTATTGACAGTTTTATATATATTTTAGTTTATTTATACTTACGTTTTAATATTACTACTAATATTTCTTTTTAATATATATGGGTTAGGTTACGTTAAGTAGGTGCATGGTGACAGTTATCAGCAATCCCACTTGGAGGCATGTATTGTCCATTGGATGCCTTCAAAGATTTCGCCTGAATATGTGACTTTCTAATCTTTGCTATCTTCGTGTACTATCCTTGTCATATTATTTTATTTTCCAGATGAAGTTAAGGAGATCCGTTAAGTTTGATTTTGTTATCATTGTCAGGCCAGTGAAAAAGCGATCCCTGATATAAATAAATTATTAATACCTGTTTAGTATTTATTTAAAGAAAGAAAATGTTATTTTTGTATTTTTTATTATGTTGAAGCTAATTGAGCCAGTGCACTTGACCACTTTTACTCTTTATTAACTACGAAGTATCTACAAAACCCTTCTTTATGCCTTGACTGGAATATTGTTTATCACTTCATCAGATTAAGCAATAATTGACCTCAAATCTGCATACTTCTCCGACGAGCCTGTAGCCATTCTGAGATTCAATAACGCGGTGTTGGTCTGTCTGTCAGTTTTCGTAAATAATTTCAAGCGCTCTATTTATTTAGTTTGCCCTTTTGTATTTTAATATATCAAACAAACATTATATAAAAATTATATAAATAAAAGTTTAAAATATATTTTATTTACTTGGACTAAATTGCTACTAAAATTATTTAATTAAACTATAAATACTTATTATATTGATTATGTATACAGTTTTTTATATCCATATATGTCTTACATTTTTTTAACTTATTTATTATTATTATTATTGGTAAATTATTTCATTTTTCGGAAGGACACACTTTTTCTTCTCTATTTGCCTATTCTTCTCTATTTGTCGCGGGGAGGTAAATCTGGAGAATATGCTGGATGGGGTAGCAGTTCGTATCCCAATTCGTGGATTTTGCCCACAATGCTTTATCAGCACATGAAATTCATTTTTTTCCATTTTCGTAAAAATTCACGAGATTGTCTGCTTTGAACGACTATCAAACACCAACTGAACGACTTAGCTTGCTCAAAATTAAAAAGTTGACCACTGGTAGATTACAGCTGACGGCAGCACTGTTTCATTTGGAGTAACTGCGCGGGAAATTTGAAAAGTCACTGACTTATCAAACCACCCTCGTATAATATAATCAAATCAAAAGCGTTATCAAATCTCAGAATGGTTACAGGTTCCTGGGGGAGTTATGCAGATCTGAGGTCAATTATTGATCAGTCTGATGAAGTGATAAACAATAATCCAGTCAAGGCGTAAAGAGGGGCTTTGAAAATACCTCAGGTTAAGTAAGAGTAAAAGTGCTTAAGTGCCCTGGCTCAAATAGCTTCAACATAATAATATATATAAGCATATAAAAAGAAACCTTATTTATAGATTGCGGTATATTGCTGAAGCGGTTTAGAGTAAATAAAAGTAATTGGTAATATTTACCTGTCAAAGTTCAAGATAAACTCCATAAAACACAAACTAAATCACAAAATCTTTTTAAAAGCATTTGAAAAAATATATGTTAACTCATAGTAGGCGACGAAAATATATAGCACAGTCTGCATTTTAACCCAAGATAACCTTTAAGGATTGTGGACAATATTTTTTGGTCAAAACGAAATCCAATAAAAAGAATTGAAATGAAGCTAAATTTAATTTAAAGCACAAAATCCGATTCTCATAATATATGCGTAACAGTAGCCTAGAGATAATTACCCCCCGTGGGGAAATGTGAAAGGCTAAGTCACACAATTTTGCAAATTTTTGCAACGCAGGAAGTGAGCGAACGGCAACTGTATCAGCGTCATTGGCAGCATCTATAACAAAAGGTAATAAATTATCGGATATTTTTTATTGCGTGCAGAAATGGTTGCCCATAATATCAGCAACAGCAATAGCAACAGCAACAGCAGGAACTTTTAGGCAACAAAGTGATAATAGAAAGGGTTAGCAAAGCTGGAAAAAAAATTTACATAAAATCCCAAAATGTTTCATTATGCAAAGCACATGAAGACTCAATATTAATGCTGCGATAGTTAAAAAAAATTGTCAGCGGTCATAGGAAACAGTCAATGCTGGAAATAAAGTGAAAATCTCACAAATAAAAAACCTCAAGGAAATACGAAATTGTCAACGCCATGTAACATATACCAACCATTAAACGTAGCTGGTGGTAACACGTTGCGAAACGGTAACAGAAGTTGGGTTTCATTTGCAGCCAGGACTGCTATGTTCTTCATGCATATGTATGGTTATATACATAGATGTATATATGTACGTATACTTACATGTACCTTTGTTTGTACTTGAATGTGCGTTTGTTCGTAAGTTTTAAGTAAGCTGATTCAGCTTTCCTGCGCTGATATTGGTTTCCTATCGTCGTGTTATGTAGCATTGGCAGAAGTGCTGAGTCCAGTCATTTTTTAACGTAGAATCCCCACATTTATCATGACTCAAATGAATTATTTAAGAATATTGCGACGCCATTTTAAACAACAAGGAAAATATACGTGGGGGTATGAATATGTGACCACTGATAGTGCTGTATTGGTATCAGTTTAGTTACATGCAACGCAGAATTGATTGTAGTCGTTGATTTGCTTACTGTTGCTACAAGTATTTGGCCACAATCATGCCACATTGTATTTTGTCGACAACATTGTAAAATTTCACATAAATGAAGTGTACTCTTCTGTGAAAAGAGTGTACTGTAGCTGCTGCTGTATTGTATGCAACCATCTTTAAATGGGTCTCAAATCAAAGGATTATTTTGCCAATAATTTATGAGAAGGTTAAATTTTCATTACATATATGTTTCGTTGGTTGGTTGGCTGCAATGTATTAAAGTATAGTGAGCAATGTTCGGTCACTTGTAATGGAACCGCAAGCACTTATTGACGCGTGTAAAGTTGGGTTACTAAGTGTTATGTATCCGTTACTACGGGTGAATTATTCTTAACATAATTGTATAGATATATATGGGGGTTTGGTATATAGACATATTCGCATATAAATATAAAAACAAAAAATATACACACATTGCTGTTCGCTAGTGATAATTATTTAACAATATTAAACATTTATGCTTTAAAATAATGTGTAATCAATAGAAATTAGTACACATTGCATATATTAAACATTTTATTTTTAAATTGTTTATTAACTATTGTATATAACCTAATATCATAACCTAATATTATGTTAAAAAATGTAGTAATACCTTTTATAATTCTGACTGTGTGTAAGTTGAACTAAATAAAATATTCTAAATTAAATTTCTTAATGAAAATTTTGTCAATACATGTACTTAGTTTAAGTAAGCAAATAGGTGCAATTTTGACAAATGGGTAATACTTAGGCTTCGCCGGAAAGATTTTTGCACGTTTCAAGTATTAAGTAGCAAATACTTATAGCGTCATTGTGGAGTAATCAACTTTTATCATTCAAGTTGATGGTAATATGTCTCCTTAATAAACAGCTATCAATTATTTTCTTGGTGTGATTGTGGACATACTCTGCTCCCACTGCAAACTCGCGTCTTAACATAAAGCTAATATATCACGTTGAAAGCACAATACCACTTTTAACATACGAGCAATTCTTTTGCAATTGGTATGATTTTAAATAATTTTTTTTTTTTATCAAATATTTATGGAAACTGAGGGAAACAAGTATTGCATAGTAATCAAATTTCTCTATTTTAATTTGAATTTGTATTCATCAGACCAGACTTCCATGATCTGTATTTTGATAAGAAAACTTAAAGCTGGGCTTGAAGATAAATTAATATTTTGAAAAATTTAAAGCAATACACTATCTAGTGTTGTGAAGTTAGAACATGGCAAAGGAAGTACATTGTGAAAATACTGTCGAAAAAGTTTGAGCCATAATTGCTTCAACTTTTTTATATGTATCAGTGATCAAGCGACTTTAAATATTAAGATACATTTCAATATATCAAAAAACTTCAAATTCCTGAAATTATACTTTATACTGCAATGTAAGTCTATTGCGAAAAAGCGCAAGAGAGGAAAGTATCCTTAATTGGAATGTTAGAAAATATATGAGCAGCTTTATTCATTTGAATAAATGTAATAAATAAATGTAATACATACTATAATTTTAAATATAGACATCTACATATTCAAATACGGTATGTAAAGAAACAGTATACCGGAAAATAAACGACTGTTATACTCATCAATTGGCAAGTGAAGATCAGGAGTAGAAAAAAATGCTCCGAAAGTCACAGAAAAGATGGAATAGTACGGAAGGAAACTGAACAGCCTAATTCAACTGACCAAACAAACAGAAATCGGGAGATATAAATTACTAACGCAGATACGTAATAATATGTTAGGGAGTCGGGTATAACATTCCGATGATGATCAGTTTGACGTTGGAAAAAACATTCCTTCACTAATTAACTTATAAAAAGGTTTAACAACAAACTTAACTAAGTTTTTTTTAAATAAATTATTAATGTCATATAGCGTCAACATTTATAAATCTCAACGATCGTATTTCACAAATTGAATTTAAAAAATGGTGAAAATTTAGTTTTGGAAAATAGAGCCAGAGATACGTTCTTAATTTTCAGTTGTGAATAAATTCTTCTGAACATATTAAAGGAGAAACTTATTTAATATATATAGCTTTGTGCTTTTTATTCAATTTAATAAGAATTATCAGAGTTAATATAAGCCACAAAAGTCTGCTAAAATATCATCAGTAACGAGATTTTGTAAAACGCGTATTAGTATCGACTTCCGATGTCACAAATATTAAAGCAAATTAGTTATTATCTATTAATAATAAATTTAGATGTACTTCCTTGTACGTTATTTCATTATTACATGGTTTTTACTGAAAATATATGATATATTTTAGTTGAATTCAGTTTTGGGTCTTTTGAAAATAATTGTATTTTTGTTTTTTTAGATATACTCTATTGTAATTTTTCTTTTTTCAAATACAGTAAGTTATTCAAGAAAATATTTATTATATTATATATATTTTGTACAATGTTTTATTATAATATTTTAATTTTTATTATATTTTACATATTCTAATATATACAAACTCTATAATGAAATTGCAAGTCTCCTTTGCTTTGAAAACGAAACTAATTTTGAATCAGAATTTTTCAAAACGTAAACAATTAATATTTTTTTTTTAAATTGACACTAACCATATCACTTGCCGTACTTAAATTAGAACGAGCTTATAAACTAGAGCTTTATTTGGAAACACAAGTTCAATGAATTAAAAGTTTATTTTTGAGGTTACCCATTATTATTTCAAAGCTATTCTTTTTATAGAGACATCTGTTATGCATATTTTTCTTACTATATATAAATCGCTTTCCTTGGGTGCAATTTTACAAAGAAGCTATGGAAATGTTACTCTACTATTTCACTAATCGCGACTAGGAAAAGTTGAACAATATTACTGTTCATATTTCCTACATTCTATTTTTTTATTGTTGATTTTTTATTACCGAAAGTGACGTGCCTTATAATGAAAATAAACTATTTAAAATCAAGAAGGGTTTGAATAGGAGTGAAAATAGGACAACAACAATTTTAGTTAATTTATTAAAATTTGGCTGACCATACAATGCTGTTTCGAGTATGTATTGCCAAGTACTCAACATCACTGGTCTTAGCAAATAATCGAAATTTTTAATTAGTTTATAGTCTGTATAAAATTTTTTTGGAGTGCAAGTGCCATGCTTAGAACTCATGCCTAATCGTGTTTTTTCACAAGTAGCCAAGGCTGCACAAACTTTCAATTCTCAAGTTCCAAGCTTTTTGTCACTTTTTATTTTTTTTTATTTGTTTTTTAGCAATTAATACTAATAATTATAAATAAGTTGATAAATTCGAGTTTCATTTTAGTTGTCTTTAATGTTTTCTTTAATAATATAAGTACTTCTCTATACATATTCAAATTTTAAACTCCTTGCAAAAAATTATGTCACTCATACGCAGTGAATAAGACTATTGCTGTGTGTGGTGCTTGTATTCTTAATAATTTTTTCTTAACAAATCTTAAAATAACAAACAGAAAAATAAAATAAAGAGATTATTTTTAAGTTGAGTGTAAATATTTTTATAGCTCCCACTATAAATATATTCGCTAAAATTTGGCATAGAATATGCGAAATATGTTTTATGAAAAATTAAGCACAATTTCTTAAGCTTGAACTGTAAATAAATAAAAAGAAAAATTGTCCTTTAATGCTCGTGAAATTTATTTCAATCTGGCATGCTCGCTGGTAGGCATCTTGGGAGAGTGAGCAGACTTCCGTGTTTGTTCGGGCATAAAATCGAATTGGCAAATTATTACACTAACGCTTCTAATGGTTGTTTGGGAAGGAATTTTATATATACTAAGTCAACATTATATATAGTATAGATGTGTGTAAGTATTTGTGAAAATATCGATGTTAAAACGTGTTTTCTTTAACTATTTTTTATTCGTTTGGTTGATTTTTTCAGTTTGAAGTTTTTATCAAGTAATGTTTATCTTGTTAAAATTGCTGATGGTGTGCATTTGCTAACATATATTCGACACTAGTGTATAATTCTAACACGGAAGTTGCCACAATTCTATAGAGAAAAAACAACGTGGAAAAAAACCAGAAAAGTGTGCTCAGGATATCAAATAAATCATTCTGTACATAAAATTCGCTATGGCGAATTATACTACATATATACTTTTTTCAATTTTATTTTTTTAAAAATACCTCGAATTTATTTTTTGCTTGTCATTGACTTCCTGATCCTGTTTTTAGGCACAACAAATGTTGGAAAAGTTTGTAAAAAATCATTTTGTGTGTCGGTTGGCTTGTTGGTCTCCCAAACGTATTTGTTGCCAACGGGTTGTACTATTCTACTTTATTACCCGCACTAATATTCATTTCTTTACTGAATTTTTGTACTTATTTGTTGTTTGTTGTATTTTGTATTTGTATGAAATTGATTAGAAAATTCGGAAAACTCATTTCAACCGTGATGTCATTGGATTTCATGGGGTTTATTTGTTAAATTTGTATTGACGCTTTTTCGCTTCAATTGATTAAGGTGTTGTGCATATATATATATATACTTATATTTTTAAATATACTTATAGATATGTTTAGCTGTTTAGATATATAAATTTTTTTTGTGTTGATAAGTTTTCAATGAAATAAAAATTTATTTTTAAGTTTTTCTTATTTGGACCGGACATAAATTCGAAAAATACCTTTCAATGTCAGTATATTTTTTCTATTATGTATTTTATTTCCTTTACTTGGCAAATTATAAAATTTGTGTTTTAAGTAAAAGTTTTATAATTAAAACTTTGGAATATTATGTAGTAAAAGTTTTACTTTGAAAATTATTTTGTTTATATATATATTGCCTTTAGCACTGTACATATTCAAGTATTAATTGTTGTACTCTGGTGTTTTAAGTTTCAGGTGAAATAAATATAATGTTACAAACTAAGAAGTAATAAGTATATAAGAAGGTCGAAATCTGTTCAAAAAAAACTTAAAGGCTACCAATATATTTCTGAAAGGTATAGTAGGAATGATTTTTTTATGTATTACTAATAATTAGTTTTATTTAGTTAACATAAAAATGTAAAAATGAGTAAGTTTAATGGTTTTTTTGTGGGCTACTGGGACAACATAAACATGTTAGTTTTACTTAATGATTAAAATTTTTATTTAATTTGATTACTATGTTCAATATTTGGACAATTTTCGAACTATCTCTCTTACTTAATTACTTAGTTGGCTATTGCAGACGTTAATCGTCCCTGGTTGCGTCGAGTGGCCTCCGCCATTAGTAGCTTACTGTTGCCAGTTGGTAGTACAATTCCAAATCGTTGGTCACCCGGTCCTTCCACTGAAGATGTGGACATCCTCTACCGCGTTTTCCACCTGTTAGTACTGAATCAAACACCTTTCTAGCCGGAGCACTCTCTTCCATTCGCACGACATGAGCAAGCCAGCTGAGTTTTTATGCGGTTAACTATATCAATGTCGCGGTATAGCTCATGAGCTGTATCGTTCTGTCTAAATCCGAAGAATGGTTCCGAAGAATTTTTCTCTTGAATGCTCCTAACGTCTTCTCATCACTGTTGGTAATTGTCCAAGCTTCTGCCGCATACAGCAGGACAGGCATGATAAGAGATTTGTAGAGCTTGATTTTTGTTTGTCGAGAGAGGGCTTTATTTCTCAATTGCCTACTTAGCCCGAAGTAGCACCTGTTGGCAAGAGTGATTCTTCGTTGAATCTATAGGCTGACGTCGTTTTTTGTGTTTAAGCTGGTTCTTAAATAAACAAAGTCTTTCACAACTTCGAAGTTATAATTGTCAACTGTGTCGTGGGACCCAAAACGCTTAGGAGATTTGTGTGTTGACAGAAAGAACTTCGTTTTGTCCTCATTTACCACAAGACCAATGTGCTTTGCTAATTTTTCTAAGTTGGAAAATGCCGCACTGACGACGCGGGTGTTCAGGTCAATGATATCAATATCATCGGCATACGCAAACAGTATTACACTTTTTAAATCTGTTGCTCGAAGTGTACTCTCTAGCTAACAGAATTTCTTAACAAGCGATTGACAATCTAGCAAATAAATTTAAAGGATTTATAAAAAAAGCTTAGTTATTTCTCTATTAATTATATTATAAGAATATATTTAACAATGATTTCTTAAAAATGAAATTCTAACATTACACGAATACTTCTTTTATCATTAATTTGTCATGAGTGTACTGTGTATAGAGCAGCTGAAATATATTTAATGTAAAGATTTTTTTTTCCCCATCAAAAATGAAAAATATATTTGTAAATATGTTCCTTTTACACATAAACTGACAGTTTTGTTAAAACCTTTATCAAACTTTGTTTGGTAATATGGTAACGCTTTTGCGAAACCTTTTAAATGCACACAATATCCATGTTACCGTTAGCCTACAATATACCGCAGCTAACTCCACCTTATTATTAACTCTTGACTGTTAGTGAAATATTAACTTTTTCTTTTTTCCAGCGGCCACACAAAACTTAAATTTTTTTAGAATTTTTTTTCTATTGCAAGGACTAACAAAAAAATGTACTAACAAAATTGAAAATGAACAGGCTCTGCAGGTACAAAGCGTAAGGTCCCTGAGGACATAGAAACTTAAAAAGAAGAAGCCAAAAATAAATTTCGAGAAAAAAGGTAAAATGGACTTGGGTTTTGTGAGATAAATTTAAGCGAATGTTGAAGAGAAATTGGAAGCAAAAATTGAATTGGAAAAAAAGGGTTACTGTCACATCTACTCGAAAGCTAAATAAAGATGAGTGGTTCCTTGAGGGGTTACGTTAAAAAGAAAATGCAATAACATATTTGTTGTTGTAAACAACAGAAGAGGTCTGCTTTGAACTTAGCTGCGATAAACGATCATTATTAAAAAAAAACAAAACAAAAAAAAAATAGAAAATGTTTCAAAAAAGCTTTCACCAATTTCGCGTTATTCGTTAATAAATAAAATAAATATTTTTAAAAAGTTGTTCCACTGCGTTCTTACGCACTACATTACATTTTTATCTATTTTGTTTATGAATTGAAAAATGCTTTCAAATAAATTAGTAAGCAGAAAGCAGATATAAGGAAGTTAATATATGGCCTATTTTCCAATTTTCAAATACTAAAGAATAATATTCTGTAGTATGCATTATATTTTTACCCTTGAAATTTGCTTGAATGAACTGAAGAACAGGCATTTCAAAACATAAAAAAAAGATACACTATTTTTTTGTTTTGAATTTAAATGTTGTTTTGTTGGCATTTTAACTTGGTTTTTTCGGAAATGGATTAAAAATTTATTTGAAAAGCGAAAAAGTTTTTTAGCTTTATTTTTACTTTTTTCTTTCAGCACATCCTGGGAATTGTCTTCTGTTCGGTTTAATTTTTTGACTATTTTAATACGCGCGAATGCCTTTCTTCGCAGTTTGATTATTGTGTTGTACTTTTGTACTGTCATGCCACTGGGTACTAGTGGGTTTAAATTAATTTGCATTTAAATGAGTTTCGAATTCATGAAATTAAAAAGGACAAAAAAGGCTGTTACAATGATTTTAAATAAAAGAAATATACAAATTATTGTTTCTTTCATTTTTATTGGAATTTGCTTTGTGCTTTAATATTATTCGTAACTTTGGTGCAAGACGATTTTATTAAAGTACTTGAAATTGATTATTTCTTTACCAAAAATATTTATAATATTCTTTTCTTACCGAAATCCAAAGTTTCTATGGACACAAAAAAACTATATTTGACTTTTTTAATGTCTGCTGTGTAAACTGGTTCTAAATTACAAAACTCTAGCTGGGGATGATTTCAAGAGGTTGAGAACTTACACAAGTCAATGTCTAAAGTAATTCTACATAAACTTTTTTGGATTGATCTAAAATGTAGATTTTTGATCGAAAAATGAAAGCAGGTTTCACAATTGCAACAGTATTTAGTAGTTTTCGTTCTACAATATCAGTTCCAGCACCTGTTAGTGTCCCTCAATAGATTTTTTTATAATTAGTATCGCAAAATAATCCCAAAATTTTAACGTGCCGTGTCATATTATAAGCGATAATAAATTGTAACAAAATTGGAAAGAATGATGATAGTTAAGGTTGTACGAAATGATCTATTGGTTCATGTAGTTCTATTGCACATATATATATATATATATGTATATTCTAATTTTATTGTATACTAATATTGTATACTTAATAAATATGTTAAACATTTTAAAACAACTTACTGCAGGACAATGCTCGTACGCATGTTGTAAAGTAAAAACTAAGCATTTAACTGAAAAATTCTGCAGCATACTCCCCATTTACCAGATTAGGCTCTATCAGATTATTACTTATTGTAATCAATAAGTGCAAAGTGCTTTTCAAGATCAGCACTTTTCAAACTACGAGGAAATCAAAATATTGCTCGATGAACGAATCGCATCAAAAGACAAACAATTTTCATGAAATCCATTAATTAACAAAATGACAATCGAATGTCTTAGCTATTGATAAAATATATTTTGATTCAAATAAAATTTACAATTTTTAGAAATAAACATAGAGAACAGGAAAGAACTATCTTTGTTCAAAAAATCAGAAGAAAGCAATTTTAATGCGTAAAAAGAAAATAAAAGGACAGCACAGTTCCGAGTTAAGAGTTTTACCATAGGGAAGCTGCTCTTAGTTAATGCTTCCGTGCCAATCCCAGTAAACACACATAAAAATCTTCCTGATCGTCAATCCTAGCTTGGCCAATATTTCAGTCAGCTCACCGTGATTCGAATATCGTAGTTTTCACTTGCCTTTGTCGTAAGTGATCCACTTTCCATCACCAGTCATCAACCGCTTCAGAAATAGCTCAATTTTCTTGCGATTCAGCAGGGATGCGCAGATGGAAATTCGGTCCATAAGAATTTTTTGCGTTAACTCATGTGGCATGAAAAGCCCATACATTTTTTTGTGTCCACCCTGATCTTTAGCTTTAGGGCAATCAAAAAATGCGGTCGGACCGGGCAATTTTCACGATTTTTTCGAAATTTTAACAATTGGCCTTCCAAAGCTTAGTGTATCTTTGACAATCGAAATTTCCGGTACGGAATTGACGAAACTAAAATTGTATATGATTGATTGTTATAGTATTAGGACCATACACACTATTCGCTTTTTCAGTCGTCTGGCTTTTAATTTCACCTTTATCAAGGAAAAACTGTAAAATATGGCGTTGTCATCTTTGACGCGCACTCAATCCAAACTGAGTCTAATTACCAAACTCAACTAATTACCAAACTGTCAAAAAATTTATTTCTTTATTTCTATCGCCATCTAGTGTAACCTGATCGGACTTATACAATGCGGGATGAAGATAGATAAAGCCACTTATTGGTATAATAATGGATTTCATTTTGTTACGCCAATATAATTTAATTTAAATAATTTAAAATAATTTTATATCTCAAACAATAATACTCATATTTATTTGATTTTAATGTTATTTTAATAAATAGAAATTAATAATAACATGAAAGACATTTTTTAATATATTGAAAAACATTTAAAAGACAATGAAGAAATTAATTTTTCTATAGTATGATTTTATTGTAAAAGAATGTCACTCATACGCACCGAACAAATTTATTCCATACTTGACAAAAATGCTTAAGATTATTTTCAAGTATCTCAAAATGTATAAACTACAATTGTTCAATCAATGAAATGAAGTAGTCATATAAATTAACATTATACTTTTCACCAATTTCCTAAATATACATAATTTTAAAGCCAAATTTATATTAAGCAAAATAAAATTTTATTTACCACATATTTGCATAATTGAATGCATTCAGTCAAAACTTTTTCAAATACTGTTACACATTAAAGATCATCGAAAAGTGAGTCGAGCAAAACCGTACACAGTAAAAATAATTTGAAAAAATAGTGCCTTCTGTCTAGTCAATTTTTATTGCAAATTTAAAAATAAAATAAATTGCCAAAATAAAAAAGTTTAATGCAAAAAACTTCAAATTCTTGAAATAATTTTTGTGCCACTTACTGCCAAAATGTTCATACGTACGGATTTGCTTTTGATGATACCTTTTTTGTGAATTTTTCCTGTGCTCCTTGCATGAGCCAACTTTTTAAGCCACATACGAAAATTATGTGCTTCGCGTAATGTTTGCCAAATGCAAAGCAAAGGCATGCAAGGGCATGCAAAGGCAAGCACAAGCAAGCAAACTTCAAACCAAAATTAACAGTATGAAAAAATGGAGTAGCTGCTGTGTTGGCAAGTGTGGATTACTGCGTTTTTTATGTGAATGACGTCGCAGTCACAGTGAGTGTTCATGTACGCCCATTTATGTAAATTGAAACATATAATTTCAAATTACTTTTTGCACAAACGAACACAAACGAACTCACTTCTTCTTCACTGCGAAAAACACTGGGAAAAAAGTTTCTGTTTAGCATACATACACGTGCTCACTTAACATGCCAAAGTAACCGAAAATTATATATTTTGTCTTACTTGAGCCTGATTTTCATTACAAAGAATGCAGAAACATAACAAAAGTTGAAAAAAGTTTAATAATATATAGAAGGAAAATTCTTAGTCGACATAACAATGAATTGTGCAACGTCAGCTAAAATCAGCAAAATTGTGGAATTGTGGAATTGCTTAAGTCTGTGCAGTAACAGCAAAAAACAGTACTTGTCCTCTTGTTGCCACTCTTCTAATTCACTCTCTTCAGTCCTCACTCAAATTGATGATGTGAGAGCAGACTCGAACGAATCCGACATAATGACTATGAAAAAGTCACTTTGCAGTTATGCCACCAATAAACCAAAGATTGGGCATAATTCCAACACAAAAAAAGATGAGCTCGAAAAGAAAAGAAAATCCATAAAAGCTGCAGGATACAGTATATGCAAAGTAACGCAAGATGGCGCTACAATATCAATTCATATGCAAGTAAGTTCCGGCGCGTTTACTTCCTACTAGCAAATTTTTGCTTCAGTGGAATTTAAACGCCAATATAATTTCAGTTTTCCAACAGCGCTTAATAAACTTTTTGAAGTAAGTAAGAAATTAAAGGCAGCGGAAATGCTATGCGCAGTGCATGCGGTTGAGTTTGGCGGTCTTATTTATGGGAATTTTGTTCGGCGCATTTGAAACAGAAGTAAAATTTAGTTGAGCGGAAATATGCGCGTTAGTATGTGTCTTACATATTGTGGCCTTGGAGGCCATGTTGATTTCGTTTAAATAAATTGTAACATTTTTTTTTTCACATTTTTGGTTAAGTAAATGATATATCGGTAAGAAGGTGACAGCGACTTAATGCATGAATGAAAATATATTGTTTTGCATAATAGCCAATGCAGATGATAAAAGGAATTGAGCCTGATTGGTAAAATTTTCACTATCAAGAAATATATTTTACGTTAACCATATGGACTGTCATTGACAACAGTGTATGTTTGTAATTACTGTGCCCATTATATATGATATATTGGAGTCCTTTTATTATTTATGTATCATAAATAATACATTAACACATAATTATATTATATTAAAATTGCAAGAAAAAACTATTTAAAATGATTGAGTAATACACTTAACTGATATAAATTATACGTATATGTATTTTGTTAAGATGTTTCTAATGCCAGAAATAAGAGGTTATACATCATGTAAGCTATAAATGATTTAGAATAACACAAGACTAACTAATTTAGCGCTGTGGGTATATTTGTAAATATCTTTTAAAGTAAGAGCTATATATTGTATTCATATTTGATGCATGTTTCTTTTATTATATATGTTTTTACCAGTTATATGGTTTTTTGAAAACAAGAAATAGAAAGGCAATCCAACCTTATATTATTGTGTACATAGTAAAGATATAAATTTGAAAAAGTTTTGTAGATTTTATCGACATTTTCTCACTGGTAAAATTAGACAAAAATAAAATCAAAATCTAAAGATCAAACATATTCTCTACGTAAAACTGAGAATTGGTCCAATTTTTTTACCGTTCATATTTTTACATTATAAGGATTTTCGAAAGAAAGAAAAGACAAACACAAAAATTTATGTTAATTTATTAAAATTTAGTCGACCATACAACGCTGTTTCGAGTATGTATTGCCAAGTATTCATCATCACTGGTCTTAGAAAGTAATCGAATTTCTTAATTAGTTTATAGTCTGTATATAATTTGTGTGAAGTGCAAGTGTCAGGCTTAGAACTCATGCCTGTCAAATTAGAAACGATGACTAACCGTATTTATCCACAAGTAGCCAGGGCTGCTTGGTCTCAAGAGGATTCGAAAACCCTCTAAATTTTAAAAATCACATCTATGTCATTATAAGAAAGCGTGACTTTTTCGGTGAGATTAAAAAAAAACTTTAAAAATTTTTATATTATACTATATACCATGCATATAAGACTATAAGAGCTGAAATGAGTATTCTCAATGCACATATAACATGTTTTCTTTAATAATGAAATGGTCATAAAATGCCTTTTTCTTGATTATTGTCAAAATAAACATTATTATTATTATTGACAAATCAATAACACGTTTGAAAAACATATTAAAATTTATTTCTGAAATTTATTTTCTTCAGTTTAGTAAATTTTCCCAGTGAAAAACTTTATTTTAAAATTATGTAGTATAAAGCTATCATCTCAAAAAATTGTAATTACCATCTTTCCGATCGGCTTCATTGCTTTCATATTCCTTGGAGCCGGTGCACATGTTAAACATAATTTTTTGAATTATTACTACATAGACAGTATTGATAATGATATTGATTATGATTATGATTATGGTTTTATTCATAATAATTAATTAAGGCAGACTTTGAGTTACATACTGCTTAAAAACGCTATGGTTCGCAGTAAGAGAACAAGAAAGACATCGTGCAGATAGATTTTTTATTCCTAATTATTTTAAAAAATGAAAATCTAACTCCTAACTGATATGTTGGTGACTTTAGTAAGGACCAGTCTTTCACACTTTGTTTGATTAAAACAATATGGTAGATTTTACCGATGATTTTCACAACACCTTAGTTGATGATTTCGAACGAAGTGTACCCTAAATGTTCACAAATATTGTCGCAGATCTATTAATAATTTAACTTGGATTTGTTGTCTTGCGATTTTAAAATTTTTATATGCATAGCTATTATTTCCTTAAAAACAGCAAACAGCTTTTTCAATCTTATTGAGATTACACTGCAAAACATTCATGTTGAATTTCTATAAGAACAACACTTATAAACGTGTTCATATTGATTGCGTGATTTGGTTTTATTTCATAAAAGCAGGATAGTTTTTTTACACTAATATTGGAACTATTGGAATTATTTAGTTAAACAGTAATCTTACTTAGTTTTTTTTATCATAAATAGTTTTTTTTTGTTAAATTTAATTAGTTCTCTCGTTCTTGGTGTCGTTTTTGTGAAATTGTTCGTGAATTTTTTTTTTTACACTTACATTAGCTGTTTTTGGTACTGTAAGTAAGTAGTTTTATAATTTATGGTGTAAATTTGATGTTTTTTTTTTGTTGCTGTTTTAGTGAAATTTGTTTTCTGATCGACTTTGCTTGTTAGGCCCGTTTTTGATGTTATTAGCGATCACTTCTGATCATTTTGTGTAATTAATATATTTTTCTGCTTAGTTTTAATATTTGGTTTAGCTGATTTTGTTGCTGTTTGGTGGCACTTCGATACTTGAAATTGTTTGCAGATAGTGTATATTTATTAATTTGTTATTAAATCGCCATTCTTTTTCTGTTGCAATTTGTATTGCATTATATGCTATTTAAATTTGCAAATTGAGATAACATATCCGTATTTTATTTGGTACTTAAATTTAGTTAGTTTAAAATACATCATTTGTTTTTGAACATCAAAAAATTCTGCTCTATATGGGTTTGTTTATGGTTATTACTTGCTTGCTTGTGTATTTGTATAAAACAATAATATAAATTGGCACCTATGAGCAACAATATGCGATGTATTTTTTTACAATGTTTTAATACAGGTAGTAAAAATTGAATGTAAATTGCATCGTTTAAAAACAGTGAAACATTTTAAAATAGCCAAATGTCATATAATTTATGTCGATAATATAAATTCAATAATATTGTTCAACGAACGATTTATGGGTATTGCAATCCAATAAAAGCTAAAATATTTTCCATTGAATCCAAAACCACTGGAAAAGGTGTTACTGAAATTGACCCATTTTTTACGTGAACCATTTGTCAAAAATTTTAGTAATTTTACATAAAATTATAGCATCCCCGTGCTTGGCACGAGGAGCTTGTGTAACAGGAAGTGTTAAAATAAAGGACAATTTGCAATGATTACACAAAAATAAATGTACAGAATTTGTTCTGACTGTAAATGGCCACAGTTGTGTTTTAGCGTTTCAGTTTTTTTGTCTCTCTTCCTTATATTTGTAATTTATTTTTTAAATTGATTATTCAGCATTTTTAAAGCAGAAAAAAGACTAAGCAGAAAACGTAGAAAATAGCAATTTATTTAATGCTGCTCTGTTGAAACTGCGATTTTTGGCTATAACATTTGGCTGCTGTGGACCGATGATAAATGAGCCACAAGCAAAACTTTGCATATATTTTCTTAGTGGTGAGTCACTGCAATCACAAAATGTAAAGGAAGGCATTCATTATAAATAAAGATTAATTACTGGTTAAAAACAGAGTAGTAAGTTTCATAAATACTTATGCTTTGTTCTAGAATCGAATTGTTGAATTCAGATTTTTTCATGTTTGTAATTATTTAGTTTGGTTTGTGTTATGTTCTAGATTAATGCATATCCTTATTTATTTTAAGTAAAATGATGTATTCCTACTCTTTTCTATTGTGTAATTTATGTCGGTATCAAGTATATAATGCTTTTGAAAAGTTCAACAACATATAATTTCTGTTAAAATTTGAATTTTCACAGCTATAAATCAAAAATTCTAAATACATTATAATGTTCAATTTTTCAGATAAAATAAAATTGATATTACACCTATAAGAACCTAGAATAAACAAGATATTAAAATGATTGAATTGTAAATATTTTACGTATATTACCTCGACAAATCACGGCTGGCCCATATGAATGATTCCTACGGAACTCTGATATTATATAAAAAGGAAAATTAGTCATTAGTATTAGTCATGTAGTTTAAAATGAAAGAAAATAAAATTAAACTGTACTAATTAATATTTAACGTATTTCAAAATGTATAATTTAAAAGCCTACTTACCAAAACCCAACCCACTTACACGCTCCTGTAATACCTCGAAGAGATTTTAATTTAATTTATAACAAATGGAGAAATGTTTATAAATAAATGAATAATATACATACCGCAATTATTCACTAGTTAAATATATACTATTTTAAGGCTTAATATATATATTTTTATATGAACATGTATTTAAAACCATTACTCCCGATACTTAGTTAAAAGGATGAAACACACAGTTGATAATAATCAAAACAAACAGAACTAGAAAAGTTAGAATATAACTAGCTGCAATTCTTTTTTTTTTCTTCTTTAATTTAGTATCGAATTGAAAATTTACTAGTCAAATTTTGTAAGTCTTTTGTTGAATCCTGGTATACGCTGAGTACACACCAGCCTTGGAAGAGCCAGCAAATGTCATAATAGTCTATATGTATTCTCTGATAATAAAAATTACTTTAAACTCTTTTAGAAGAGGTTAATTATAAATTAATAATGCAATTAACGTACCATTTAGTAGTTTAAAATTTAAGGACATTAATAAATATATCATTCATTATATCTGGCAATAATGCTTTTACCAAACTTCATTTGCAATACAGTCATAGAATATGAAACAGGTGGTTCCGCAGCTCCGAATTAACATATTCTGCAAGACCATAAAAAACCTTTAAGCATGCCTTTCGTCGTTAAAATGTTACTTATATAATTTTGCGATTATTTGACAATTTTGTGAGTCAGAAAATCTTGTCAAACTTTAGCTCGTTGAGAGTATTTTATTTAAATTTATTATTATAAAAATTTATAATAAAAGATAGCATGTGCTATTGTAAATCACTCCTAAATTGATTAAATTCTGTAGATAATATCTATGAGAAAATAAAAAGCTTTTCTTTGTCATTGCTTTTGTATCATCTTATATATTTATCAATATTTATATTATGTTTTAATATAGTTCTTAATTTTTGTTGGAATGTTATTATTGCTTTATGTAATAATAGACTCAGTGAGTCCTAATAAAAAACTCTGTTATCATTTAAATATGTAGACTTTATATTAACTAATTATCTTCAAGACACTTGTTTGTTCCGTGATTTTCAATATATTCTTATCGTATATTTTTATCGTAATATATTCTTATTGAGTATGGATGTAGGATCCATAATTACTGAATTCTTCTTTTTCTCTTTGAGCATCACTTTATCTTACGTGACTTCTTAAATATTTATATAAACTACCTTTTTTTCAGCTAATCAGCTAAAGCAGAAATATTTCAGTTAATATCTACATTTCTGTCTCGTCTTCTATTTTTGAAAATTTTGATAATATAAATATCCATCTTACAAATTTTCCTGTTTTTCATTTATTCTTTATTTTCTAAAATTTCTTCATGTTTTTATGAAGCAATATTTTAAATTCCAGACAAGTTTATAAAACGATTAATTGATACAAAGCAGTGGAAGTGATAAATAATGTCGGAATTTTGTCGTACTACATAAATTTTACGTTATTAGTTTTCCTATAAGTGTAAGCTATATAAAAGTTAGACGGATTTGAATAGCAAAGAATAGACAAAAACAAAAATTTTAGTTAATTTATTGAAATTTGGCTGACTATAGAACGCTGTTCTATAGTCGAGTATTGCCAAGTACTCATCATCAGTGATCGTAGAAAATATTAGAATTTGTTTGGACTGCAAGTGCTAAGACAAAAAAGTCTTAATCAAGATAATAAAAGCTTTATATATTTGTAAATTTAAATATGTATCTAGAACATATATGTAAATAGTAGTATATAGTAGGTAACAAGTTTTCTAACTTAATTTGGTGATTTTTTTGAAAGATTTTATGCGCTCCTTCAGGCGCCGCTTATTCAAATTACGCATCATCATCGTCATCATCATTTTGCGATGTTGAACCTTTTAGCACGTTCATATCCTTCGAAATAAATGTAAGAAGAAAATAAAAATATTTTCATTATTTTCGTTGCGTTTAATAAATTTAGTTAGCTTTTTTGAAGATTTTTGCGCTCAGTTGCACCTCTGAGCAGTGACATTCTTATAAAATATTCTATTTTTCTTGGTATTGCGTCATTATTCGCGTAGGCTAAAGTTAACTTTTCCCCTTGTTTTCAGTGTGCAATTTTTTATGTTTTTCCATTCTGTTGAAAATCGCAGCTGAAACCTTTTTATATTTTCGCCTGAGTTGACAACGCGGCGAAACCTTTTAAGTAACTCTGTCGCGAACTCTTTTTCTGCTGTGACATGCCCTTTGGGAGTTGAAGGGTTGGAGGATTTTCTATGTCGTTTACTTTGTTAAAATGATTGATGGTATAAGGAAAATTTTTTTCTTTTCGGATAATTCCTTAAATAATCATATCGACAGAAATGCAATGCATTACAGTGCGTTGTAAAAAGTATCACTTCAACTGAGGAATTTTCTAAGCATTGGTGTTGAAACATGTTGCATACAAAAAGGAATTTAGATTTTTTTTTGGCAATTTTCTTTAATAAGACTGCGATTTCGTTTCAAGTGTTTTTAAGTTCGGATTTATTTTTTTCGTTGAGGATTTATTGTCGCTTTCGCAATTGTTGTTTTTGTTGGCATTTTGTCATCAGCATAATTAATCAAAATTCGAGAATTCTACATTTTACGTTATATTCTTCTCGTTACTGAAGTAAGATAGATGGTTTGTTGTTTGATGGGTTGGAAAAAACTTGCAAACTGGATGGGTCGGCCTGTTTTCTTTTACGATGTATTTTTAATGGCTTGATAAAGAAGTTCGTTTGTTTTCTTTATAGTTGAGCAGTTTCATACCTTTAGGGCGAAATGTGATCTTAGTTGGATGAGCTTTATATGTTACTTTCATTTTCTTCTACAAAATTTGTAAATATTGTACAAGTCACTTAAGAAACAAAAAGGCAGTGTAAACTTGAAATGGGCCAGTAAAAAATTTCTCATCTCTGTTGTTGATGTAATTCTTATTTGGACATTTTGAAATTTTTGAATATCTTATTTTATTGGTAAGCTTGTATATTAGTCATAAGAGTTCGTTTCAAATGGCTTTATAACAATTTGCAGTTAAATTTTATAACCTTATATCTGACCTATCAACTTTATGGGAAGATTCCTAAAAACTGTACTTCTCATTAAATGTTTCTAGTTTAATTTGCATTCAGTTTATGCGATTATTTTAGCTAAGAAAAGGATTAAATTTTTAAAACAATAGCTCATTTTGTGCAAGATAATAAATGGAAAGTCGTAAATAAGGTAGAACAAATCTTAACCTTAATAAAGTTAAAAAGGATAAAAAGTATGTTTTAATTAACAGTTTACAAAAAATAGACACTTTTAATTACTTGGCTGAGTACCACTTGTGGTATGCTTTTTATGGTCTAAAAGTTACATAAAGAAGTTAAAATGAATAAAATTAAAAAAGGGTAATTTTTTATTGAATCGTTTGACTAGTCGGTAATACATTTTTATCTCAACAATTTGCATAATTAAAGTAAATATCAAACTTTCAATGATATAAAATTTATTTTTTCCATTTTATTTAAGTACGTTAAAAGGACTTAATGTATAATAATCGAGTTAAAGCAAAAAAAAATGCAATCATGTTTGAACTACATTTTTGTTGTATGTATAAATAAATTTTAAAAATAAAATTAAAATTATATTAAATCTCATAATTCATCAATTTGTATCATTACGCTAATTTTTGCTTTCAGAGTAGCAAAAAAATACTTGCAACTTACGATAGAAAACTAGTGAAGCAACAACAATGCTTTTAAAATCTTCAGAGTGAGGTTTTACTCGCAAAAAAAATTTTAAATCTTAAATTTTAGTGCAGCCAAATTTAAAAATCATTTTATTGTGAATGTTCACTGGAAATATGTTGCAAAATTTCAGTCATCCTATTCCAAATTTTTCACTAATTGCACACGTTATATGTAAGATGATAGTACATATATATATTTAAAGAAATCAAATCGGTTTTTGAGATAAAAATTGAGATTTTTTTAATTCCTACTATATTCGATCTTAAACAGATATATAATAACACCAAAGTCTCTCATTGTGTGCATTATTTCTAATAATGAGAGAGAAAACTAATTTTGTATATCTCTTATTTAAACAGACAGTATTTCTCCACTGGAAACACAGTTGTTTAACACAGAGATTATTAAAATAAATTAATTTGCTTGCTTCCTCCATTGGTATAACAAAAATATAGATTTCACGCGATATTCTAGATTTTCTGATGAAAGACATTATTAGTTTTGAGTTGTTTCATTTGCAGTAGTTTATTCATTCTATTCATGCGACATCAAAACTAATTAGTTGGTCATAATCTAACGTGGCTGAGTCTTGAAACTTGTTCAACTCATGGTTTTGTTTATTTAAAAATCGATTGTATATAGCTAGTTGTCCCTTTGGTATTGACGAATGGATGTTGATGAAAGTAGTAGTAATAAAGTTGCTCGATTGAGATTTTCTACAATGCAATTCATTCGCGGCATACACACTGTGTATCAATATATCAAAATAATAAATAATATTTTTAATTGTGAATGCATGTCATCAACTTCTAACGATTTTCTCAGGAAGTTTGACAAATCCACTTATTTTATGAAATCCTTTCAGAATAAACATTGAGGTCTTACATGAGAGAGCTTGTAGAATTTCATACTTAGTGAATGCATTAAATAATATTAGAATGCTTTTGGAAAAGGTTCCATCTGACTAATGTTATCATTTTAAATGGAACTGGATTGTTTTAAGTTTCACTTAGCTTGATGCGTACTTTAAAAAACTAAGCAATCGAGAAAACTACATCAACTGAAGTATTTTTGCTATCATTCTGTCTACACTCAATGAACATCATTGTCAGTACAACATCACTTTAGGTACGAGCCATAGAATTTATTTTTTGTGCGCTTTGTAAAACCATTGTTGTGACGTTTGCAAAAGTACCAGTTTTAGTGAAGTGTGTTTTTTTTTGTTTTTTTTAAGCTTGCTCTTTTTAATGAAGTTGACATTCTTTCTGAATATTAAAAAGAAACCTTCTGTTTTGATTAACGGAACTTAGTAGACTAACTTAAATAAGAAGAAAGTGCAATCATTCTGGAATTTAAAAAAGTAATAGTACAGCGGTATACACAGCTGCAACAATAAAGCGTTTTACCTTAACGTTTGGCAACTTAAATGAATTTCATAATACGAAAAGTCAAAGTTTTCAAATTTCAGATTTTCACTTCACTTTATGGTGGTATTTGTTTAGACTTTCCGATGAGTTTTTGAATAAAACTTCGTGACGCAACACAGATTAGCTTAGCTCGAATCAACCAAACAAGAATCAAGTTAAGTGTGCACTGAAATGTAGAGAATTCAATTCGATTTCGTGCTTTTTCAATTTGAAGACCTAACAAACTCACAACCCTAGCATTCTGGTTCCTTTGCTTAACAACATAACTTTTTCATTTAAGATACGCAATCAACTATTCGGCATTTATTAGGCGGACTATAAGCAGGGATAAGTTGTTGTTTGAAATATGCGCCTTATTGTTGGCGTCATTAAAACTCTTTACAGTGTTCGGAAATAGCTTGCTCTTTTCCTTTTTTCGATATTGAGTGCAAAGTATTAAAGTAGTTTTCATTGTTTTTGTTTGAAACTAAGTTTTTAGCATATTAATGCATTGCTTTTGTTATTTTTGTAGTTGTTTACTTAAGAGAAAACTTATAAAGCAACTGTTGTTATCCTTAAAGAGTTCATTTTATTGGTTCATTGATATAATGGAGCAACTTCTTTTCAACTTATCAAGATTATCCATGATATATTTAAAGACAATATTATTTTATACAAAAATTGGCAGTGTGAATGAAATTTTTCACATTAATTTTTCTTTTCATTCTTTTCTTTTTATTTACAAAAAAATATAAAGAAAAAGATTGTGGCTTTCATTTGTAAAACTGCAATACCTTGAATCAATCAAAAGCTCAGTTCTTAATTACCAATTAAATGAAAAACCTAATTAAGATATAAATAATAATTAATCCTTATTACAGTCAGGTCGGAAAATTGTTTGTGAAAAGTTTTGTAAATAGAAATAGAAAACTGTAAAACAAAAGCGATAATATTGTGTATGTAATTGAAGTACAATATTTCCCCTCACATGAGCGCACAGCTATGAACTTTTAATGACTTTTAGATTTCTTTCTTAAAAAAAGAAAAGTTTTTGTTAATTCAATTTGATTACTTCATGAAAATTGAATGCAAATTTAAAAGTTAAAAGCTTTTTGTAGCAGTTATCCTTTTTTGTAGGAGTTTTTGTTCTCCTCTTAACTTATGGCTCATAAATAATTGATTTTAAATATGAATAATGTAAAAATAAAAAAAATGCTTTTACAAATTTTAAAATATTTGCAAGTATGAGTACAACTAAAAAATTTTCTAGTGTAGCAGTGGATATGCATTTGTTTTTATGAACATAATATTAAATATGTTTCTTTAAAGTTATATTAATGAATGGAATGCTACCAGCGATATTAAAATATATAGGTGCTTATTCTATTTAAAAAAGTATTGCTTAGTAGTGGGGTTTTCAATCACACATAATTCAATGTCTTAATAAGGCTATTATAAAATATATACTACATATTTTATGGCATCTTTCTAGTGTATGGTACTCAACAGGGCACAATGTAGGGTTTAACTCTATGTTATTGGTGCATTGAGTACCTACCATACCGTCGTTGAATCTACTGCTTCACTTAATGCCGCTCGTTCTTATAAGGCATTACAGTATGGTGCCCGATTTTTTTAGATATGACTTAGTTAAGCTGTAAATTATTTATTTTTGTATCATAATATATTATCAATATAATATAATTATATATTTATTATATATTTATATATATATATTAAATATATTTATATATTTATTATATAAATATATTTAATTATATATAATTATATTTAAAATTAGAAAGATTGGACAAATTTTGTGTTTTCGTTTTTGTAGTACAATTGGTATTAGAACACATGTTTCTTCTCAAAATCCAAAAATATCACAATATACTTTTCTAATGAATTTGACTCAAGTTAATTCTACATATATATACTTTTGTCCTCTAAAATAGAGTAACATATGATGTATTTATGACAATAAATTTAAAAAAAAAAGTCAAATTTCGAGGTGTGGTAAAATTAGGACAATTGATACTTGACTGACATTTTGATTTTTATTGGGAGAATTGTTTGTTTCAGATTTTAATTAGTTTTTCTGATTATTTATATTTGTTGTATAAAATTTTAAAATAAATTAAATTATAAATAAATAAACAAATTAAATTATAAAAGAAATAAATAAACAAAACGATCTATGAATTTAAACGGATACATGTTCCAAATTCCAGAAAGCCATTATTCGCCAATCTGTCATAAACCACTTAATAGATTAATTTTATTATTAGTTAGTAGTTTTTTTGAAAAAAATACCGCGATGAAGTTTCTCAAGTTCTTATTGCATGCACTTTAACTATAACAAAAGTACATAACCATATGTCCTTTTAAGAATACTCATAGTACTCATAAGTAAAATCTTCATCTTTTAAGTAGGATTATTCTTTGTTTTAGTGTGATGGCCCGCGGTATTCTGTAGTTAATGGTATTAATAGTTGTTACAGAATGCCGTGAGATTAGTTGGTGCATCTGGTACGCCATTATCGATAATTATAAAATCATTTCGTTTTATCATATAACGCTCATACAAAATAACTGCTTGACATTATTTTAATTTATTAAATTTTTTAGCTTATTTCTAACCGAATTCGATTAAATGTGCAAAAACAAGAAAGTAAATATTGACGAAAAAATTAAATATATATTTTACTCATTCCTAAATGATCATTAACAGAATTGGTAAATGATACTAGGAGTATAATAAAGCTAAATTTCTTTTTTTTTCTTATTTTATATATAAAAAGGCAAAACATCTCTGAATTTCAGCATCCAAAGTTAAAATCAATAAACTCGTATGTATATATATATTTTTTTTTTTAAATATCCTTAACAACTTTGGTACACTCGTTAAATAATTTTAATTACATTGACGTTTTTATTTGCCTTTTTACTAAGTAAGTAAATCCTTTTCAAACAAATACAATAATTAACTGCAAAAGAAAAATTAAATTTATTGATAAGGGCGTTAAAATTTAATTAAGAAAGCGAAGTATAAAGATAGGCACAGTTTATTTGTTTCTTATATTGCGCTGTTCAAATAGAGCACTTTTGCCTAAAAAGTTTGGGCATTGAAAAATACATAGACCATCATTATGTCTTTTATACAACAAATGCCAGTAAAGCCTTATTGCCTGTGTTGGCCCACAATTTAGGGATTTACTATTTACAAAACAAGCATAGAAATTGTGTGCCTTATTATACTAATTAGTATATTTGTTGTTTTTGCTGTCAACATTTTTAGTTTTACTAGCCTTTCTCATTGGTAATATCGCTGGGGTCAAGTCGCGCCACAAACCGCCACCAACCGCCGCCAACTCCCATCGACATAACAATTTAGTACTTACTTCATCACAATTACGTAAATACAGTACCTTACATATACACACATTCATACACTTTAAATATCCTGTCAACAAAACACCCAAGGAATTTAATTGCAAACGCTTCATTGTCATCAATTTTTTCCCATTTAATTTTAATGACACGCAAATAATAAAACTCTGCCATTGCAGGCACAATAGCCAAACCGCACTTCCTTGTCATATAAACTTCATTATTTCGAAGGATTTTATTTTTGGTTTTCATCCCATTTTCGTTACACTGCCAGAAACCTTCTATTTCTTTCCCTTTCTTTCCTTCTCTTGCCTTTCCTTTCCTTTTGTTTTTATTTTGTTTTATTTACATGTACTAAGTTTAAACATTTTTATTAATCTAAGGAGAGTAACAAATTTACAATTCGGTTGACATACGTAATTTGTAGTAGAAATCCGGAACCGGACATAACCCACATAACACCCAGCCACACTCTGAACTCGCATTCGTATGCATACAAAAACGGTAATTATAGCGTTTTTCGTTATTTTAACTACCATTTTAGGATAGCATAAAATTCTGGGGCACAAGTCTCCTCAATCGGCTGAAGTAAGTAGTTGTTGCTGCTGTTGATGTTGATGTTGATGTTGTACTGAAGTTGTTTACTTGTATGTCACCATTTTAATGCCCCAAAACAAAATGTCATTTTTGTAGTTTTTATGTTGTCATAAATTTTAGGGTTGCCGAATATAAATTAAACAGTAGTTAACATAAGCCCAGTTATGGGCGTACACTGCTTGCTGATACACTGAATTCGGTACCCAACATTTGTGGTTGTTGTTGGTTTTTGGTGTTTGGTCTAGTAATTGTAGCTAAAGTTACTGAGAGCCCTGTCATTTGTCATACTATTTTATGTTTTCATTATTATGACTATAATTTTTTTCTGCGGTTTCATGCTGTACGTATATTTTATGCTTTAACACACTTTTTTAATGAGCTAAAAATTTTAAGACCTTCGTGTTGCCGTAGTAAGTGTCAAAATAGTAAAATTTTTCTATTATGACTCCGAACATAAAGTAGCTATGCAATCTTATGCATTTGTGTGATTGTAATTATTTTCAAAATATATTTGCTATTCGGTAATTAATTTAAATATTAAAAGTTCGCAGCTGTATGAGTTAAGTGCGAATACTTGTATTTTAGAAATATAAATTTTAATAGTGGCGCTATAAAATTATAATAGGAGTAAATATAAATTTACTATTTACATAAATTTTATTTGCTTTTGATTAATATAATAAAAATATAAATTAAACGCCACGTAAGCTTTAGTAGTCTAGTCAGTATAATTGCTTTAACTCATATTATCTTTTATAAAGATAATATATTTATAGAGCAATTAATTTTATAATTTAACAATTAAATAAATAGTTATGTTTTGAATATGAAAAACAATGTTTTCAAATCAAAATTTTCGTAATATAAAAATAAATAAATATATTTTATACAAGACAAACGTTCATATATGATATGAACATTATTATATGATATATTTACTACACCTCTTTTGTTTTATATATATTAAACATCTAAAAAATCCTAAAATATCTTGTATATTATATATACATATATATATATGTTGATATGGAGATCTCTGAGTTTATGATACAACACCTTAACTCAATTTTATCTGTGGACAGTTTTAAGTCACAGAGAACGTTCATATATGATATGAACATTATTATATGATATATTTACTACACCTCTTTTGTTTTATACATATAAAACATCTAAAAAATCCTAAAATATCTTGTATATTATATACATATATATATATATATTGATATGAAGATGTCTGAGTTCATGATACAACACCTTAACTCTATTTTCTCTGTGGACAGTTTTAAGTCACACTAAGAATAACTGAATACGGTGTTTATCAGATTTCGCCGAATTTTTAGGTTGCTGAGTGTTGGATTATTGTGACTGTTAATTATATTGAACAGTTTTAGAGCACGATCCTTAATGTATTTTTCGACTGACTCGACTCTCAGATCTCTGTGGATCTCCGCTCCTCTTACGTACCATGGGGCGTTAACCAGTTTTCTTAAGGCGATATTTTGCCCTCTTTGAAGAGTTTTTAATGTTGAGTTTGACGCTTGGCAAAAAGCAATACTGCCATAGAATAGACCTGATTTAATAATCTGCTTGAATATGTTAACTCTATTCTTTATGTTAAGCTTCTTGCTGCTAATGAGCAGGTGGAGGGAGCAGGTGCAATATTCGGGCAGCTTGAGCTCGTTTGAACTTGAAATGTGCTTTCCAGGAGTGCTTGTTGTCGAAGGTTATGCTTAGGTATTTGAGAATATCGGCCTATTCTATTTCTTGTTCTTCTACCTTAAGTTTTCTGGGTGCTTAAAAAGTGATCATTAATTGTTTATCATTTGCATAGTAAAGTAAACAATAGAGTCAAAAATATAATAATAATATATAGACTTTATCCTGTGTTGCACACATTTTTTGCATAAAATATAAGAAATGTTTCTTCCTTCGGGGATTTGGTATTGTTAGTATTTTATATAATAACAATTTTCCTAAAAAACTAGAAAGAACAGATATTAATTAAATTTTGATGGAAGTAGGTAATGATAATGGTTTATAGGTTAAGCGAAGGCCTTATGCACGGCGACCAGCTTGATGTATTATGCACTCCTTTGTATTTAGACATTTAGAATCTCGTGGAATCGAACCAGCTCTTCCGAAGGGTTGGTATACACCTAAAATTTTGTTTTTTCTGTTGTCTAGTACATCACAGTTGCTGAACAGATGTTCCATACACTCTTCCTCATCACAGCAGAATCAGCATTTGTACCGGATACACCTATTTTATGTAGGTGTATATTGCAGATGACGTGGCCTTTCAGTGCACCAGAGAGTGACTTTAGATACTTCTTGTTTAGGTTGAGAACGATGCTTGCTCTTTTGACATCAAAATTTAAGAATTTTTTGGAATAATTTAGTTTAGGCCGTCTATGCCATTCCATAGATACTTTGTTGAATCCATTTTTTGATCGCCTGTTTTATATTCTTTTTATTGAAGCTAAAGAAGAGAGTTGGGCTGATGAATGATTTTTTTGCCTTTTTTTTGGCATAAAGGTCTGCCTTTTCGCTGCCTTCGTGTCCTTCATGTCCGAAGGCCACTGAAGTAGGTAACTCCTTCTTAAAACTATTTTTTATAAAATATGTTTAAGTATCGATAATTTATTTGTGAAAGTATTTTTTACTTCTTAAATATTTGAAATATAAATATAAGACTTTACTTTTATTTTATTTACTTAATTAAATAGAGCACACATTTCTATACATTTTAATAAAAATATCCATCAATACAAATTGTCTCCTCAATGTTCTCTGTGGTTTGTTTAAAACGGGGCTGTTTTTGAATCCAGTTGTCATTCCGTTTCATATATAAACAACATATAGAGGTTCGGTTCCGTTTTTTGCTTCGACAAGAATATAGTTCTTTATTGTTTTTAGTTCAGTGTTAATTGAATATAAATATCGTTAAACTCATTCTTTTGAAATTTTATGGTTAACACATTTTGTCAATAAAAAATACAAAGTTCTATGTTCGTAAATACAAATTGTTTTTATAGTTTGAACTTTTATTTCATTACCGTTCTAACAACCATTAGGGAATATGCCTAAATAAACAGGGACTGAACTAAAACGTGCTAAACAAAAACAAATAGTTATATATCTTTTGGTTTGGTTCGATATTTGATACACTAACAATATTTGTGTAGTATGACTTTCAATTTATGGTTAGTTCCGATTTGAAACCTGGTTTTAAAGAATCCATGAATAGATAATGTATAAGTGTTCGTTCAATTTCTATGAAATGTATTGATGCTATCTTAAAGGGCATATATTTTTGAATGCTGAGCATTATGCGGATATACCTTAATCTGCCATATAAAAAATAGTCATTTTTTTTAGAATAATGGAAAATATGTTGTTTAATAAATGCAATATGTTGCAGTGAGTTATGCTTATTTTGTGAACTAAGCTCTTCAGATTTAAAGTCAAAATCATAATGGATAGTTTTTATCTTGGGAAAAAAAATCGTAAACACCCCGAGGTTTATTGTATAAAAATTATTAAATATTTCTATTAAATTAATAAGAATGATAAATTTTAATTTTCATTTCTGCAGTTTCTGACATTTAAAAATTTAATCATAATAAATTCATCGCTGTTCATTAAAATAACAAATTATGCATGTCATATTTATATTGAACGCGTACAAATACTGCAATATTGCAGCTCCACTGCAACACTGCCGGTCACTTCTCATACAGTTTCGGATTGCATGTTCGAAAAACACATAAATTAACGTTGTTTTTATTTATTTTGAAATTAATATTAAATATTAAAAAAAAGACAGAATCTGAAAAACAAGTTAAACTAAATGTAAAAATACAAAATAAACTTTGTTGTAAATGATATTTTTGTTAATTGATGTGATATCTGATTGCAGTACTTGTTGTTGCATTTTGTGTTGCATGCTGCACACACTTGTTTTGTTGCAGTTGTACATTTGGTTGTTTTATAGATTGCATGCGGCTGTTTCGAACAACTGAACACTAAGTTATAAGCTAATGTATATAAGTATATATAAGTGTAAGAATAAATATCTCACTACACACATGTGCCTAGTTTAAAATAAAAACATTTGTGCCACATTTTGTTCATATTGACACTTGCTTGCATTGCCACAACTAAAAGTATCTCATAGATACGGAACTATGTTAGCATCCTATTGCTTGAGAAAACTTTCAAACGCGCTAAATTGATGTTCTACGTTAACTAGTCGAAAACGATGTGTGGCGGCTTCTCTTGAATGTTCCCAGGCGACACACCAACTGACACATATGTGCAGCGCCTTAAAAGCATACTCTTGTTGCTCTTACTATTGTTGTTTTTGTTGTTGTTGCTGTTGCTGTTGCTATTGCTATTGCTGTTTTAAATGTTGTTGATGGAATTAGTACCGCCTAATGCTGTTTTATATCAACACTATTTATGCGTTCTTCTAGTTCTACAATAGCAAACACTCCTTTTTTCGTATTCTAAATTTTTCTTGTCATAGCAAATGGAAGCCAATATACTCGTTCAATCTGTGACTTTTTTCTGCATTGATGTCGTTTTGTAATTTTCCAGTTTTCATTTAATTATTGAAACTCGTTTTCGCTCCTGTCTTAGTTTTTATTTAATTTATTTGTTATGCAGCTTGCAGCTTGCAGCTTTTTATGCGAATGATACGAGTAGTTGGAAGCATAGGCAGCTTCAATATTTTTACATCACTTTTATTGCTTGAATTTGTGTAGATTTATAAAAAGTTCTCACACATAATTTTTAAATTTATTTTTATTTATTTTTGTATAATTTTTTTTTATAACAGATATGTTTATATGCAGACGGAATCACTTTGTAAATATAATTACCTGCCTATGAAGCTGTCATGATTTTTTATTGATTAAGCACACTTAGAAAAATATAATACCAATGTTAAAATAGAATATAAAAGAAAGTTCATTGAATTTATTATTGTATCTATAATTTCTGCTGATGTTTGAATAATATCATCATGAATTTGAGAGATATGTATTGGAATTTATTACACAGATTCAGAAATTAAAAAATTTGTTTAAAATTCAAAGAAACAAGTGATTGTTTTCATTTTTAATTATTATTTGAAGACTGACGATAATGGTCAAATTATAAATTTTGTAAAAGTAGCACAAAGTTGATTTGATGTTTGGTACTAAATCCCAAATTGCATATACGTACATATGTATGTGAAAAAAAATATATACAAATTGAACTCATATATTTGGCTTCATTTGCTAATATGTCATTTATGCTCATTTCTAATTTTTATGAACATTTTTATGGCTCAGCTAAAAAAATTTATTTGCAAAAATCTGCATATAATTTCGGACTGCTCAAGTTCCCGAATATTATAATAAATTGTTTTATACATACATATATTTTTTTGCTATGCAAATCTGTAAAACTCATTTAACTATTAAGCACAAAAAATATACTTACCATTGAAAAATTAGGAAACGATTTCGCCATGACTTTGACGAAACCTAATTAGCATTACGAAGCACTTGTATTAAAAGCGTCTTCGTAAGATTAGCATTTGAATTTATATCATTTGACCGACCTATTTTGCGGATTGGTACTTTTGATACAGGTTAAAATGTTCCATTAACAAATTAATAATGCTTTTTCCATTTGAGTTCAGTATTAGATAAGTACCGATATTTGATACATCTGATATTTGATAATACAGTATTGTAGACAATTACAATACCACTATAATTCGAATAGATAAATGCAAGAATGCAAGAGTTTCGCAAATCGGAAATTGTATATGCATTCCAAATTTATATTGAAGTCTTAATATGATTGTAGTTGAATTGCAACTCAAATGTTAAAGCATATAAAAGAGTTCTTAATTCAGTTTATTATAGTAAAGCATTTAATGCGACAATTGGTTTATACTGTTGTATAAACAGTTATACAAATAAAATTTGTACCATATATGATATATAGTTTTATGCAATTAAAATTATTTACTGAAACATTGATAATTAGTTTGAAATATAATTAAAAAAGGGGCAGATAGATAACTACAAGAGAAATTTATAAATTCACATAAAGAAGAAACTATTTTAATCTGCTGAAAAAAATGTTTATATTATTTTAGCTTGAAACAGGGATCCATTAGTGGCAAAAACAATTAAACTAAAAAAAGATGTAATTGAACTGCATTATCATAAAGAAAGTCGTTAAATAAATGATTGCAGCAAAATATTATGAGAATAGAAAGCAAAGAAATTAAACTTTTTTTAGAATCAGTTAATAAATTTATTTTAGGATTGGATTTTTCACCCCAACCTATTGTTTTTTTAGAACTTAACTAACACTTAACTAAAGCTTTAGTAATTAATAGATGTTAGAAGATTGAATCTTCCGCTTAATTAATTATTCCTTTCGCAGTTCTGAGGACGACAACCTCCTAGAATCAAGACAACCTCCTAAAGAGCATTTTAGGTTTAGCCAAAGGTTTAAAGTGGTTTTTAACCATTGCGTTATTGTACGGTAACGTAAGAGCCAATTGGCCTAAGTGCTATTTAGAAATCGTTGGCATAACGTAACCTGTTTTTATTTTTTAATAAGGTGTAAAATAGTCGAAAGCATAGGTCAGTGTAATACTTTAACCCACTAAAATCATCGCGCCATCCATTGTCCCTTAGATGACTGCTCTCACCTTTGCGTATTTTTGCATATTTTATTAGTTCATTCATTTCCTTTTCTAGGTATTCAATTAACTCGTTTATAATTAGTACGAACTCACTTGTAGTCCCTGCTAGTTATATCAATGTGCTTTACGATTTTTTATCTTGCTTTGTTGTGGCAACATTAATACTTGCAATGGGAGTGGTTCTAAATCGTTCAATGTTTGGTTGAATCATTGCTATTATTAATTTGCTTTTTGCCGTGCAGCTATTTAGTGCTACTGATTGTGTGGAAGTTCTTTCTATCACGGAGTTCCTCCTCAGAGATTGCCTTTCTACAGCGTCTACCATCTTATTGCTGCTTTCTCATTCAAAGTTTGTATTTTGAATATTAATTATTTTATTGTTTTTTATGCTGTATGGGTCCCAACTCTCAGTTACTGTCTTCGCGTGTGTATGTAGTTTCTATAAGTCTTATAGTTATAAATTTAGACACGAAGGCCATATGAGAGTTAACACTGGTTCTTATGGGTACAGGATTCAGCCAGACTTCAATCTGGACTTAATATAGAGTACTATTAACCGACCCTACAAGGTCTTTAACAAAATGTATGTGTGTATTAAGCGATCTATCAGACGTGCCACATTTTCATTTGACGGAAGAGGCTACGAATCTTTTTGAGAGTCATTTCTGTGAGATTTCACTCCAAAAACTTAGGTAACAGAGACCGATAACCACAGTACTTAACATAATTTCTTGTTTGCGGTTTAATAAAAGTAGTCAAAAATGATGTTAATTAGATGGATTCGAATAGCAAAGAAAAGACAAGGCCAAAGTTCACTAAATTAAATAAAATTTTTATCCTTGTCTTTTCTGTGCTATTCGAATCCGTCTAACTTTTAAATTAACATTAAAATTAACATTAAAAAATTGTAATAATTTTTTGCTAAACTATTATTTTAATATTCTAACATATATTAGTTATTAAGATTTACAATAAATTTTTCTCACTGTATTCGAAAACTATATTCTAAGCTTATTTTAAGTTTTTTGTATTAATTTTCTTTTCCTCATTTAAGTGAAGCAACAGTACCACAACAACACTAATAGCAAAAGCAATAAGTATACCGCAATAATAATGATCACATCGAAGCGATAATGTCAAAGTAACAAACAATTGGCATAGATTATGCTTAGCAGTCACAACCGCGTGAATAGGTGGGGCTTAGTTTTCCGTTATTAATGTTGTTTACTAAACGTTACGCTGCTGACTATGGGTGGGCAATATCAGAAAGCAAAAATAGCACTGGCATTACGTCCACTGCAGACATTAGTAGCGCAGAATTGTAAAAACAGTGCACTGTGAAAATTATATAAATTAAGCGAAAATTTTCGATTTAAAGGGGGGATAAGAATGCGCTAAGGATAACAGAGTGCTACAGGTGTCATATATGTATCATTGAAAAGCCACATACATGCTTGAACACTATTGCGTATGTGTGTGTGTGTAAGGGTATGAGAATAAAAATGAACATTATCACGCGCGTAATAAATTTTCAAAGCGCACTAAACTCCATTGTTGGGTCGTTTAAAAAAGTCAGCTTCAGCACTCCCATGACTTAGCCAATTGCTGTGCTCTTCCACTTTTAGCCTATAATGCGTAATTTCGTTGTTAATGCTCTTTTTTATTATTATTTTCAATTTTTGAAATACAATTTTTTGGCGGATTTGTTTGTTCTATTTATTTTGTTTTTTTTTCAATGCTTTGTTTTTTTTATGGTTTTGGTTTTCTTTTACCATTTTGTCGAAAATTGAATTTCGAAATTAAATTAGCAGCGCACGACGCATTAGCTTTTTTAACGCGCTTCACTGGCAGTTCAAGAAGAACAAAACGTTGTGATGTGCGACATTTGCCGCAGTATTTATTTCTTAATGGGTGTGAATTGACTTTTGGCACGTGTTCCATACGCCTACAACTTATCTTACAAGTCTCAAAAATCATACGCAGAGGCAGGCACGCACATTTCGCACACTTCACTCAACGTCATCATGCTCAGTTTTTTGTCTTATTTTCATATATATTTATATATATATATTGGAATAATTTTTTTGTACTTTCGCCACAAGTAAAAAATGACGGAACAAGGAATTCAGTGGTTTGGTTTGTTCATTCTGCAATGCTGTTTTTATGCGTTGAGTATGAGGCCTTAGTTTCCTTTTAAGGTTCTCTAATTTTTACTCAATATATATTCGTTGGTACTATCCGCACTTTTATTATTTTAAGTACAATTTGCAGAGTTTCCTTTAAAGTTCTTGAAATGCTATCAACTGCTAGTAAGTACTCTGCGTTAATGTTCAAAAAAATGTTGTTTATGTTTTTGTTGGCAATGTGGCATTCTGTGCACTGTATTAGTAAATTAATTTGAACTCTTGCCAAAAATAATAATTATAATAATAATTTTACTAATCATTAAACTTAATGTAGCCACTTTTTGCTGCTTGCAATGACTTTTATTATTGAAGATGAGTTCGCACAAAACGGAAAGAAAAGCAAAAACAACAGATTATTTGTTATAGCAAAAAATTTGTTCTCTTTTTCAATGGCCGTTTAAGTAAAATTTATTTTTATAAACTTTATATAAAACTGCACATTATGCTAAATATTGTAAAAATTGCAGTTCTTTTATAATTCAAATAATAGAAGTTTTTAAGAATTTATTTTAATGCAGCGCCAACATTTAAGCCAAATAACATTTTTATGTTTTGAGAAAAAATTTTGTTGGCAATTTTGTTTCTTAAAAAGATTAGTGAAATTCAGAAGTTCAATGGAAATGCAATATTGAATTTATGGAATATTTTTGTTGGTTATTTTAATAAAACTTTTTGAATTATTTTATGTATAAACACTCAGAAAAATCTGCTCTTACCACACACTAGTTAAATTGACCAGATTATTTTCTTAGTAATATTTTAGCTCATGCGGTAAAGAATATATGAAAACCAAGGTGTGGACACTCAGAAAAATAATGCTCTAAACACATATTAGTTAAATTAAACCGATCATTTTGTTAGAAAAATTTTAGCTCATTTGGTTAAGATGATATAAAAACCAACATGTGATATGGTTGAACCCACATGATGCGTCGAGTAAGAATATTTTGACTTGAGATTTAGTTAAAATCTGGTTAAATCAACTGAAATATTTTTCAGACTGTAACCAAGGGAAGGGAGTTTATAATAGAAATGTAAGTAGAGTATTTATTAAAGAGGTCTGAGTTTCTGTGCTCCATAAGGAGAAGAAAAATAAGATTCGTTATCATTGTCAATGTTTTATAACAATAAGAAAACATAAGATTTTGAGCACAAAAATCTTAGTTAAACACACTAGCAATGCTACTAATTAAAATTTCATATAGATTTTAAACAATGGCAATTTTCAAATGACACGTCCAAATTTTATGAGATTTAAACCAATTCATTTACTTAAAGTTAATTTAGTGACGCTATAATTTATATTTTAAGATTTATTACTATTTTTTATGGGAAAAAATACCGTGACAGCAAAAGCTTGGCTTAGTAAGTGCTATCCAGACTCAAATGCTACAGAAATGTTTTGCTCACTGACTTTATATGCGGACATACATGGGCCGATGTTGCCGAACATGTTACTCGCCCAAAAGAGGTGGTGATATGAGAGATGGGAGTGAAATTCCGTAAAATCGTTTAACCAAACTGTAAAGTGAGGTTGCAGGAGAAGGCTAATACCTTAAAGATTTTAAAGGAACATGTCCATATTATTTTACATGAGCATTTGTGTATAAAGAAGCTTTTTTCGAAGAGCTTTCTCCACTGCCACATTTGTTAAAAGTTGACCAAAAACAACAATGTATCGACAATTCTGAGATTTGTTTGCTGCTATCGAAGCGAAATAACATAAAAAAGACTTTATGCGTCGGTGCTAATATCTATGGAGCTAATAGTGAAATCATCATTTCATTCTATTGTACGGCACATTGACGATCCAGTAAGCAATATAACATTAAGTTTACAAATAATTTAATTAATATAACTAGGCTAAACAATGAATAATCAACAAAAATGTGAGACAAAATTTCATTTTATTGACCAATGTGGTCAACTCAATAGTGATATCCTTTATGTTTTTTTTGTAAAACGGTTTATCATTGTGCTCAAAATATTATATATTTTCGACAATTACTGTTTCAAAATCAAAGCCTTTTTGTCTTAAGCATTTATTTTAGGTTCCCAAACATGTAGTGGTCACTAGCAACTACATATATATACATTAAATACGTTGGATCCTACAGTAATTACAGTGAATTTGGTCATTGTTATGTTCTGCTAGTGACATAGTGCATTGCCTTACTTAAAGACAATTTTTTTTCGTTTTTTGTAATTACATTCTTTAAACGTACATTTCTAGTCGCTTTGGGCTGTGGTGCTAATTGTTCCCAACATATTCAATTACATATTTGACTTGAAACCTAGAATTAGATTCACGTTTGATGCATTGTTACATACAGTTTTAAAAAATCATTTACATTTCTAATATCAAATATGCCTGCACACTACTACTTTTTCTAGTGTATTAAAGTAGTTAACTAACTTAATTTTACTTGAATCTTAATCAGAATAATCCCAAGGACTTTTTCGATATGTTTTAATGCATTCATTGAATTTGTATATTGAGAGTTATCAGTACATGTCTTAAAGTTGACTTAAATAGAGCTGGCTCACCCCAGCATTATTAAAATCATTACTGTATTTGTGACGCAATTTTTACTACCATTACCTTTCTGATCGCTTAACATCATTGGTCATACGACCACGATAAAACTTGGTAAACTAATTTTTATGAAAGTGAAAAATCTTAATACTGCTTTTCACAATTTTTGTTTTAATATAAAAAAAAAAATTTTTCCCAAGGAGTGAAATTCTTCATTTTTTATATATATCAATATCTATCCGTTTTAAGTAGATGCCATAACATGAGGAGCTTGTTATACAATATAATGCTTTTGTAATTGTTAAAAATGTCAAAAATTTTCATTTTTGTTAATATTAAATAAAATATTTTCCAAAAAAGAAATTGGGAAATATTAACGCTACTTGGGGACATATATATTTAACAGAAATAATTATTATATGTGTCCTAAAGAAATAAAAAAAAGGATCTGTTGTCGAGAAAATTATATAGACTAACGTTTAAATATTACAAAAAAATATAACAACTTATTTAGTGTAATTATTACCTAGTTATCGAAGATAGTTAGTAGTTTTACACAATATGGTATTAAATTTTTTTTGCAGATTTGTTTAATAAAACTAAACAATTTAAGTTTGAGTTAGGCTTCAAAAAATAAATTATTAATATAATATGTATAATAAATTATATACAATATATATAATAATAATTATATAATGTAATATTAAATATAATATAATATGAATATATTATATGATAAGTTTATATTATTATTATATAGTTGTTATGATAATGAAGCGAAAAATTATTTAATTGGAAGTCGAGTTGATTTTACATAAAATCAAAAAAAGAGCTATATTTAACGACTGTTGATAAATGAATATATGACAATACTCGATATTTTCTATTTAAATAAAAGTTTTTTCGCCTTATTTGACCTTAAAAAATTTTTAGTAAAAGATATTATTTTTAAAGTTTTAAATTTAACAGTTTTACGATTTAATGCAATCCTAACATACAATTCATTTTAATTTTATTTTTGTATAAGTCATAAAAGCTGAACACTTTCTGAGCGTCATAAATTGCATTACTGTTACGTTTGAATTTGTAAAGAAACTTTCACTTATCAGAAACAATTTTACACAATGTTAAAACGACAAATTTAACAATTTTGAATAACATTCATAATAAAATAAATTTTATTAAAACGGCTCCACCCAACCTCAGTAACATTTTGTGACAAAAACAATAAAAGAAAAATGTTGCATAAAATTTGCATAACAAACGAAATTATTTTCATCCCAAAAAACAATCTCAAAACAAAAGTAAAAGCAAAAAAAAGAAAACGCAAACGAAAACGAATTCAAGTAAAAGAAGCATGCAAATGCTAAAATGATGCAAATTTAATGTACGCTACTGTAAAATGAGAAAATGTTTAACTTAAATAATTTTTTTTTTTTTTAAAACAGTTTACTGTTTTAAGCAATGACGACGTGTTGGTAAGTTGAGTGCAGTTAACCGGATTGCTGAGGTTGTGGACTTTAAAATTAAAATTTTAGCACATAAAAATATTTAACAAAAAAAAATCATAAAATTTATTGTTTTCATATGTATTACAGAATGTTTCAAAATTCAAGCAAAAAAATAAAAAAAAAACAAGAAAAATAATTAATATTGCAGTTAAAAATGGTCTCCTGCCAGTTGAGATTAGCTTTGTTTATGCTATTTATGTTCGAAATAGTCTTTAAACTATATAAAAAATAATATTTTCGAAAAAGTCTAATTTGATATCGCAACTATAATAATTCCAACACAATGGCTCACTAATCAACCATTTTGCTTTAAAAGCACAACGCTCTGATCTTTATGGGAGCAATAAAAATGGCGTACGTTCGTTTGTATTTCGCTGGCTCGTTATTTCGTACGATTGTCCACTCGAGTGTAACATGTCGTGTCATTAATGTGTTCGTCATTTTGATGTGGCCACATTCGAGCTGTCAACATATAAATTTTTTCATATTATTTACGTGCGCTCGTGTGTTCGATTGTTTAAGCTACTAAAGTGCTGCATTTTAAAGAATATGCAACTTATACTCGTATGTGTTGGCAACGTAAGGGAGGGAGGTAGTAGCTGTTTTGTAATAAACGAAAAAAAACTTGTTAATATGGAGGCCATTGACTTTGTGTTCAGTTTATCATATACACTTTTTTGTATATTTAATTTTAAAATTATTTTAATTTTTTTTATATGACACTCGATAATCCGCTTTTAATGCTCCATATTTTTGGTGTGTGTATAATCTGTTGTGTTGTCTAATTTGTACATTACATTGAATATTCAAGGCTTTTAAGTGAAAAATAAGTTTTATATGACTTATATATATGTATGTCAAAACGTTACAAGATATATGTATTTTCATATATATATATAACTATCACTATACATTATATATAATATATATAATACAGTGATCGTCTCCCAAATTTTTAACAATTGTTTCTGAACTAATATATATATATACAACAATATGTATATTGATATAATATTTTCATACTGCTTTATGGGTGTGTCGCGTATAGTAAAATCTACTATCCAGAAGTTACAAGTTGCTCAAAGTCAGGCTCTTCGAAGACTCTTCAAAGTGCCGTGGTACATCCGCACGAATAACATGCTAAGAGACTTTAAAATAGATCCGATCAAAAATTATATAAGGGACAGAGCCCTGAAGTTATATACGAAAACCTACAGGCTGCCCTACTTGTCACTATTTAATCTCAGAGTAATCACTAACCGCACGGGGCGGCACGAAAATCTTAGATCAGTCATTGAATAATCACGATGCTTATGTGTAACACACAAATTAGTCAGTGAGATGGGTGGGATTCTGCACAAATCTTCCAGCTATCAAAGAGTAAAACTGCCCAGATGCTCTAACTCGGAAATGGCTCAACAGATAGATAATAAATTCATACATATAATATATGAAGATTAGTTTTATATCAGATACATATGTTTATGTATACTTAAATATTATATCATATCATAGGTATATTACATATCTATCATATGTTTTACATAAATGCTATATATATGAAACAATATTTTATAGATATGATGTTGATAAATAAATGCCAGAAACAATAATATTGCTTCTGTAATGAATACAACACTTTCTTAAAGATTTGGGTGATGATGACTGTATGGCATTTCACATTATCTAGTATTATCTTACTCCTTAATTGCATATATCATATATTATCTTACTCCTTATTTCAACATTTCAAATATTAGTTTTACTACATTTACTCAGTAATTCAATATGTAATACAATTATCTGCTAATTATCTTAGCATGATAGGTTTAAATGTAATTAAGTAATCTATATTTGTATAATTGTATTTAAGTCGAAATATATTTATTGAAATAATTTCCCTTTACAAACACATTTTATTGAGTACATTGATCGAGCGCAATTATTGGTTTAGTTAAACTATACTATTATATATTAAACTTAAAAGGAATCAAAAAAAAGTTTGTTGTAAAGAAAACTTGTACTTAAAATATTGTTTTCTTCAAATATATCAATAAGTTACTTTTACTTGTGATTTTAAATAATATGAAAATTAAATAAATGCAAATACATTATTGAGTAAATTTTGCGTATCTCTAAATATGCTTGCATCTGGCAACACTTCAACTCACCTTATGCAAATTTTTTTAAACAGCGATTTCAACAGTTTCCAGGATTCCACTAAATCTCTAAATATATAAGTACGGAAAAATGTGTATTATGTGTAATGTGTTAAGAGAGATTTCAAGGTTTAAAGAGTTTTACAGATTATTTTTTTGTATTTAATAGGCTGTGTTATCAAAACTCCATTTACCATTTCCAAATATTAACACAATAATTAGTTGATGGTTGATTTTTATGGATCTGAATGAGTTAAATAGCTTTATTTATCGCATAATGTAGTGCAAGGCAGAGGATCATTGTTCACAGTAGTGTAATTCTTTCTGCAATAGTTTAAAAATTTAAATTATAGATAAATAATAGATAATTTATTTATATATAGATAGATTAGATTAGATTATGCTGGCAGGCCATAAAGGCCACGCGTAGACCACTAAGGTCCATTGCGATACCAGATCAGAGTCTTGTTTTAGCGATTGTAAGCATCACTTAAGATGCGCGTTTCATTAGCAAAATTTATTAAGATTCCAACAGAAATCTCAGGTATGTACTCCAGTCCTGCAAAACTGAAAGCTCCCAAGTATTTTTGTCGAGTTCTCGAGAGAGCCGGGCAATTACACATCAGATGCTCTAGAGTTTCCTTTGCATCCGGCTCATTGCATTTTCTGCAAGCATCGTTGTGAATTAGGTTTAGTTTTCGGGCATGTGATGCAACCAAACAGTGACCTGTCAACACACCAATTAATGTTCTACAGTTCCTTCGGTTAAACGATATAACATTCTTGGTGTATTTTTCTTCGTATATGTGTCTACACATAATTCTAGCTGTTCTACAGGTGGTTAAGTTCCGCCACCTTACCTTTGCTCTCCTTATCATGTGCTCTTCCAGAAGTTTATGTATTTGTTTCAGAGGTCTAAGTACTTCGCTCGTTTGTTCCTCTGAAAGTTTTGCGCCATTTTTAGCAATAGCATCAACTGTCTCATTTCCCTTTATGCCTTTATGACCAGGAATCCAGTACATACAAAGTCTGCAACCGCAGATAATTCATAGATAAATAATTGCGATTAATAAAACTGTGTTAAATGTAAATAGATTTCTAAATACTAAAATTAAGTGATTGTATTATTTACACTACATACTGCTGCAGAATATAATATAAATTAAACAATAACTTTTTTATACAATAACTATATACTATATTAGAAATCTGTAAGCACCAATCATTTATGGAAATCGTGAATTATAGATATGTTCAACTGCAGTGAAGGGTACTTTTTATAGCCTGCATGATCGACTCATTGCGTCAGTTAGAGACGTGAGTATGTGCTGTTCATTTTAGTGCGTTTATTGTGTAAACTGATTTTTTCATTGTGCACGCCGACTGCAACACGTATCTTATTTGCAATACTCTCGACTGTGAGCGGTTTAGCGGAGGGCGTTAAGGTAAAAAGTCTATTGAACTTTGTAAATAGTTGGCAACTTGTAATTGAATTTATTTGTAATTATAATTCACGCCTGACAGCAATTTTTCTAGTGCATTATCATCGTTCCGATTTTATTTTTCGTTTTTGAATTTTTATTTGGTTATTTTTTTTATTATGACTTTTGGCAACAATTTTTTAATGTTGCACGTTTGTCAGGTTGTCAGGGTAGCGTAACGTCAAAGTCAACGTCAATTTAATTTGATTTAATCAGAAAAATGTATGCTCTTGCATGAGATAAATTTTTTTAACAAATTTCACTTTATCGACATGAATTTATATATGTTTTATGCTGACAATTTGTTTTAATTTAATTTTTTTTAATGAACGGAAAAAAATTTGAATCAAAAAGTAATAATTTTTCCGCTTTTATACGAGAATTGTGGAATAGATTCTTTATGACATTTGCTGGTACTATTTGCATTTATTGCCGACACTGATTTGGTTAAACACTTATACGTGTTATATTGTTGATGCAACTGTTTCTACTGATAATGATTATATTGCTGCTGTGGTAACTGATGTTCGGTAAGAAGCACATGCCATATCCTGTGTCTTATGTCAACACATTGACTGCTTCTATGCTTTATTTATATATATATGTATATATTTATTATTAACCGCCCTCCATTGCTGTCAATTTGGTTCTTTCTGTTTCAGTTGCTTAGTTGTTGCTATTCTGTCGCTGTTCTTAGTAGTAAAAAGGCGATATAAAAATATTATTGCACTTTGCAGCACCAGCACCAGCACCAGCATCGATAACATCAACCAAAGCTCTGGGAAAAACGTCATGCTTATTATTTTTTGTAATACTGTAAAAAATAATCTTTTCGATATTTTACTTTTTTGTTTAGTTTATTTTCTGTTGCTTATTTCTTTTGGCACTGCTCCCGCAGGTTGTCTTTTCAAAAAAAGTCACGGATATATTCATTCGTAACCTGCCTGTGTGCTTCAACCGCAATCTAAGTTCGTATCAGTTTTGACTACAGCCTGGTATTGCATTATTGCCGTGGTTGCGACCGCTTATGGTGTATCACTCTGCCTGGCTTGTTATTTTATTATTTTAATTTTTTTACAAGCAAAAAATATTTGTATTTGCTTTTTTTATATTTTTTATCTTAGTACTGCCATAAATGGCTCATAAAATTTTATACGATCGTCAATAAAAAACATTGCTCCATTTTCATTTCTTTATTTTGTAATTTTTTTATATTTTTTTTCAATTTCCATTTGACGTGCGAGAGTTTTTCTATTTGTGCTCTTACTTTTAATGTATTTTTTTTGCTTCTAACTGCAAAAAAAAAAAAATATAATAAAATAAATTCAAAAAATCTATGCGAAAAAATAAAAAATATATGAAAATAAAACCTACGGGGAAAAGCGTAATAAAACGAACTACTACAACGATAAATACAACAACACCAACTAAAAGGCATTTTTCAATATTGATGACAATTTGGGGAAATCAAAACTAATGGAATTGGATAGTTGTGCTCAGATAAAGTGAAATAATATGAAATTTATTCCTTACAATATAATTTTATATCTTCTTTTGCTACATATGCTTTTATAGTAGTGCAGTGCTTTAAATACAACTTTAAATATGTTTGAATTTATTTTTTATAAATAAAAGTTTATCTTACGTAACAGATCTCACAAAAGAATAAAACTTCATTAAATTAATATACGTATTTCGAAACCTATCATTATTATCTTTATTTGTTTTCATTTATTAAATAAAATATTGCACTCAAACAAGACACCAAATGATGCATTATTGACCCACATTCAAAACTTTTTCTATTGTTTTAAAACGAAATATGTTGTATTAAATAAATGTGTATAAACACCAAAAAAAAAAAGTAATAAAAAATAAGTAGTAACTTTTTGGGTGATATAAGTACAATGGTTCTGAGAATGATATTCAAAACACAGGCCACTTAGTAATGATTTGATACAAATAATATAGTACGAGTATCTACAGCACGAATATCAGAATATGCCTATAATGTAAAGCAACAAAATGGTCTATGATATCGAAAAACCTTTTGTTAATTCCTGAATGGTTCTATGAAACAGGCGAGAATTTTATAAATAACACAAACAACATTTTCAATAGTTTCAATGCACTGCTACTCAACGGAAGCGAAATATGGGCTGATTCGCTGAAAATAGAACATAAACGTAAGACATTAGCATCAGTACAACGATCTACATCTCTAAAAGTTGCTTTAGCATAACGTACGGTATCTGAGACAGCGGTGCTGATCGTCAGTGGCACATTACGTGTACAACGCTGAAAGTAGAACAGCAACGTAAGGCATTAGCATCAGTACAACGATCGGCAGTTTTGAAAGTTGCTTCAGCATATCGTACGGTATCTGAGGCAGCGGTGCTGGTCATCAGTGGCTCATTACCTATAGATCTAGCTGCCAAAGAAAAGAAAATATGGTGCAAATTATGCAGCACCAATACATAATGCTAATTGATCTAGAAGTGAAACGATAAATTTAACAACTGTAGCAAGAAAGATGGAATGCAGAAGCAAAAGGAAGATGGACAGAAAGATTGATCCCAGATGTAGCGAAATGGTCAGACACGAAAACTGGCGAAGTAAACTATTACCTAACTCAATTTCTTTCTATTCATGAATATTTTCAAAAATACCTGTTCCGCATTGGCCAAGCAAATGATCCGAAATGCATATACGGAGATGCAGACGAAGACAATGCTGAACACAACATCTTCAAATGCAACAGATGGTATACCGAAAGAACATCACTTGAAAGTCAATTTTAAAAAGAGAAAGCAAATGAATCAACCCGAGGCCTGGGCGCAGGCTACAGAAGAAAAATAAATTTTTTTAACGGAAAGCAAACATAGGAACCTTATTCTGAAGTATTCCCGATAAAGTTCCAGAATAGGAACGATCTGATACATGAGGGGGATTGTTTTTAGTCCGTGCAAACTAAAAAGGGATTCAGCGTCTTAAAGAAAAGTCCAAATTAGAGCGTGAACTTATATGAACATTCTTTGATTTGATTGAGTATGGAAAATATTGGGATTTAACATTAACTTTTATTTTAACTTGAAATTTTTGAATTATATTTGCAGAAAACGTCATCTTTTTAAACATTTTTGTAAAATTTTTTTTTTTGATTTTTTGAGAACGAATCATTATATTATTTTGAACGTTTGTTTCAAATAAATATTTTGTCTAGCATCCATCGCTTTCCTATAATCAATCTGTGAAGTAAACTCCTTTGTTCAACTTATGAGGAAATGCGTGACCTACTTAGTTACTTATAGTTAACGCGTACTTAGAGAATTACAAACTGGTATAAGAATGATGTTAATAAAATTATTAATTTTGAAGATATAGTGATTTATTTGACTGTACTTTATTAGATAGAGTTATGTCTGAAAATTTAGATAATGCATCACCTTGCATATAATTTTAGCATTTCTTGAGTTAAGGAATCAATCCCCACAATTATTTGATTTAAGTCGAGAATACCCTGTATATAAGTAAAATATGTCTTCGAATCTGTAATAATGAGTTAGTTAAACAAAAAATTGAATATTTTTTTCAAAAAACAAAACAAAAACCAAATAAAAACGAATCACGTTTGCAAATGTAATTAATGCGCCTGAGGTTAAGCCAAAATTTTAATTCGTCTAAGAAGCCACACACCCGCTGCCTGCGTCTCTGCATTATTCATCTGCTAACTCAAATTTACACGTCTTCAAAGCCAACACGGTTCATGTACCAACTTTAAAAAGATCGCAAACTACGAGTACACCACAACTTTTTATTTCGATATTTATTTTTAATTTGGTTTTGTAACTTTTATTCTTTTTCCTATATATCATGTTAATTTTTGTATAATTTTTTTTTAAATAATTCTGTTTTGTATCTTTTTTTGATGGCAACAAAGTTTAAATTCAAAATTTGCCTTGCAATTGCAGCAACGCACGTACACCGATCGAGTGCAGATCGCAGTTGTTGCACTTTTTGTTTTTCGTGTAAAAAGTATCAATTAAATCTATGCTGTGTATACTTGTATTCAAGACTACATTAATACAGATGTATCTATATAATATATTTTCATTTCAAACCAGATTTTGCAAAACAAGTTTTAATAAAAAATAATACAAAAAAGGGAAAACAGTTTTAGTTTTTTTGTGAAAAGTCAAACAGCGACAAACCCAAATGTCTTAAAAAGCTAACGAAAAAATTTATAATAACAATAAAATAAAATAATAAATAACTAAATTCAAAATAAAAATAAAAATAATAATAAAAACAATAATTTCAGTGAGCTAAAAGTTGGCAAAACTTGCTGATCTGGTGTTCAAAGAAACAAAAAAATTTAACATTGTAATTACCGTAAATTAAATGCAACACAACACGCAACTCAGATAGCATCTGCACGGTAGCGAATTTAGGGCATCTTTATTGTTTTGGGCCATTGCTAAAATTATTTTTTGAAAATGTAGCTACTTGTTATTTATGCTTTAATTTTTACGACAATTTTATGGACTTCAAAGACATAAGTTGTCATTATTTCTATGTTTGTCAAAATATATTTATTTAAATAAAAAATACTAAATCTCACCTACCTACATATTTTGTATGAATTTTTGGTTTACTCACGATTGACTTAATTATAAAAAATATGTAGCTATTAATAAAAATTTAGTCAGATGTAAGTTATATCTGTTTTATATAAAAAAAATCTGCATAGTTAAGAAATAAATTTTTCAAATTATGTAGAATACTTGAATTCATGATTACTAGATGTCCCGAATTTACCAGGATGCGCTGGCTTTTAGCCCGACATTTTAAGAAAATATATATAACATGTATATATTATGTGAATATAAGTTGTACTTTAACGTCAAATTTTCCAGACGAAAGTGACTATTACTTTTAATAGCAAACTTGTTATATTTCATAAAGACGTTTTTTCGAACAGTAGTGAAACACAACAACAAAAATTTTATTCTTTATATTATTTTAATTAATTGAATTTTTGGCTGACCATACAGCTGTTTCGAGTATTGCCAAATACCCATCATCAGTGGTCTTGGAAATAATTCTTGTATTTAATTATTCGTAAATGCGCTGATTCTGAGCTTCACATTTGGCAGGACCCGAGTTCAATTCCTGGTACTTGCAGTCTCAAAAATAACTATTTACGAATAATTAAATACAAGAACTAAATACAAGACCACTGATGATGGGTATTTAGCAATACTCGAAACAGCTGTATGGTCAGTAATAATAATAGAAAGTAATGCTTTCTATTATTTTTGAGTGGTGATGAAGACATATATTAAAAAATTAATATTAAACATAAAATTGTACAATTTCTGCTTCATAATATTAAAACATTGTAAAATTAAAAAAAAATCCTTTCAAAGAATGAACGTATACATGCACCCAGACAAATAATGGAAACATCGGAAAGAGTAAATATTATACTTAAGAGTTTAAACTCGTAATGAATAGCATAGTCCATCATTTTCTTTTTTTTACAATATAAATCTTTAATCAAATGTGATCCTCAAAAATGCAATAACTTTTTTCTGATTTTTTTACATTTCGAGATATAAAAGAACTTTAAATGTTCTATGAACATTGGAACAGAAGTTTTCTACATTAATTTTTAAGTTTAATGTCACTTTTATTTGCTAATTACATATTTATTATACGAGATTACTTACATTTTTATTTCAATATTTTTGTTTTCACTGATTTTTTTATACATTCGAGTTAAGATCAGAACTGGTTAAGAGAGAATAATAATAACAAATTTGCTACAACCACGATGTTGTCTTCTGCACCACATGTGTTGTTTTACATGTATATTTATAAATATATGAATGGCAAGAACAGTAAACTGTCCAATGCACCTATATTATATAATAAATGATTAATAATAATTAATCGTATATAATTATTATATAAAAAATTTATAATTCAAATTTGCATCTTAAATTTGGTGTGTAGGCTAACAAGATCATTTTAATATCATATAAATACTTGATATAAGTACTTGAGGAAATGACAAAATAATAAATATTTAGAAAATTAAATTCAGAATTTTATTCTTAGGTTTTAGGGTACCCGGCTGGGTTAAACCAAAACCAAAATTTATTCATTCTTTATATGTACGTATTTTAACATTAAAAATGTGTTAAGAGTTTTTTAAATTCAAAATTAATCGATTTAAAATTTAAAGGAAATACGTTAATAACTATTCATTACGATAATTGTTACAATTTATTATATTGTTTTTATTATATCTAAAAATTTCTCTGAAGTTTGTTAATGGGCTACACAAACATGAATTTAATATTTGACAACTGCTATTGGATAACAACTTCAAAGGTGTGCTTTGGAATCGAAATCCAGACAAATTTCTGCTGTTAATGAAATACGAAACAATGTTATCCAGATTAGTCGAGATTTACTGCTTTAGTGTTTAAAAAATGGATTGGCTTAAATAATTGTTCTGTAATAAACAAAATTAAGAAAACTTTAAAATCGTAGTACTTGAAATATATATTTTTTATATATATTTTTAATTACACACATTGACATCTAATTAGCTGGCAACATCATAGTTACTTATGACTAGTGCGGAAAAGGTTTACGTAACCACTAATTCCAAGTAGTTGCTTCAAATGTAGTCAAAGCCTGAATGTAGTCAACAAATGAGTTCAGAGCTTAAGCTTAACCTGATAAAGGGAAACTCCCCAAAAATAGATCAATTTTATCAAATTATTAACGGCAAGTATCTACGATATGTATCAGATTTTTTAGACTACAGTGTGGTGGTAGACGAACTCTCTTGTAGTCTACTGAGTTTCCTGAACTTTCAATATGCTTCTTATTAATGTAAATAATATGATAATTTCTTTTTTAAATAATGTTTAAAAGATAATAACTGAACTAACAAATGTTATATTTCTTTGCACATTGTATTCACGCGATTTATCGTAACGAATCATTCATTAAGTTGAACGCCTACTGTATATTAATTAGTTAATAAATTACTGCATTAAATTAGTAATATTATAAAATGTGAACTTAAATTATGATTATGTTGGACCATTAAGCATTATAAGTATGTACATATTTTAGTTATGTTATGTCTTAAAATTATTGAAACCTATTGAGTATTACAATTTGTTGCAATTTAAAAATATTTATTTCCCATATGGAAGGATCTATGGTGTGTGATTTTTTGATTTCACACATCAGCAGCTTTATATTATTGCTAGCGGATTTATGTGATTCATTAATATATATTTACTGATATTTATATCTAACTTATTACATATGCAGTTATTAATCACAAAACAAGTAATTGAGTAATTGAACTAATGACGTTTTCGATTAGTAAATCTAGGGTGATTTTTTTAATCGAAATGCTTTTTTAATGCACTTTTAGTACAATTTTATTTTCGATTGATAAATCTATGACAGAATTTATAACATTTGAGATTAATTTAGAACAATCTAAATATTTTGCCTAAGTACTAAGATTACTCTGAAATTAATAGAAGTTTTATATGATTTGACAGAAAAAGTGTGCTTTGATTAGATATATGTATTTGTGATAAATATATATGTCTATTAACAATAAATATGTTCGACAATTTGACAGATCTAAAAATAAATATAGATTGAATCCAGATTTACCAATCGAAAACGCCATAAGATATTTAGGTCAAAATTGATGCAATAGTATTTTATTCAATACAGTTATTAGCAGTATCCCATTACTGTATCCCATATGTCCAGATTACTGCTCTTACTGCTTTACATTAAACATCCTTATTAAAGATTTCATATTTGTTAAAATATATTAAACTAAACAAAAACTCTGCTAAAAATACATTATAATATTAAATATTATCATAAGAGGCATAACTCGAAGTACTATGTTGCAAAGAAAAGGTTCGACTTATAGAGACTTCGAGTTAGATAATTTTTTTATATATTTTTTTATTTTCTTTTTTATTTTTAAAAGAAACTAGAATTAAATTTAAAGATTTTTATTTATTTATTTGATATTAAATACAGCACAGAAATTATAGTGAAGTGAAATATTCAGAAATTAGGGTTTGGGATTTTAATTTTTTTTTTATTTTCAGTAAAAAGAGATTGCAATTTATTTCAAGCCATATAGTGATCATCAGTTGTAGTATTATTCGTTTCCAAATATAAATTCAGAATTTTGAATGAGTCTTCTACTTCATTCTAGGAACACTGGTGAACAATTTCATTGGTTTGGAAAAAGGGACTTCCCATAACACCAAAGGGGATTCATACATAAAACAAAAATTTGACTTATAGAATGCACTTTTGCATATTCCTTTTGGCGTGTGACAATATATTTATGCGAGTTATAGAGAAATTCGAGTTATACAAGTTCGAGTTAAGGAAGTAGAATTGTTTGTAATTTGCTCTCCAAAAGTTCGCATTTTGAAAAAGTATATGCATTTTGATCATTGTACTCATGACTTTAATTTAACAATTTTTTCTTCATTAATATTTGTATAATCATAATATATACATAATAAATAACTGAAAAATTTAATTCAATTGACATTTTGTACCGACTTTAATTAACATTTCGTACCGACTCCTCTGCTATGGATCTATCGATTTATGTTATTAGTAGTACGAATCTTCCCTACTTTTGTATATTAAATTTAAAATATCTACCGACTCCTCTTCTATGGATTCATTGATTTATGTTAATCGTATTACGAATTTTTCTTAACTTTGTGAATTGAAATATTTAGTATATAAAAAAAAGTATATAACATATCTTCTCTCTCTCTCTCTGTCAGTAGGAGGATTTTCCTATTCTGACGTTCTGAACTTTAGAAATTTTCACGTATTTAATTTAATGCAATTTTCACTTGTCAACAAAGTAAAATTCAAACCCCGACTCTAAATTAACAAAACAATAAAAAATAAAAAAAATTAAATAAGAGAAAAAAATTAAATCACAACAAAAAAAATTCAGATAACGATAAAGCCATGATACGAACGTATACATCATTTATACACATATGCACAAACGAACAGCCTTCTTTATACGTACTCGCACACATACATACATATATACATACATACATACATTGGAATATATTTAATTTTTTATTTATGTGAAAAAGTCAAAGGCTACGCGCAATGGTCATATTTTACGGCAACAAAGGCAACTTTAATGGCCAACAGCTACAATATCAACCGCAACAGCAACATCAAAAGCAAAAACAAAAACAACAACAACAACGGTAATAATATCAACAACAATAAGAACTGGCAACAACTGGTGGGTGTCAAGCGCTATGTTATAACAATTGTTGCACGCGATGACGTTTTGACACAAAGTTAAGGTTTTTTTCTTATTTAACTGAAATTTTAAACATATATTAAATCTCTTCTCTGCCTGTATTTTGTGAAAAATATGAAAATAATTGTTACAAAAAACGAAAACGAAAACAAAAACGAAAAGGAAAAGAGAAAAAACACTGAAAATTAAGTTGATTGTTGCTGTGCACGACGTGTATTTACACAGTGTTAAGCTGGCATTTTCAAAGCAACTGCAAAAGGCACATTTTCCTCTGCTTTGCTTTTTTAGTTTGTTGAATTAAAAGTCAGAAATATAATTATAGCGACCGCAAGATTAAATGCAAGAAAACATTTTTAATAACAATACCACAAAAAAGGTTAACACAACAAAGTAATAATTATATTTCGAGGTAAAGGTTAAGGAAAGAGTTGTAATAAAAAAGTCAACAAACTAAATAAACGCTCACATAAGGATAATTTCGACTCTGACTTTTCTTCTACAAAAAAATTTTAATAATAGCTTCAAACCCGATGACTTCATGGCTACAGTGGTTATAGTTTAAGAAATTTGTTATGTTTTTGTGTGGGTCTAAATATAAAGCTTTGGAACTGATTGGTAGGAATTCTATATGAGTTAATAAATTTTTTTTTTATGAACAAACAATAAAAAGGCGGCACGATGAAAAAGTTATAGCAACTTTTACTTTTCCTTCATATAACACAATTTTGTTATTGATTTATTCTAGTATTTATATGAATTTATGATTGGTCAAGAGTTATTGATAAAAACCATATATTAATACTTTTTTTTAAAGAGGTTTTTTTCGAAAAGAAGTGCACTACAACAACAACAATTCATTTTTATATTATTTTAATTAATTGAATTTTTGGCTAACCATACAGCGGTTCGAGTATTGCCAAATATCCATCATCAGTGGTCTTGGAAATAATTCTTGCATTTAATCGTAAATATGTTATTGAAACTGCAAGTACCAGGAATCGAACTCGTACTCTTGAAAAATTTGAAGCTCAGAGTCAGCGCAACTTAATCAACTGACCCAAAACCGTACTTGAGTTGTATGTTCGCTCATTTATCTGGAGTTTTGTTAATTTGCTATGAAAGTTTATTAACAAATTCACTTGCTGTGCTATATTAGAACAAAATCATAAACCAGCTGTAGAATAATTGAATAAATTAATTATATTTTATTTTTAGTTGTTAAATTTCAAGTTCTGTTTCTTTTTTTTCTATATTTAAACGTCGACCATACAGCTGTTTCGATTATTGCCATTCTCAGTGGTCTAAGAATTATTTCCTTTATTTAAGTATTCGTAATTAAATTTTTGAGACTGCAAGTACCAAGGGTTGAAGTCATGCCCAGCCAAATTTTAAGCTCAGAGGCAGTGTTTATTCGCCAACTCACCCAAATCCATACTTAGCTTCTTGTTCAAACATATAAAATTAATATATGTATAAAACTATATTTAATTTATTTAAGAATGTAATTCTCAGCTTAACTCTTAGGTTGAGACTTTTTTTTCTTGTCTTACATTCTTAAATATTCGAAATCGAAATCATAATAAATCATCTTACGGGAGTTTCCTGCTCTAAAATTCATTTTTGTTCTTTGCTCGGATATAACTTTTCAATTACTGTATATAACACAAGTCGATCCTAAATAATACATAAAGTAATCATCAAAAATGGTACACTTTTTAGTGGGAATGCTAGCTGTATTACAGTAGTAGAGTTGCTAACATACACAACAAAAGTTTTGAGCCCTACCTATATTGCTACTTAATAGTATTTCTGCAACTCAACTTATAAATTAAATTTTATGTACAGTTATTAACAAAAGTGCAAAAAATAATTTAATTATTTTTGATGATGAAAGTATTAAAAACGAGTATAAAACAGTAGCCAAATCTTAATGTTGAATTTGCTATTTATATAAGTAATGATGCTTTCTTATGAATAAATAAATTAAATATTTTCATCCAAAGTAGCCTAATAGTTTTTGCAGTTGCTTGATTTAGTTAATTTTAAGACAGAATTTGTTCTTTCATTTTAGTTTAATTATTAAATACAGTTAAAGATTGGCAGTTAAAGATTGGCAGTTAAGATTGTCAGTTAAAAGAGTGTCAGTTAAAATATTGACATTTTGAAATAAAAAGAGTGAGTCACACATAAAGAGTAAACCACACAAACTTTTTTACTTGCGGTGGAAGACTTACGGTGGAAGACTTGCGGTTTATAAGGTCAATACATAACAGTATTTTGGTAGTCCAGTATAAGATGCTTTGTCTTGGAAATTCATTTTCTATTTAAAGATACATCAAGCTAATTGTCCTTATCATTCATTTTTGGCAAATGAATTTATTAAACCTTATTTGTATCATTGAACGTATATATACTTTGATATATAACTAAATTTTATTAATTATTTAAAAAGCAAAATGTGTTACATTTACTTTAGTTTAATGGCTTAATAATATTAATTACTTGATCAACCGCGATGAGCACCGCCTGCGATACTACGTGACCGGCTTGTAATGAAACCCTCAGGCCAAGTCATCACATAAAGTCAAGTTTCACATTTGCATCAATATCGAAAGCTAATAATGTTGCCTTATATGTTGCAGTTGATGAGACTGCTGCTTCATGCACACCCACTTTACATTACATGCAATTCGGCTAATGTGCCGCCGTTAGTATCAACCCAAACCCCACCACTGTAGCCTCAATTTCACTATCTGCTTGTGTACATAAACGATAAGTTGAAGTGTAGTGCAGTACGCGTTGCTGCTATTGCCAAAGCTTTGCAACGTGACTATGCATGTGCCTATTTGTGCCCATTGCACCAAGCAGCAATGCATCTATGCTTCTACTATTGATGTTGTTGTTGTTGTTACTGCTGTTGTTGCTGTTGCTGTTGTTTGTCAATTCAATGAGGCTTGTTTGCTTGGAAGTTCGGTGGCCGTTCATGAACTACAAACGTTGCTCGATGCGGTTGTTGGCTTATATGCACAGCAACACACTAACAAATATATAAACTGCAAATGTATTTACTTGTGCAGCCGATAGACTGAGGCTAGTGTAGGTACTTTGAATGAAGTTGCATACAACTGAAAACTTTGTTACCAAAACTGCTAATGTGTAGAGGTACAACTTTGAAAAATCAAATAAATACATAAATAAAGTTTATTTATCAATAAAATAAGCATCAAATGCGTAAAATGTATTTTGACACATTTTAACTTCATATGCATATTTCATATACACGTAATTTGAAGACGATGATTTCTCTTTTAAAAAACTATAAATTGAATTGTATTATACATAAAATAATCAATATTATTTTAATTAAATAAATTCATTTTCCTCTAAAATAAATTTAATATATGTCATTTTTAAGTGTTCGATCTTGACTGCAAAAACTATAAATATCATAGAACTTTTTATGCGATTACGATACACTGGTGTAAAAGTTTCACCAATTATTTGCAGTAAATTATATGTATGGACACAAGAAGTCATGCAAATAAACTCTATATATAGTATATATATACGGTTATAATTGTAGTTATATATAGTTTATATATATATTTTTTATACAAAAAAATTTAACACTTTTTTAATTTTACACAATATTAATCCCATCCATGTTATGTCCTGCGTTGTCATTAACTTGCTTAAAATGCTTGAAGGCCACACAATTTAAAAAATTGGAGGATTTCGCTTTAAAAGGAAAGTGGTTACTATAACATCGCTCTCAGGAATGATGCTATAAGTACTACTTAAATGCGCAAAAAACATTAACATATTACATAAAGCCAACTAAGGGATGGTTTTTTAGCTACATGAGAACTATCAATATCGATAACTATGGTTTGACAAGTGGAAATATCATTTTATGTTAACATTTGTTTTCAGTAAGGTTTGACAATTCATCATAAATCGTTTAACGCTAGAACAACGTTTCTTATAGAAATTATAGAAATTTACTTTAAAAAAAATAAATCTGTTCGTGAAGTTCATAGAGCACTTCGTTGACGAATTGTGTTTAGTGATGAAGCTCATTTCTGGTTAAATAGCTACATCATTAAGCAGAGTTGTCGTATATGAAGCGAAAATAATCCTCAAACCGTTAACGAATCACCATTACATCCTTTAAAATAGACTGTTATTACGGTGAATGGTGAGCGCTAACTGAATTTGAATTTCGTTTCCAAAAATTAATCATTTTAACATGGACGACAATTGGTGCCAACAAGACAGCGCAACTGTCCATTCATGCGCTGAACAATCAACTTATTGTGAAATCAATTTAGTAACAAATTTATTTCCAAAAGTGGCCCTGTTAACGTGTCTTCTAATTCGTGAAATTTAACGCCTCTCGATTACTTTTTATGGGGCTATATTAAGTCATTGGTTTATGCCGACAAATCAGCAACTCTTGAAGCTTTGGAAACTAAAGTTTGGTAGCACCATTGACGCCATACGGCCACATTTATTGCAAAAAATAGATAGAAACTCAAAGTCGCAGCGGATTACGTCGGAAATCATATTCAAAAAATAAACGCCATGAAATAGTCTACTATATTATAATAAAAATAATTTCATTCCAACAATATTTCTGTATTGTGTTATTATTTTAAGTTCTCATGCAGCTAAAAAAACTGTCTATACAAATCTACATTGCAGTCATACTCCATTTAGTATCGTTTGAGACTAATAGGTTCGTGTGTTTTTACATCTAACCAACGTAATTTTTTGTTGTCCAATATATCTTTTATTATTATTATTTCGATTAAATATAAATAAGTTTGAATACTAACTAGAGATGTATATAGTTTATATGTTATATTCTAACTTATATAGATGTTACACCAGATATGTGCTATAGGATCCAATACACCTTAGTAAATACTTTGATTGCAGAAGCTGAACATAATTTAACAAAGTGTTAATTGTTTTTGATGGAAAATGAAGTACGCGCCGTGGCAATAGTTAAATATTAAAAGAGATTTTAATTAATAAATGTTAATGACAAATCTAGAATAATCAACAATTAGAGTGAAAGATTGTGCTCAATTGAATAGATTATATTTATTTAACCTTATTTATACCTTATAGCTTATAATTACCTTATTTTTTTTTAAACCGTGTATAATCGTAGCTTTTTTAAAATCCATTCAATACTTTCAATATGTATAACTGTTTTAATTCTTTGTATATTAGAGAAGGAAGCATGTGTTCGAATAACTACATTTATTCAACCTTTACCACTTTAATAGATGTAGATGTAGAATTTATATACAAATAAAAGAAATTGTATATTTAAGATATTGTCTCAGACTAGCCCCACCATAACTGCATTGGAGTACGTTTTAATCATATACGATATTTATATTTATGAATAGGAAAATATTTTCGTTTTATATAAACAATTTTTTGTTTTCATTTAGTATTTTATGTCTTCAAAATATCTCAATGGAAATTTTACTAAAATACTGAAAAATATTATTCTTTTATGTTGTTAAACGTACGTAAAAATACTAACAAAAATATTCCAAATCAGAAAAACAAATTGCAGGCCCCAAATTGGGTACAAGTTGTTTTGATTGAACGCAAAATATAAACAATCATTAAACAAATAAAAGAAAAAAAACAAAATTTTTAAAATAAAGAGTAAATATGTATAAGTAGCTATAACAAAACAGTCTGGTAATTTTAAGTTATTGATAACATTCTAACTTTTGCCATCATCTCACATCTTGTGTATGGAAGTTCTGATTGTATTGCCAATAGAGCAGTTTGTTAACATACTTTATCTACTCTTACCACATTTTTTTTCATATTTTTAATGAGTTAGTCAGTTTCTTTATGCATTTAAATTTAAAATTTTCTTTAAAAATATTATTTTCATAAATATCTATACATAATTATTGATTTACCGAGACGGTAGTCGAAAACATAACACATATTTATGTATTCATTTAAAACTGTACTTTAAATGAATATTAATTATATATGGGCATGTGTCAAAACCGCAAAAAAAAGGAAAATTAACTTTAATGGTTAATAAAATCATTTCATAAAAGATGAAAAGATATACATATGTATTGAAAGTTTATCTGACAATACTTGATTTCAAATTTTTTAACGGTACTTAAGATTCACAAATTTAATAACCTTTTAAATTTAACTTCATTATAAGTAAATAATTACCAAAACACTTGACATCAATTTTAAATTAAGTTTAAATTGATTTTATGGATCGGAAAACTAGAAAGTACACCCTAAACTTAGGAAGCGACTCCAGAAAAAATCGATTTTATTATGCAATTTAAATTATACATGTACTGCCAAAATATTTATTTCTGGTAACATGATCTGTCGTGAAATTAATGATGTCGTAAGAAAAAGCCGCAATGTAAGTACTTAATTTATATCTATTGTTTGTACTTGTAATTAACAACTTGCTTGTAATTAAATTAACAAAAATCTGATTATTTGGGCTTTCAAGTTTACTTGTATGTTTTAAAACTGTGCCAGCGCTTGATCTAATCTTCTCTACATTTTTCGTAGGTTAAATGAGGTATAACCTTCTAGTCCAGATAATTTTAGAATTATAGTACAGAAATTGAAACATTAACACGGGGTCATTTGAGGTGAATATGGCTGTGTTAAATGGCCAAGTGAGTGCTATCGACTTACGAAATTTCTAATATATTGTTTATTTGAGAAAAAAGCACGTTTAGCATAATGAGGTATACGACAAAACTAGTAAACTGATATGACTGATATGATTAATGCATCTTATCTCATCTCACCAATTCTCAGTTTTCTTTAAATCCACCGTACCATCCATATATCTGTATTTTTGATATGCACAGTTCATCGTAAATCTTTTGTATTATTATTGTCAGCATCGCAAAACAATAGTGTAATTGCAGTAAACATAATATAAACATACTGCGAATATATCGTGCGGAAATATTGGATGATACAATACTACCAATTTTAAAAAAAGTTGTGACAGTATTTTATGAGTTCTTCGAATACTAGACATATACTTATTTTATACTTATATAAAATATTTTTATGTTGCAGTTGACTATACTTGCATACACCCGCCTTTCGATTGCAGGTTTTTGTATCCTTTTGTAATGTAATTAAGTACAGTTAAACTTCTCTTCAGTGGACAGCTATGGTTCCAAATTTTTTTATCCATAAAAGACAGGTGTCCGTCAAACGGAGACCAAAGAAGCTTGTTCTTGATATTTGATTCATGAATACGTAAGTGCGTAAGTGCTTTAATACCTCGAGATAAGATTTAATGGGTAATTCTTAATGATAAAATGCTTCATTTAAGCTTTTACCTACAGTATTCGATATTTCATTAATGTCTGATTTAATTATAGTTATGCCAATATTGCCGTCTTCTATATAAACTAATGCATCTATAGCTTAAAAGTCGTGTTCTGTTTCCAAAGTCTTGAGCAAACGCGGAAATACTTTAACGTGGCGTCAAAGTCCACCGGCGTCATAATGCGCTGACACTGATCTACAGCGAAATTCGGTGAAAATTGTATTAGTGCATAAAAGGAGTGGTTGAGGTGGATTTTGTAACGAGCTCTGGAAAATAATATTTCTACTTCTCTATGCACTAACATACAGCGGTATCATGAGCTACCGTTCTATGTTTAACGGTATAACAACCGTTAGATTTTTTAAATGTTTACTCGATACTTGTAATTTATTTTTCGAACTTTTTGTGTGTACTCGCTTATCCTGATTTCATTGACATCATTGCTCTAAATAGGCCGTGAAAGAGAGACTCGCTTCCAGATGAAGAAGGTTTACTTCTTTTCGCATTTTTATACAGATTCTTTTTTTTGTACAGTAACTATAGATCCGCGTCCGTTATAGAAACTAAAACTTTAAACAAGTATCTGCGTCCGGTCTAGAGAGGGTCCACTTAGGAAAGGTCAATTTGTTGGAAAAATACAAGTAAATGTCAGAAGTCTGGGATTTTATCTGTTTAAAAGAAGTGTCAGTTATGGGAAGTTTCATTGTATAATATTTGGCTATTGTCAGACTTCGAAATGTTTATATATATATATATATTTATTTTCTGTGAAAATTTATATTATTTTGCATACATTTTACATATAATGTACTGTTTAGCACTTAAATCCATTCTCGTTAATGGTTTAATAAAACCGTCAGACTGTTTATAGTTTGGTTTGAAACAACTCAAGCAATTACATTTCTCTCAAAGCTCACTTAAAGCTTAACATGTCCGCGTGTCTATTCAGCGTCAAAAGTATGTAAAAGAATAATTATTGTTGGCATTTAGCCGATAAGTATATGCATCTTTAGAACACTCTTATATGTATAGAATAAAATAAAAATAATAGAAAATAAAAAAGAATATGTATAAATAAAAAATACATGAGCTGCGAAAAATTGAAATATTATTAATTTAATCTGCAACATCTACTTGTAGTTTCCAGAGCGCTCAGACATTCTGCCTGGTACTTATATATTACAACCATTATCATTACCATTCCAGGCCATTATCCATTACCAAATGAAATAAACAATATTCAATGTTAAGTTGATGCTGCTGTTGATGTGCTTACATCAACATACTGTAGTCATGTTGTTGGGTTATTGTTTCACTGTCTGCTCGTGTGGTTATGTGTAAATTTTACTGACTGCCTCATTTCGTGGTGAAGATAATAATGATGATGTTGATGTTGATGTTGATATTGATGTTGATTAATAAAATGACGATGGTGCTTATGCTTAGCATTTATGTTTTTAATAATATGCTTACTATTGCTGTTATTATTATTGTTGTTGTGCCTCTCGCTCTGTTGTTTTTCTTATTATTGTAAAAGTGTTGCCACGTTACGCATATTCTTTTAGTCTATTAATTAGTATGCTGATGTTGTAGTTGTAGTTGCTGTTGCCGTTGCCATTGCTGCCGCCATTGCTGTTGTTGTTGTAATGCTGTTTTTACCAACATTTTCATAATTGTTGTTGTTGTTTGCGTTGTTCGGCTGCTATTGCTGGCATAGTTTTCAATTGTTATGACGAATTGATTTGTAAACAAACTTACTCGTTCGCTGATTACTTCTTATGTTTTTTATATTTTCCACACATTTCTTATAATGAAAATAATAATGAAGTAATAAATGGATCATTATAATTACAAATTTATATACAAATATATATGTGTATGTGTATGTAGTTGTGAGGTTGTAATCAAGTGATGCTGTTGATGTTGATAGTAACACTTGAAGTAGGCCTCGGTCTCCATTGCTGTCTTTTATAATGATGAAGCAGAAACTGAATTGTGGATTTATAGAAACAAATAATGGGGGAGTATTTGTATATAGATATGTTTTTATGTGTATGTGTGTGTGTGTAGATTGTGTTGAGTTTCGTTAGGTTAGCATTTGCGTGATTATTGTTGTTGAAGTGTTTGTCTTCTACTTGAATATTAATTAAAAATTCTTTTATTTGGCATTGAGTCTTTTTCGTATCTCAATCATTTCGAACTTAGAAATTCTAATACCTACAAATAAGTTTCTATATTCACAGACTGACACTGTTCTGCTTTGCATTGACAGTACACATAATTACCCAACAAATTAATATTTAATATTTCTAGTTTCTTATTGTTTTTATCGTTTTGTTTGTACTCGTACTTGCCTGCCTGCTGCTTGCCTGCCTGCTTGCCTGGCTATTATTTTGAAAATATAAGAGACTTACGTGTGCTTAATCGTTAAAGCTTAAAGTAGATTTTAATTTAATACTTTTTTGTTGTTATCGAAATCGAAACAAGAAAAATAACTTTTTTGTTATTTAAGTTATTACATTTATTATTATATTAATTGCTGCTTTACTTTCGCAATCATTCAAAACATTAATTTTGTTCGTTGTTTTTCAAATACGAGCAACTGCAAGTTAAATAATTGTTGAATTCAATTGCTTTGTTTATCTTTTCCTGTGATGTTCCTTTACTTTCGGACTATTTTTTTTTTTTTTGTGAAGTTTTGAAAGTTTAGTTCCCTAAATGACTTGTTTATTTTTCTTTTTCTATATACTGTGTACTTAAAATGTTGAGCTAAAAGAGAATATACCTTTTTAGTCTTTGATTTAAAACAATTTATATAAAGAGATAATATTTGAAGAAATTTAAAATTTAATAAAATTAAAAATATGTAAAAAATATGCTTATTAATAAACTGTAAAGCTTTTATACCATTAACATAATGAAACAAAAACGTACCTTATTACTCTTACATAGTACGTAAAAACAAAATCTACCTTAAAAACTTAATATATATTAATAACTAGCGAACCCGAAAGACTTCGTTCTATCAAAAAGATTTGGAAAGTGGCAGTTTTTTGTTCCTACTTATTTTATAGTCGGGGCAAAAAAATCTCCTGAACAGAACAGTCACCCTGGTGTGTGGGGTTCAGCTCGCGCTTCACACGTTTGTGATATCTACATTCTTTCAAGTTCATTTCGATTGTTACGTTCTTGTGCAGTATGATCAGATCGGTTATTAGTTTGGTTTGTAGCATTTCGGGTTCTTCTACCTAAATTACTTCGTCTAGCAGGAGGCATATATTAATAATGATTAATACAATTATATGTACATTTTAAAATAAATCAAGAAATATTGCAACTATTGAATAGTTACACAATCGTGCAGAATCCTACTTTACGTAAAATATAATAGAATTGTACAGCAAGTATGTAGACTAACTCGATAGCGGAAAACCAAGTATTTTCATTTATCATTGACTTATCACATAGTTTTCAAATTTTTATATTTTAAAACTAGAATATTGTTAAAAGGTAGGCTCTTGGCTTTTGAATCGAAAAATGTGTAGTGGTAAGCGCATAACTCAACAACGCCTAGACCAATTTGGTCAATTCTTTTTTTTATATATTCGTTGAATTCCAAGGATGGTTTTTACGGCGAGAAAAAAATCGAATTATTGCTATTCAATTAAGTTCATATTACATTACAAACACTCACTGTTGTCTAAGCAACATCATCAGTATATCAAATATTTTAAATTTTAAATATAATAATTAAATACTGTCATTAATACATGAGCAGTAAATAATTTAAATACATACTAATATTTTACTGAGTTTTCTTTTTAAATCGTGCTTTGTGCAAAGTGTTTAATTACCTATGATCACTAATTATTGCATGTGGCACAATTTATATACATAATCACTACATCATATTAATCATGTGTGGTAAATTTATATAAAATCAACACCTTCGACAGTCAATGTCGTATTCTTTGTTGTTCAATATATTTTTAACTAAGTAACTCTAACCAATGTTTTTAGACTTAAGGCATAATACTTACTTACGTTAAATAATTTTGAAATTGAATAATAAAGAAGTATCTATCACCTATCTAATTATTATTGTGTTATTCTTAATGATTGAACGAAAATCAGATGGACCCAAGTCTGATGGATGTAGTAATAAATTAGTTGGAGATAAATGAACTATTGTGTAGTCAATGCTTTTGTATTTAGACATTTTCCTTAATTTCGTTAAGAACATGGGGTCTAAAAGTGTGACATAATATTGTGTTATCTTGTTTTTATTACTTTACTGGTAATAGTGACATACAATGTCATGTGCAATTCAAAAAATAAAAAACAACTTACTTTTTAGGAACACGGTTATCAGAAGAAGTCCACTTTTTCGACTGCTTTTTCCTTTTCAAAACTAAGAAAACGAAAACTGATTTGTTTCCAGTTTTAAATCGACACAAAACTTCCCCGATTTTAAGGTGAATTTTTTTAAATTCATTTTTTAACCATTGTCACAATTCGTTTTTTTAACCATTGTTCGTAACATTTATATATGAATATTATGAATACATTCATTTCTTCTTAGTTACTTTCGACGGTAATTTTCGACCACTGAATTATGGGTCTTATTTACAAATATCCCGACTAGTTACTTCATTTGAGCATCCTGACTGCTAAGTATCTATAATATTCGAATTATTTCACTGAAACTCGATGAATTATCTTTGAATTATTTTGTATTATAAAACACAGCATTCATATTACAAGTATTCCTTTGTTTTAGAAAGGTTTATTTTTTAAATGTTGTGTTTAATCTGCACGCAAATTTTTTACTCGTCATCTACCAAACCTCTACATGTTAAACATTTCTCAAAACCGCAGAGGCTTCCATAACATTGATGTAAAAGTCAATTATAATGAATTCAACCATTTTATTAATAGTAATTATTTGTTTAATGTAAACGGTTTTGAACAATAGTAATTACAACAACAAAATTCTTTATTGTTAATTAATTAAATTATTGCCTGATCACATACCTGTTTGGAGTATTAACCATTATGAGTGATCTTTCTGGAAATATTTCTTATATTTGATTATATATAGTTTTATATATGATTATATATAGTTTTTTTATATTTAAAAAAACGAATTTACCAACTGAAAGTCAGGGTTAATTATCCAACTAGTCCAAAGTCGTAACTGGCTTGTATGTTCTAACTTGGAGTTTTTTTTAATTTACTCATTAATAAATTTATTTGCTGTATTATATTAGAACGAAATCATAAATCAGCTATTATTATTATTTATTTAGCGTTGCTTTGCGTCAGTTGATTCCAAGCTGCCTCTATAATGGGCATAGGCTATTTACAAATTGCGTCCATCTTTGCCTTCTTATTGTCACTATTCTGAGCTCAACAATATTGCTGTATGTCTACCAAGATATGTGGATTGGCTGTTAATTTTGTTTAGTATTGATCTGCGCCAGGTTTGAAAACAAAGGGTTTAAAAACAAACTTCACTTGACGGGTTTCGTGAGTTGTAAACAATCCAGCCAAACTTTCTCTTGCGAATATTTATGTTGATGTCGTTTTTATTCGTTTTGTCCCACAGTGGTTGGTTTCAAATTCGGTTTGGTCAAAAGATGAGTAATATTTTCCGAAGGCACCGGTTTACAAACGCACGCACTTTGTTTTGAATTATCTCAACTATAGAATAATTAAATCAATAAATTATAGCTATTTTTTATTTGTTAAATTTGAATACTGTTTTTTTATAAAGGCAAAAAGAATTAGGTCTATAAATATTAACAAATTAAAAAAATCTTAAAATCATGTTTTCAAAGAGAAACTGCGCATTCCCCATAATCCTCACTGCAGAAGTTGTGGAAACGACAGGAAAAAGAAACCATAATACATTTTCTCTGTGAATGTCCGGCTTTGACGTCTAGAAGACATAGGTTCTTAGATAGATACTTCTTTGATAGTTTATCACACTGTTCATCGGTAAAGACGAAAGACCTATTCAATTATCTAAATTCGGAGGGATGGATTTAGTCTCTACTCTTCTATACTAGTGTTCTTGCGAGGAGTGTGGCGAAAAATCGCTAATTGAGGTACATGGAACTTACCTAATGCCCTGCCACTGCAACCAACCAACCATATATTCAGATATCTTATTTCTAGTATTAATTTTTTCTTTAATAATGTTTAAATAAATATTTTTATTAATGATTTTTACGTTTATTAAATATTTCTTGGTATTACATTCAATTATGGCATACATACTAACAATTTTTATATACATATGTACATAATTAGTAACAAATTTATGGCATATATTTCTGTAAAATAATTTGTTTTTTTCAAATAATATGAAACATAGAACTACTAATAAGAATAATAAATATTTCGGAATACAAAAAATTAAATAAGAAAAAAAAAAATAATTTACGCTAATTCATCAAAATCAAAATTTTTTTTATTTAACATCAAATTTGGTCGTTCATCACTTTCCACTTTCAATCATTTTTATCAGTTTTTCCACATCTGACAGGAGTTCCCCTCATTAAGTGTCTATTAATATTTTTTTTAATTTTGACACTATAATTTGTTTATTATTAAGTTGAAAATATTATTTTAAATATAAAATGTTGCTTTGGTGTTGCTAAGCATTGAAAACCTAAAAAATATTCACGCACTAATGACAAATTTGGACTTTAGCTATGCGAGAAGTACGAGTACTTATTCAAGAAAGCTCATCTGGATGAAGATACAGCGAGTGGACAATGAAAAAAAAAATTTGAAAAAAAAACTTGTCAAACGTCGTTAATTATAAATTAAATGAATTTTTTATGTGTGGTTGCCATGAGATAAGCACAAAAGCTAAAAGAAAATCTTAGATATAAAAAATATCCGAAATATAATATTAAAAAGTAATTATGTGTAATGATGTGAATTTAAAAATGTGAACGTAGCTTTGCTCGTGTTTTGAACTGGCGAGTAGCGAACAAAAGCTGCGCTGATTACAGTTTAAATGGCAATAAAATTAGAAAATATCGCATAGACATTAAGGCAGCATGTCATCATTTGAATGGTAAATCGGTGCTTCTGTCGAATGCATAAGTAACACAAGTGACGAGTAAAACTAATTAAATATTCTAATTTAATATTCTGTATGAGTACGAATCGTTTCAAATTTGGCAAAGAAATTCTACCACACTAAACTTGGCATACAAACAAGTATTCAATACATACGCTACGGCTATGGAAAATAAGTTAAAATTATAAAGCGATTTTTCTTAGTGAGATTAATTAAAACTTAGCGAAATACTCATGTAGAATATATGTATATATGTATACAATATATGTTGCGGAACGTTTAAAGTTGAAATAATTTCTTAATTTTTTGGTTATTTGTTTAAGCATTTTTACTTTAATTTTTTCAAATTTTTTTAGTATTTATATTGGAGCTTTTTATTTGTCAATTTATATTTTTTGACATTTTGACAGTTGGTGGCAATTTTAGTTCATTAAAATATAATGTGTAGAAAATTTCAACAAACTAAATTCATTAAGTCATCTCTCAAAACAGTAATGTACACTGTAAAGATTTAACATATGTGTTATGTACTCTTCTGTTTTAACAGTTTTGATGCCAAAAAGAATTTTAAAAGTTTTCAATTTTGTTTCGCCAGCATTTGGCCATTAAACGTCAACTTATTTAGTAAAATAATTAACTTTCGAATCATGCCTTTAATTTGTTGAACTGTGTTCATTAACGTTGCCTACTAAATGATACCTTTTAAAAATCAGCGTTAAATGAAAATACAGTACATTTGTTGCAATGACCAACAATTTTTAAATTTGACAAAACAGTTAAATAGTTTCAACAGACATAAAAATCCAAAACTAATACATATACATATATGCATATAGGTAGATAAATACGAGTAGTACTGCACCTGCACCTACTCTGTGATTAGATGTTTTGTGATTATTTGAAGGCTGACACATCAAAAGTTCAAAGTTTACATTAAAATTGTAAATTTTAAACTCAATTTCGAAAATCGATTACAGAAACATGAACTGCAATAGATAGATAACACTCACAAGATAATGAATTTTAAATAAGGTTCGAGAATTTTGAGGCTTCATACTCAGGAATTGGTCGTGTCACTTTTTATATTTTGAGCCATGGCAACACTGATTGTTGTCAGGTATCATCTGACGTTATCATACGAAAGTTTGACATTATTAAATATAATCTACCTTAGACTATATGTCAAAAGAGCATTATATGTGTTATTTATAGTGATTTGTAAATTGAGTGTTCGCAAGAAATGGAATTAATGCTAGAAAATTTTCGTGCGATGATTTATTACGACTTTCGAAGTAGATTACCATGACTAGATTGATGATCGAACGCATCGAACAACTTACTTCCACATATGGCGTTGAAGTTCCATCCTTCGCCACTGTGAAACAATGGTAGAATGATTTTATTGTGGTCACAGTTCGCTCACTGACGAAATTCGTGTTCCTGAAGTTCGTCTAAAATCTGTTGTTGTGCCAGAAAACATTGTTGCTGTTCAAGAACTCATACGAGTAATGCAAGATCCTTATGCGACATACTGTGAGATTGAGGTTGAGATGGAACTCTGGACATTAGTTCCACCATCATATATAAAATATTGCATGATCATTAAGCTGCGATTAAAATTTATTCTCGTTGAATCCTCCATTATTTGACAAAATCTCAAAAAGATGCTCGTGTTGATTGGTACACACTTGATCATTTGTGTACTTGTACAATGGCGGTGCTTTAAAAGGCAATGTCGGTATATAAGATTGTAACAGGTGACGAATCATGGATATATGCCTATGTGCCGGAACGTAAACTGCAGTCGACTATACGAGTATGGGTGTTTCAAGATGAACCAAACCCCACTAAAGTTGTTTGCGTTCGATGTACGAAACAAAAAATGTTCGCTTGTTTTTCGGGAAAACTGGTCATGCCAACTATGCAATTACGAGTATACGAGTAAAAGGGTCAATTCCGAATGGTATACAACTATTTGTTTACCGAAAGTCTTCAGTGTTCAGTGAAATACGAAAAACAAACAAGCGCAGTTGGATCATTCTCCATCTCCAACAAGACAATGCGAGTGCTCACACATCTTGTCTACTAACCGATCCGCCATACGGTCAGGGTACTGATTTGGCACTTAATAACATTCTTCTTGTTCCCGAACGTCAAGAATAAATTGCATGGACAATGATTTTTGTGGACAACGCCGGAAAAAGCGTTGTTGCATTTGAAAATCATTTTGCAGGTGTCTAAATAAATTGAAAAAAATGCTTTGACAAAAAGTTCACACACTTGCAAAAGTGAATTAATTATAAAGTTAGTATTAGTATTTTTTCATTATTAGGCTCAAAATAAAATTAACGGTCCTCGTAACTGAGAACGCCGTATAAAAATATTCGAACTTTATTTGTTGTTTAGAACAAAACGAAAATTGAAAAAAAATAATTATTTTTATTTTCAAATATATAATTATTTGTGACTTAACTAATATTGGATTAGTTAATTTGGAGTGTTTTTGTTTAAAGGTCTTATTTGAAAACAAGACTCCTTTGTTCGCTTGAGGTTAATATTAAAAAAGAATTATGCACTCTCGTATGAATCCCATTAGTTTTCGTTTTAAACAAAATACTATCTGTATCTTTAATTAAATAATTTCAACTATAAAAATTGTATTAAATATTTGTTAAATACAGTATAAAGTTTAATTGCTGAATAATTTACAAATAATAAATTTAATTTGTTCAAAAGTTCATATCACAAAAATTCCCATATTTTAATTCTAAAACAATTAACAATAAAATTAAATTGTTCGTTTCTAGTGATTCAATTTATTTTGTTCTATTTTATTTTAATTTATTTTAATTTATTTTTTATGTTTTTTAACAATTTTATTTAAAGTGATTTATGTGAAGCGTTAAACTTTAAACTCGTTTCAACGCTGTATTAACCTAATAAATTACATACTAAGAGGTTAATAATTATTGCTGTTTTAATGGTTTGATTATTTTTTATATCATTCTCTCTCTCTCTATGTGCTAATTCTATTTTATTTACTTTAATATTTTCATTGTATTATAAGCTATTAAAATATTGTTGTAAAATATAAATATTAAATTATGTAATTAAATTTGGGATTTGAGAAATGGTTTAAATGATTCCCAATATTAGTAGGAGTATATAAATTTTTTTATGGTGTTTTAATTGATCATTCAATTTTTTTTTATCTGAAAAAAAAATAAGTAGAAATTTACAAATCGTACGTACATATTTATATTTATACATATATAAGCATATTTATGTGTATACATTTATTTAAGGTTATATTGCTATTTAAATAAATTTCTATGTGATTTAAATTAAAAATTTTTTATTGCTTAATAAAAAATTTTATGTAAATTTTGTGGTTAATTGTTTTGGCAGTTCATAGTAGCTCTAGATTTGTGACCGCGTTTTTTCTCATTGAATAGTTTAACTCAGTACGATATAGTATATGTAGTCTACACCTTATTAAATTAATAAAAATATTTATATTTTAGAGAAAAGGTTTTCATGAATTTCTTTTTGGATACTATAATTAAAAAGATTAACTTATTTTCTTAAGACTTCAAGTTGTAATTTATTTATCTGCAATGCGAAGTAAAAATTTATATCAAATTCTAATGGCATTAATTTATGTATAAAACTATATTTATTAAATCGTCCATAGTTTCCGAATGCAAGTCTATTTTATTCAGTTGAGTACTTTAAGTTTCGATTGCTCGGAACTTCGCCATCTCTTCAACAAAGTTAATAATTATTCTCTACCGCATATTATAAAATATGCCACAGTCTGTATTTGGAGCAGCCATTTATACAAACTAAGTACCAAACCCACCACAGCCTTCATAGTTTCATTTTTATGGCCATATCTGTTTGAACGTAGATCGGATAAAGTTTATGGCCATAGCGTCCATGTATTCATGCTTTTTCACATGCGGCCAATAAGTGTCCAAAGCATTTTTCTTTTAAACGATTCAGGCTGAATAATTTTTTTGTGAAAAAGAAGAAAATGTTAGTCTACCTACGGTATATGAATTTTAACGGATGACCATGGTGCTTTCGTATATACCTATATACTTAGGGGTATCGGTTTCTGTTTTTTGAAGGTCGTTAAGAAAAGTACTTACCTTTATTTCTTCGATTTTACAATAACAAATGGAAGCCACTTAGCTCATGTGTAACTTCTTGGTTGACCTGGCCGTCATAAAGGCCAGATCTTGAGGGTTTATAAAAATGCACCACGTGAATACTATAAAACTTACTATTGCTCTCTGTGGTCACGGGCGAATAGGGACCCATGCAGAGAAACTGCGCATTCCTATAATACTCACCGTACAAGTAGATACTTTCCGAAGAAACAGGTTTTTCGGGAAGTGTTTTTTTGATAGTCAGACTAATCATCGGTAAAGAAGAAAGATAAATTTAACCTAAATTTAACTATATGGATTTAGATTTTTTATCTCTTGAGATTTCAGCGGTAGGAAATGTACAGACGTCCGGTACTGTAAAACCAACCAACCAACTGTGTCAACTCGCAACCTGACAATGGATTATTACTGCAGTAGTCACACCAGTGTTGCCGACATAAAGTGCTAACCAATACTTAAGGCATGAGCCACTTTTTTTTCTGTTAGTAATAATATTTCCACGTTATCTATTGACTATTTCGAACCATGTCTATATAAAACAATTGCGTAATGTGCCCAGAACTAAATTGTATACACGAATATGTAAAATGCAATTGTCTTTTTAAAAACAAAAATATTTAAGTGTGTGACAAAAATTCAAAAACATAGTAAATCTATGACTTAGATATAACGATATAAATTACTGCATAGACAATCTTGTAATTTTTAATGAATGAATCCATACGAGTATTATATATATTGAATTTGACTGGTATATTGTCTTTATTAATTATTTTGACAACAATTATAATAACTTTTAATGTACTAATATATATGTAAATGGTGGATATGGGTACTGTTTTATCATTAAAACTTCCAAAAACTGCAATTATAGTGAAAACTATTTTTAGTAGACATATATTTTCGGTAAGCTTTTGTTCGCTCAAGAAGGGTGTTTGGTGAAAAGAAAACAAGCTCTTCCAAACACTAATAAAAAAGGTTTGTTTAAGAAAAATTATTTACCAAATTGATGTCCGTCAGATAAGTTTGCACTGTGTTATAATTAATTATCAATTTAATACAGTTTTTATAATTATTATAACAATAATAGATTTTAGAGATATTTTGAAAAGTAGTGAACTACAACAATAAAAGTTTTTTTTTATATTATTTAATGAAATAAAAGTATAAAAGTATAAATAAAAGTTTTTTTTATATTATTTAATTAAATAATACAAACATAAACTTTTGTTGCTGTAGTTCACTACTTTCCGAAACTTCTGTAACAAATCACAGTAGTTTCTATTGAGTAAAATAGTCACTACCGTCATAACTGACGTTAAATTACAATTTGTTAAAAAATAGTATTTTTGAATAGGATATAATATTGAAAATTCGGAAAATATATTTTGCATATAGAATTTTTAAATATTTCTTTGCAGTTAGATAATGCCGTCTGTTATTTTAACTGAGTTTATTTAAGTTTATAATTTAAATGAGTTATACTTGAACGTTTAAATCGAAATGGAACGAAATTTTTTATATTAATAATGTACTATCCATTGAACCATTCATTGTAATGTTATTAATTTTATTTTCAGATTTATATTAACCATTGCAGACATTTATTTGTCATACAATGATTTATTTCAATTATTTAAATTCTAATTTGTATATGTAGATACTGAAAGCAAATTAAAACTACATTTGTAGCACTAAATTATATTTTTAAATTACATCGTTGCTAATATTGTCTAAATATTATATTTATTTTTAAGAACCAATAAATAAATATAATAATTTTCCACCAATTTACTTACTACTCTATTACTTACTATTTTTTCTAATATGACTGTCTTTCTCTTATTTCGATTGTATGAAAATATTAATAATTATTATTTCTCAATGCTGCTTTTCGTTTCTCAACTTGTTCTTCTAATGATGTAATCACATCAACAGCCATTCTTAATATACCTAATTTAGTTAAAGGTCTATTTAAACGCAATATCTGCATACACATAATTCCAAGTTCCTTAAGCGCACCGTTTAAATCATGTATACGTATACGCTCACGAGCATTGTTTGCCTGACGACGTTTAATTTGACGCATAGCAGTTAACGCTTCATCTTCCACATCTCCTTCCTCACAGTCCTCATCATAATCATCCAACAGTGGAACCGATTCATAAGTACGTTTTCTTCCTCTTTTTTGTGGTTTGTCCGTACCATTTTTGACGCCTGATTCTGCCAATAAATTTTCAATAACACGAACTCCTTCACCGTAAATATCATCCAATTCAGGTTGTGAAGTTTTTGATATATCAGTTACATTGTTCATATTCATATTTGTGGAAATACTTGATAGCTGATTTAAATTGTTTTTAGGTAGAACTTCGGAGTTATTCAACGATAGCAGAAGAGCATTGCAATCAAAATCATTTGGTTTTATTAATGGTATTACGGGTGACATAGTATTCTGTCTGGGAACAGTATTACTGGCGATCTCTTCAATAGCTTCAATATCTATTTCACCGTCTGAGTGGGTTTCACAATACTTACGAAACACTACGATGGCATGATTTAGAAACTGTTCCACTCTTTCACCCTCTAAAACAGTTTCTATTTCAGCATCTGTTAGTTCCGATTTTTGTGTCACATCTTTCCAGTGAGCTTCACAGTGTACATTTAAATCTGATTTACTGTCTTCTTCCAGCATAGCAATGCCTTTTTCAGTTTTTTCATTCTGTGCACTTAAGTTATCAGACATTTGAGTAGTTTGTAAAGAATTTGTTGTGGCAGTTTCGTTATTAATGTTAGGTTGATGTTGTACGTCTTTCTCAGTTTGAACTAAAGCTAACGATGATGATAAATTTTGTTTCTCTTCATTAACAAGAATGAAGTTTGTTGAATTACTTGCAACTTTTTTTTCGATTTGTGCTTCATTTGTTAAATTCTGATCATTTGTTATATGAGTTATCGTTGAAGTGTCAGCTATAGTAGAGAGAACTGAAGATTGTTGACGTGGTCTTTTATAAACATTAAAATAGGGCCGGTCCAAATTAGCATTAGTAGATTTAACAGTTGGAGTTTCATATTCCAAATTTGCTTTAGTAGATTCAACAGTTGAAGTTCCATATTTATTTGATCCGAAAGTATTTTCATAACTTGGGAGACCTTGAGAAGTTATTGTTGATGTAGACTTCGGCTCTTCTTCAATGTTTGGAGGCGTTGTAGGAGCATCACTCTTAGTTTCTAGTTGTGAAGATGAAGAATTGCAGGAAAGTGTTTGTTTTAAATCAGTTTGCTCTTCACCATTTTTTGTGGAGCTATTTATGTGTTGATCAATTTCTTTCTGACTTAAAATTGAATTAGTATTATTAATAATTAGTTCCTTGTCATTTTGTTGATTTACAAGTTTTTCTTGTTTATTTTCAGAATGGGATTTTGTTTCAAGATTCAAATGTTCTGTCGTTTTTGAGGTTGTAGAAAGTAACTGAGTTAATAATTTCGGACTATTTTTAGTGATTTCTGAAGTGAAAACTGCTGATATATTGCTCTTATATTTAGCGTAATCGCCAGTGCAGAATTTGTTTCGCTGAATTCCATGTGTATTATTACCTCCTGTTATAAGGTTTGCTTGCTGCATTAGTTGTAATTTATCTTTCACATTCTCAAAACTAGGCGAATTGAAAAAACTTTTACTTATAGTAGCTTTAGGCTTTTTGATCGATAATTTGCTTGGCTTTATTATATTTTTATTACTTTTAGGATTTGTTATACCTACAGATATTTCTTGTTCTGCATACTAGAAATGATAAGCAACATTAAGTTTTAAATATAAATTTTAGAAAAGTAATAAAAAAATTATAAATATTTACTGAAAGTTCTTCTGCTGATTGTTGTTGTCCAATATTTTCACACTTTGTACCACATTGAATATTACATGCCAGTGTAGACTCACCTAAACTAAATGAACCCATACTTGCTTGACGTTTTCTAAGCTCTTCCGGAACAGTTTCTATATCTAATTTTTCAGTTAAATAATATTTAAAATTGTGCCAATTATCAAAACAATCGGAGTTTTTACTTAGCGCTCGTGGTAGATTATCTGCCAAAAACTGATATGGGTTCATCGGTATTGAATTAACGGCATCAACATGTATGGCGTTATCAGTGGAAGTTCCAGATTGTTCGACATTCATGATGGCTGCAGTTGGAGCTTGCATCTTTGTTTCTATTAAATGCGAATAGTCATCCTTGTGTTTTGAAACCGAATTATTGACGTGATCAATATTCATGAAGTTATAATCAACTGTTGATAACTTACTATCATTTTTAATCATTGTTTGCGCAGGGAATAATTTTTGTTTAGCAGAAATAACTGAATTAATAGCTTTACAAAAATGTAGGTTTCTGTCTTTATTAAAACTTTGTGGTAGGCAGGCCGCGACTACTGTATGTTCAGTAGTAGCTGCATTCTGTTGTTTATTGGTACTATTATTAAGCAATAAATTCCTTACCCTATCAGAGCTTTGAGTATAAATTGGTATATTTGTTTTATAGGGACTCATTGCATGGGAAAAGAATTGATTTTGTTCAGTGTTTATACCTGCATTTTGCTTGGGAATAGGATTACTTAAACTTGAACTATCAATTTTTTCAGAAAATTTTGAAAGCCCTTTAACACTATTTAATGATTCCGATTGAATTGGTTGACTTTCATTAGTATTTGAAAAATTTTGACTATTAGGAGAATTACTAAACAATAGATTTTTTGGTTTATCTGAAGCTGGAACGCAGGGTTGTAAATGAGATTGTTGATTAGGCAGCAAAATTGGAGAAATTTGTCTATGCGCTGAGCTTTGATTATTGCAAAGATCACTTAATATGGCACTCTTGGAATTATCAGTACAGGGAATGAAAGATTTTGTATAGCATTGTTGATTTGTCAATAATGTTGGACTTATTAGTTTATTTGAAGTAACTTCAAGTGAATTTTGGTTATTACAGAGACTATTTAATAGCTGATTCCTTGACTGAGATTTTTCATTAGTCAACAATATGGGTGAAAAATGTTCATTTGCAGTAGGGGCAGTAGGGCTGTAGTTACTGCAGAGGTCACTCAATATTGGATACCTAGACTTATTGATGCCTGGAATGTGGTGTTGAAATGTGGAATGTGGTGATTGGGGAATAGCAGCAATATTTGGTGTGTTTTTCTCACGTGTATTAATCTTACCTGAAGTTTGCTTATTGTATAGTACACATGGCATTTGTTCTCTTTCAGAAATATGAACAGAACTTGGATTTTTAATTGACTCATAATGTGGTAAAACATTTCTTTTTTCAAAATCTTTATTTAGAGATCTGTTGGAAATTAATTGTAGGTTTTGATGGACATCATTTACTAAGTTACTTCTGATATTATAAGCAGGAAGTGTATACCGTGCACTTGGAAAGTATTTTTCTGAATGCAAATTTGACTCAGTGTGAATATTGGAATTGTATAATACTTCATTAGGAATAGTAGATGACTTTGGTATATTTTTAAATGACTCTTGCTCCATGGTAGGTATATTATATGTAGACTTTTGAAATTTGTCATAAAGCATGGACCCAGTTTGGTTTGAAGACTTGTAAGATTCTTTTAAGTTAAGGTTAAAATTATTGAAACTAGTATCTACTAAATTGGCAATTGTATTATGATCGGCCTGCTCTTGTAATCCCTGCAGACCTACGTTTTGTATATTATACAACTTTGTACTTTGGCATTCCATGCCATAAAAATTTTGTTCTCCAACGCTGAGAGGAACGTCTAAATGAGAGCTAACTTTTTTAACATCAAGTTTGTCAGTCGTATTCACTTGCTGTTCGAATTTTGTTTCTATTCCTTTCAAATTAGTTTTAATTTCAGGAATTTTTTTAGAGTTAATATTGGGCATTACTTGAGAGTTCTGTGTGTCTACTGGATTATCAAGAGTCGAGCACATATTGATAGTCTTGTCAGTAATTTGGTCTTCAAAGTGGCTTGGAGTATTTATATCTTTCTCATTAGATGACGTTGTTTCATCATTCGATATCATGTTACTAAAACTATTTTCAAACAATTTGTATAAATGCGCAACATCATTGTTATTTGCCATTCCTGAGGTTTGCGGACTCTAAGCATCGCTGAAAAAGGAAGAAAAAAATTAAAAATATAAAATATAATATATAATATATTTAAAATATAAAATTAAATATGTTTTGAGAGTTTGATAGTTAATTGTCATAGCTTTAACTTGTTCAGAACGTATTTAATTATAATAACTGAATTTGTTATCGTTTTCATTAATCATATTGTCAAAGTCATTTAAAATGAAATTTTTTTTAGTATTAATTTTATAATATCTTAAAATTCAAAAATATAATTACGCAAAATTTTCGGTATAATGTCGGAATCAAAATCAAAGGCGGAACCTCCGCCTAGTCAAAAACAAATGCCAAATGCTTTAAAATTCTTTTTTGGCGGTCTAGCAGGAATATGTGGTGCTATTATTGTACAACCGTTTGATGTTGTAAAAACTCGAATGCAGGTTTCGGTAACATCGAGTGGAAAGAACGAATTTAATAGTTCTTTCCATTGTGCTCAGACTATATTTGCCTCGGAAGGAGTATTGGGGTTATACCGAGGGTTAAGTGCAGCAATTCTAAGACAAGCTACTTACACTACTACCAGATTGGGAATATATACATATTTGAATGGTCAGTATGAAAAAACATATGAAAGCAAACCGACTGTCTTAGCAAGCATGCTTATTGGCGTCGTTGCTGGATCCATTGGTGCTATGGTAGGAACTCCGACTGAAGTTGCATTAATTCGTATGCAAGCGGATGGTCGCTTACCACCAGCAGAACGGAGAAATTATACTAATGTATTTAATGCACTATCTCGAGTAATTAAAGAGGAAGGCGTTGCATCCTTATATCGTGGCTGTTTTCCTACAACTGTTCGAGCTGCAATTGTGAATGTGTCACAGTTGGCATCGTATACACAGTTTAAAATGTTCTTCAATAAGCAGTTAAATATGCCCGATGGTTTTAAAGTGCAATTCGCTTCAAGCATGCTTTCTGGCTTACTTACAACTTTAACTTCCATGCCAATGGATATGGCTAAGACACGTATACAAAGCATGAAAATTGTTGACGGTAAAGCTGAATATTCAGGATCTCTTGATGTTCTGCTAAAAGTTGTAAGAAAAGAAGGTGTTTTCGCTCCTTGGAAAGGAATAACACCATATTTTCTACGTTTGGGGCAACATACAATTTACACTCTTTTGTTTCTGGAACAATTTACTCGCATGTACTACAAATATGTTCTGGGTGATGATAAAAGAACCGGTCTTTAATAGCATTTGGCTACAATTTATTTTGGAAACTTTTAAAAATATATTTTTGAAATTCTTCGTATTCGCATGTAATAAATATGATAATATATTAATTAAAAAATAGCAGTATTTTATTTTATATGTAAGAAAATTGTAGAACTATAATAGGCTGAAAGAGGTGTGAAAATTTGGTCGCAATGACGGATGTTAGTAATTATGCTCTTTAAAGTTATAACTGTAATACCATGGAACGTTTTCTACTTCATAAACATGGAACATATTTAAAAATTTCTAGGAATAATAAGCAGATATTGACTTATATAATTTTTATTCTCTTTATTCTCACTTATATATTTATAACCACAATTATAATAAGATCTTCATTATAATGGATATGTGTCTTTACTCATTCCGCTTGGTAATTTTTATTTAATCTCTCATATTTATCTTACTCTCGTATTCACTTATACATATATTGGAAGAAAACTTAACAGTTATAAATTTAAAACAACAGTTTGAAACATGTAGTTTGAAAGTTGTTTTAAAACATCTTTTATTAATACCAGTATCATTTCTTTATATTTATTCTTGTTAGCTATATCAAGCAATGAAAAATCGTTTTGCCTGACATTAGTTAGCATTATTGATTTGAAAAATTCTTTCTCTCTTATTTTTTGATAACTTCATTGAAGTGTTTTTTGATTGTAAGACATCAATCATGCCTTTAGTGACTGCATAAGAAGCCCAATAAGGGCTTTCATATCTTTCATACCCTGTGTTTAGAATTAAGATTTATTGTATCATGGCCTTTAATTTATTTGTCATTTTTGTATTGTGTCGTCGCCTTTAAGCACACGCGAAAAGGCGACATGTGTTTTTGAGAAATAATAAAGCAGTCGTGAATAAAAGTTATCAGTAAACTAACTGAATAAAACATTGGTGCCGAAACCCGGGATAGTGATCCATAAAAGGGATAGTGATCCATAAAAGGGATAGTGATCCAGAAAAGGGATAGTGATCCAGAAAAAAAAATATAATTGCAAAATGTTAGACTCAGAAATTCACGAACTCAGCGACGGGGAGCAAGGAGGCGTGCAGAAAGGGTCTAAGAAAATGGCGGAATTGAAGGCGTTGAGAGGCAGCACCAAAGGCAACATCACTCGCATAAAATCAATGATTTTGAAAAAAGGGTCAAGTTTGTCAACAGAAGAACTTAACTGCAGGCTTAGTTTGACAGAAAATTACTTCAAACAGTTTCTGAGTGTGCAAGCAGATATCGATAAACTAAACCAAGGTGCAGATACTTCTTCAAGCGAAGCAATTACAGCAGAAGTTGAAGATGCATTTGTGGCCACGAAAGCAAAAATAATGAGTTTACTAAAAAAAAGAAAGCTATCACTGGTAGATGTCAATGCAACGAATACAACATCGTTATTGCCGGGCCCAAGAAGTCATCGGGAAGTAAAATTACCGAAATTTGAAGGGAAGTATAGCGAATTTCCGAAATTTATAGCCTTGTTTAATAAATTAATCAACCAGGATGAAATGCTTGATGACTGTGAACGATTTTTGATACTTAAAGAGCACTTGGGCTCTAAGCCGCTGGCAGCTATTGACGATTTTGATGTCACAGAGGACAATTACCCCAAAGCACTCGATCGATTGAAGGAATGCTTCGATAAAAAGCGTTGATGTTCGAGGAACATATTACAGCCCTCTTTGCTGTCCCAAAATTAACAAAACCATCTGCAGTTCATTTAAGAAATGTATTAAATGCAGCGAATGCACATTTGAATGCAATGCTATCATTAGGTGATTACAAAGATATAGCGAATGCCATGTTAATTCATTTGGTGATGGAAAGAGTGGACGAAGATTCGCAGGTCAAATGGGAAGAATCAGTGGATTACAGGAAGCTATCAACTTGGAATGAATGTTCAGCAGTTTTGACGAGGCGATGTGAGAACCTTGAGGCAAGGGAACATAAAGTTAATCAAGTGAATTCAAAGGCTGTAAACTATCAAAAAGAGTATAGAAATAACCGCAACTACTCAACCTCTCTTGCAGTTACAAAACCTTTATGTGAAGTCTGCAATGGCAGTGGCCACGAGATTGCAGATTGTAGCAAGTTTAGAAAGCTTTCTTTAAAAGAACGCTTTTTCGTAGCACGGAGAATAAAGGTATGTTTTACATGTTTAAAAAGGGGACACCTTCAAAAAGAATGCTCTGCTGTTAAATGCTCGAAATGTAATTTATCTCATCATCAACTTTTACATAAAGATTATATCTTGGAGCCAAATGAACAAAGATGCAAAAATGGGCCATCTACGTCAACACAGGAGACAGCTCAGTCATCAGTTATGAATGTAATGACTGAAAACGAGGTTTTTTTGGCAACAGCAGTAGTAATGGTAGCGGACAAGTTTGGCAAATATCACCAAATGCGAGCCATATTAGATTCTGGCTCTCAAGTAAATTTGATGTGTGAGAAAGTTGCTCAAAAACTGTTATTAAAAAAAACGTCTTGTAAATTAGATGCTAGCTGTGTTGGAGACGTTGTAACTAGCTTTAAAACAAAAACTGTGGCTACCATCAAATCAAAAATAAATGAATTCGAAGTCAGTCTGCAATTTTATGTTTTACCGAAAATAACAAGCTCCAAACCTAACCGTTATGTCGATGTTGCGGACTGGAATTTACCAAAAAATATTCAAATGGCTGATCCAATGTTCAATAAGCCAGCGCGTATAGATATTTTAATTGGTGCGGAAATTTTCTTCGATTTGTTGTCGATTGGACGAATTTATCTTAATGAAAGGTTGCCAACCCTACAGAAATCCATACTAGGGTGGATAGTTGCAGGCAAAGCAGAAGAATGTTTAGCGCCTAGTCATAAAATAAATAATATGCTGGTCAATCACAACCATAATGAGAATGAAAACTTGAGTCAATTGGTTGAAAAATTCTGGAAAATAGAACAGATTTCAACTAAATCAAATTTTTTAACCGAAGAAGAAGAGGAATGCGAGAAAATTTTCCGTGAATCAATTCGTAGAGATACATCTGGCCGATTTATTACGAAAATTTCATTTAAAACAACAGTAAGTGATTTGGGTGGTTCCTATAATGCTGCCAAACGACGGTTGCTGTCACTAGAGCGTAGGTTGAGTAGAGATCGCTCTACACGAGACGCTTACAACGCATTTATGGATGAGTACCTCTCTTTAGGTCACATGACGATCGTTGAAGAAGCTGATATGGATAAGATAAAATATTTTGCACCGCATCAGTATGTGCTACGACCAGATTCTACGAGTACGAAACTTCGAGTTGTGTTCGATTGTAGCTGTAAAACTGACAGTGGCTTGTCATTAAATGAGGTAATGATGAAAGGACCACTGGTTCAAGATGACCTGTTATCTATAATACTGCGATTTAGATGTTACAAATATGCAATTACGGCAGATGTAACAAAAATGTATCGCCAAGCATGGGTGACTGATGATGATGCGAATTATCAAACGATTTTGTGGAGGTCTTCCTCAGATGAAAACATAAAGGCCTATCGCTTGCGAACCATTACTTATGGTACAACATCTGCCCCCTATTTAGCTACAAGATGCTTAAAACAGTTAAGTGAAGATTATATCGATAAATATCCGATTGGATCGAGAAAGGTGTTATCTGATTTTTATATGGATGATTTGATCAGTGGATCAAATGATGAAGATGAAATTTTTGAAATATATAATCAAGTATCAGCAATAATGAACTCAGCAAAATTTAAGTTAAGGAAGTGGTTTTCAAATAGTGAAAAATTTCTTAATTTCGTGCCTGAAGCTGATAAAGAAAAGACTCTTCGGATGAATGATGAGGAAATAATAAAAACTCTTGGTATCATCTGGGCTCCAGTGGGAGATACGTTTCGATACGTTTGGCCAGATTTTGATAGTTCGAAAGCGGTGACAAAAAGAATAGTGTTGTCGGAACTATCTAAGTTGTTTGATCCCCTTGGGCTTATTAACCCATTAATCGTAAAGGCGAAGATTTTCATGCAAGATTTGTGGATATTGAAGGCTAATTGGGATGAATCCCTACCAATGAATTTACATAGTCAATGGATAGAATTCCGCGAAAATCTAAAAGACGTCAAGAAAATAAGTGTGCCTCGATTTGTTTTGGCAGAAAAACGAGTTGCTAGAGTTGAAATGCATGGATTTGCTGATGCATCAAAAAGAGCTTTCGGGTGTTGTATTTATATTCGCTCAATATGTGTGGACAACGACGTTACAATGCAGTTGTGGAGTGCTAAATCCAGAGTAGCGCCATTAAAAACTTTATCTTTACCAAAATTGGAACTTTTGGCTGCGGAATTGCTGTCGAAACTAGTGACAAAAACCAAATCCAATTTTCCAATTTCTATTGACGCGACCTATTTATGGGTGGATTCCGAAATTGTGCTAGATTGGCTGAGCGAGCACCCATCAAATTGGAATACATTTGTTGCCAACCGGGTATCATTGATTCAAGAGCAGACAAAAACGTTTATTTGGCGGCATGTTCCTTCAAAGTCTAACCCAGCGGATATAATATCAAGAGGTGCGTATGTAGATGAACTATCTAATTCTATTTGGTTTGCAGGTCCTTCTTTCTTGAAGAGAGATTGTTGTGAGTGGCCACCAAATAAGTCTAGAAAGAATACTAATGCTGACCAAGAAAGGAGTCGTAATAGTACGATAATGACTGTTAATAATTTGAAAAAAAAAATACCTTATGAGACATGCTCTGAGGATAACTCGAAATCTTCTTTTGTGACGTGGGTTGAAACCTTCAGCGATTTTGAAAAATTACAAAGAATTTTTGCCAATCTTCTTGGCTTTCGAAGAAGCGTTAAGTCTATGGCTGAAAGATTAGATGAAGCACTAGTGCGTATATTCTACTGTGTGCAACAACATTATTTCAAAGAAGAAATTGAGCTGCTATCGAAGAATAGAGAATTGCCAGCAAACAGTAAATATAAAAATCTGAGCATTTTTGTAGAAGATACTTATGGTGTTCCGCTACTACGTGTTGGTGGGAGATTAGCGAAGGCTGCATTACCATATGATGCTAAACATCAAATTTTGTTACCGAATAACTCAGAAATAGTTTGCAGTTTTGTACGATTTCTTCATTTCAAATATTTGCATGCTGGTACGCAAGCGCTTATGGCTATAGTTAGGCAGCGATTTTGGATATTTCATGCTAGAGGAGTAATACGCAAAATTACTGGTAGTTGTCTACAATGCTTTAGATGCCATCCAAAATTGAGTAATCAGATTATGGGCGATTTACCCTCTTCTAGAGTCACCGTAGCGAGGCCGTTCACTGTGACTGGAGTGGACTTTTGCGGCCCTATTACAACAACGTATCTACTTCGTGGGTACAGAACAACAAAAAGCTATATTGCTGTTTTTATTTGTTTTGCCACAAAAGCTGTGCATATGAAGGTGGTCTCTGATTTGACTGCAAAGGCTTTCCTGGCTTCATTAAAAAGATTTGTAGCTCGACGCGGCTTATGCTTAAAATTATTTTGCGACAATGCCACTAATTTTGTGGGTACTCGTAAAGAGCTCGAGGAAATGAAATGCAAGTTTTTTGATCAACAAGTACAGGGCAAGATTTCAAAATATTGTACTGCCAATAGTATTGAATTTCATCATATACCACCCAGATCCCCCCACTTTGGTGGACTATGGGAAGCGGCTGTAAAATCAGCAAAATATCATTTGGCTAGAATATTGGGTCAATCACATCTTACATTTGAAGAGCTGGCAACAGTGGTTGCGGAAGTAGAGGCAGTTTTAAATTCAAGACCTTTGACAACCTTGTCTAACGACCCAAATGATGAAAGCGTTCTTACACCGGCACATTTCTTAACAGGTGGTCCGTTGGTTGGAACTGTGGAACCTACTGTGGATAGCGAAGAATGGTCTCATAAAGATAGATGGCTACGAATTTCGGCCATACAACAACATTTTTGGAGAAGGTGGTCGGCGGAGTATCTTCATGAACTTCAACAGAAAGTCAAATGGACTAAGAAGCAGAAGAACCTTAATGAAGGTGATATGGTGTTAGTTGCAGAAGAAAATTTGCCTTCTAAGCAATGGCTTATTGGGAGAGTGCTGAAAGTGACAAGAGATGCTAAAGGTTGGGTTCGAGTTGCTGATGTAAAAACAAAGAATGGAGAGGTTCGCCGAGCAATCCATAAATTGGCACCTATTCCATCTGAATGTTGATGTCTGCTGGAGCCATCAAAGGCGGCGATATGTTTAGAATTAAGATTTATTGTATCATGGCCTTTAATTTATTTGTCATTTTTGTATTGTGTCGTCGCCTTTAAGCACACGCGAAAAGGCGACATGTGTTTTTGAGAAATAATAAAGCAGTCGTGAATAAAAGTTATCAGTAAACTAACTGAATAAAACACCCTGAGACCCATCCTAACACTATAGTACTATGCAGTACCAGCACTTAGTATAAAAAACCATTGAAAACATTTTAATATTTATATCCTATTTTAGTCACTCTATATCAGTGCTGTCCAGACTAGTTTTTCGCGAACCAATACTAATCACTGTACAGATTGGAGGTCTGCTGCAACAAATACATAAGTTCATTGTTGTTTTCGACAAAAATAAACACACGGTTATAATGTTAAATTTAGTTTTATTAATTAATAACTTATTTATTTATTTATTATACCATAAAATTAAAATAATGTAGTTTAACTAGTAATCCAAAAGAAAACTTGCGGAATTGTAGCAGATTAAAATCATGTCGCAAATATAAGCCGCACGTAGCCTACGGGTCGTGCTTTGGACAGCTCTGGTCTATATTCTAAGGTCTAGTGAGCCTCAGCTTTCTTGAGGCAAGGTGCCAGCAACATATATTTAAAGAGTAGTTAAAGTTAGGTAAATCTTAACATACTTGTAATTACATATACTTTCCTTTTTCTCACTATGTGAATGAAATATTTTATTAGTAATTTTTAATTTAATTTTTAATTGACATTGACATGTTTTCTATTAAAAATATAATTTTCTCTCAATATTATTTATTATCTACAAAAGTCACGAGTCATTGTGTACGAGTATGTTTCAAAAAATATTTCAAAATATCGTTTCTGTATTCTTCTCGGAAATAGCAGCCTTGCAGTCTATTCAAGTCAACATTAAATTGTATTTTATTGTATATTTCTCATTTAAAATTTGTTTACGAAACCTAAATAAAATCATGACAACACCGTAATTTAATAGATTCTTTTTATAAAATGTATAAAGTAATATATATTATTAAGCCATGTAGTCTATTCTTGTGTGAATTAGTGTTTCTCCTCTATGAAATTATTTTTTTCTTTTATGTTATTTTTCACCTAACATTTGCCTGTGTTTTATTTATTTAATTATATTAATTGCAGCTTTATAAATTATTTCTGACTTTTGTGTAGATGCCGACAATATTCTGCTAAGGCTACATTTCGTTCTACATACATGATGACAACAACGACGACGACTCGCGGTCTGTCATGTTCGCTTAATATATTGCTTGATATACTCGCTTATAGAGACAAATACAAACCTACACTTATACAATGTGTTTGTTGTCAGTTTTAAATATTTATTTATTTTTTTTTTTCATATACTGGCTTATACATTAAGACCGAAAAGTTTTCGGAAATTCTCATTTAAAATTCGCGCGCTGTATATTTTTCGATATTTTAAGTTTATGTAGTTTGGCAGAAATTAAGGACAATTACTATGCCAAAAATGAGCGCGATCTGTCAGACAGTTCGTTTACGGCAGCTGTTGAAACCAGTTCACCTCAGTAGTGCGTTGCGAAAAAAACAATGGAAAAAAATATTGAACAAAGAGTTTGCATCAAATTTTGTGTTTCGAACGAAATTTCGTGTGCAGAATCGTTGCGAATGCTACAAAAGGCTTATGGGGAATCAGTTTTATCGAAAACTCAAGTTTATGAGTGGTACAAAGCCTTTCAGGACGGTCGTACGACCGTCGAAGACATTTCGCAACGCACTACTGAGGGGAACTGGTTTCAACAGCTGCCGTAAACGAACTGTCTGACAGATCGCGCTCATTTTTGGCATAGTAATTAAGGACAGTGCTGCCAAACTACATAAACTTAAAATATCGAAAAATATACAGCGCGCGAATTTTAAATGAGAATTTCCGAAAACTTTTCAGTCTTAATGTATATTGCAAAACATACTCTGCTAAATGCTTCTCATTACCAACCGCCCCTCTGTGGGTACCAACCATTAAAACTGCCTTTTAAATCCATTTTTAAATAGTGTATATAATAGAATATAATGTAGCTTATATTTTTTTTTTTTTTGAATATTGTGTTCTCTCTATTTCTATATAATTTATGTATACTTGTATACAATCTTTCGTATTATTGTATTGTTAAAAAAGTAGTCATTGTTGTAGTTATTATTATTTCATTTGGATTAGGTCATTTTTCAGTTTCTGCTCTTAAACTCTTTCCACACCATTCAACTCGGTGCAAACGAACTTGCTCTGGTGTAAATGTAAGAGTACATGAGATGCTTTTGTTTCTAGTCATTATATTGATTTTAACTTAATTGTAATTACTTTGTTGTACTTGCCACATGAAAACCCTATCTCTCGTTGCTGTTCGTATACCGCCTTTGTACCTCACTTTTGGCACCTTTAATATTTCTGAATTTGCACCCATTCTATTCTCGTTACTCGTATTTACTGTGTTCTTTTTCTCCTAATGATAAATTTTAATTGAATAAAGCAGTACATAGCATTATTGCCTTTGTTAGTTGCCGCTTTTTCATGTGCCGCCATCGGTACCACAACAGCTATATTACATGGTACCAAACTGTATCCAACGCCGTACTCAGCTGTAGTCTTAATTCGTTTTTGTTTTATTATTTTTTAATTGATTTTTTCATATTGTTTTCAATAGAATTTTTTTTTGCATTTTTATTTTGCAACAAATTTGATTTTGTCTTGCAATTAATTTTTTTTCTGTATGTGCACTTGCACATTTAATATTACATAAAATTTATATGATAACTAGTATACAGGGTGGTGCAATTTTATTGATATGAAAACTATTGTATTCTTACAAGTTATGTCTTCTAAGAGAATGTTAATTCATTACCTTAATTGTCTTAATTGCCTATAGCATAGTTAAGTCACGACACCTATTATTAAATCCTTTTGCAGGCATATACAGAGTGATTCCCATAAAATGGAATGAGTTCAAGATAATTTCTTGGTTCGAGAAGTAAAAACATTGTATGAAATGACAAGAGAATTTTCAATACTAGCTAAAATACAAGATGGTATTATGGGAGTGGAAAAACTTTTACGTTTTTATATTAAAAAAATTTGGCGATTACAGTTTAACACAACCAACCCAATGATTTACTTGGAGACTGACTTGTCACCTCTCTAATTGTACCCTTTAGAAATTCATTTTAAGTAACATATATGTTAAAAGTTTTTACCATGAAAAACTACCGGTTACCTAAAATCTTAGCTATATCTTTACTGCACGAAAAGAGCCTCTTTTTTTAAACGTGGGCTGATCTAACAATGGTTCACTGCGATACGTTGATAATCGACAATATTCATTCTTAGATGCAATAACACCAAAATATAATAGTAAAAATCGATATTACGCGTAGAGGAAAGTGCGTAGCAAAAAGCCAACAAAACTTAACACGTGTATTATATAGACAACTTAATTTTAGCTTAGACAACAACAATTACTTCTCCAAATGTTTCAATGCATTTTCAAAACTCGAGGAGAACTGTTAGAACACAACTAAGCTCTCTATACGAACTTGTTAGACTCGAGATGTACATTTATAGGGCATTTTTTTAGTTGCGTGCGAACTTAATATGATAATATAAGATGGAAACATTGTTGGAATGAACATTGTCTTCTAATGTTTCAAGAGTTGACGGCATAAACCAGTGACTTAACATAGCCCCATAAAAAGTAAGCGAGAAGCGTTAAATCTAATATCTAACATAACATTACATCTTCATTGTAATAAAAAAAAAATTTTTGGTGGCAGCCAAGAGCATATAAAAGCAATATTTTAATACTGAACGTTAAGCAGGGGACAAAAGATATATTGATTCAGAGCCATGGGCTTTGTGTATTTTGGATTCTTACCACAAATATATAGATGGAAATGAATGGTTGATAATATTGCTTAAATTGGCGCTACCGTTGCAGAGAACCAATTAAGCGTTTTAATCCACTTATTTAATCCTTATTTAATTAATAATTTAAGCCTCTGCGAAATACATACACTCATATATAATGTATATATATATATTTAAAATTCATATATTTATATATATACCATACAAATGCTGAAAAAGCGAAGAATACTTGGCTCAACATAAGTATGTTACCTACAAAGTCCGTTTATGTAGTCATTGGAGCTAAAAAATTGTAGAATGTTAATTAGTATTTTAATATAACAATGTAAGATGACAAAGTTTACGCATGAAATAAAAATGATTAGATGTTATGAATCGAGTATCAAGAAAACCTTAAAGTACCATATATCCTCAATTTCTGCTTGGTTCTGTCAAAAATTCGACCAAAATTCTTTAAAACTACCAATTTTGAGGGATTGAACTTCGTTCTTGATATTGGAGAGAACTGGAACATAAAATTCGTTAAATGCTTACCCATCTGATATAATGTGAATCATCACTAATTGCGTTTAAGGACTATAATCTCGTATCGCTACAAACTTGGCAGGTCTATATCTAGTCTCGGCTAGCTAATATCATCTACTTAGATAAGTCATGACAGATTAATGACAGATAAGATCATGACAGATAAGACAGATTAATGTCTTATTACTATTGCCAGCATCATTCCTAATTCTAAATTTTTTATCACATATAAGGGCAACACGTTATGTGTAACTAAATCTGAAAATTAGTTTTAATTTACTTTTTCTTTTTTGAACCTACTTATGTAGAGTTAGTTGACGTCACTTCTGTTAAATGTACTTTTGATAGAATATATCTGTTAAGCTATGCCTGATGGCATAGAAGATGAAGTTCTGGAATAATGATTATTTTTGAATAACTTTTCACCTTCATTGCGTGTAATTGTGATGTGTAAAAGAAATAAAATTTCGCGTTATTCCACTCTATTTTAAATATATTGACAGTTGCATTCTATTAAGACTAGGAATTTACCAGTGGGAATACGTTGAAAATTTGCCAGTTACTATCAGATTTTTATTCAGGCTTTAACTACCCTGTAGTTTTGTAAAGTAGCTAAAGTATAGTTGGGTCGGTTGTAATATAATTTTTTTTTACCCTTACACTGAAATCACTCATCGATCAGAACTTCAAATTAAACTCTTTAGCCACATTTTACAAAATTGTATATGTATATCTGTATTGCTGGTTCAGCGCATTATGCATTATTTAAGTATAATCTTGAATTATTTAAAATGTTACTTATACGCTACATAAGCCGAAGATGTATATATTTTGCTTATTCTACAATACCTACCTAGTAAATCATATCTACTAAATAGACTGCAGCAGTTCAAAGCGGATTTTTTTTTATTTGCTCAATGTACTTCTGCTTTATATAAAAAAAAAATTATTTCATTTTATTTTTTTTTATTTTTCAATTATGCTGATTTTTTCTTGTTTCAAAAAGTTTAAAAAAAATTTCACATCTCATGTAGAACGTGCAAAACTAAATTAAGTGACACTACATCATGTTTAAATATACACACATTTTCTGGGTTTTTTGTTCTTTAGTTGTTGGCAAATTCTTGATTGCTATAAACAATTTCGCTCATATAAGCACATTTGATCGATATTCGTATTTTTACATGAGAAGCGACTTCAGATACAAAAGCATAAACAAGACGAAGATTGATTTATTGCTGTATAAATTTAATATATATTTATTTATTTTTTTCTCTATTGAAATTGGAATAAAACTCAAGATATACAAAATGCCATTCCATTTGGAATAATTTATTGTAATTGGTAAGTATTTCAAATAAAAGTGCTTAATCAGAAATCTGTTTCATTGTTTTTATAATAATAAATAAATTATTTGTATGTGCCATTTACCAATTGTACCATTGTATTTAAATAAAGTTAAATAAATATATTTACTATATACTTATACAGTTGTTTTGTTTTTATTATTTTGTCAATTTTATAACAAAAATATGTTTTTCAGCTGCACTCTTTAAATCATTTTTAATAATAAAATTCTTAATTAGACCAAAAATAGCCAAATACTCGTATGAGTAAAATGCAATACAAATGTTTTGCAAATAAATATGGTATACAAATTCAATTATTTTTATTTTGATATAAATTAATGCAAATATTTTTTCAAATTTAAGCTGTATTAACATATATGCATACAAAGATTTTTTTCTAAATGTTTATTTAAATATTTATTATACATTTTTGCCATATCGGTTTGATTTTGTTGCCAAAAATTTATATTCGAAATATTTTGGTTTAATTTGAAACAATTTCTAAAATTTATGAATACAAATAATTGCATATATAATGTATTTAATTTTGCATCTTCAAGAGTAAATAAACTTTTATTAAATCAAAAATTTTTAATTATTTCGTTAACAGTTATAAAGTACATAAATATAATTACGAAAAAATTATGTTTTTTTAAGACAAAGATATACCAACTTTTCATTGAAAACTTAATTTTAATTATTAATGGAACATAATATTATTAAAATATTTATCACAAATAATTTTTTATTGTCACATTTTTAATGTTAATTTTTTTTGTCAAATGTGACGAAAAGAAAAGAAACTAGAAGGGTTCGAACAGTAATGAAGAAACAACAACAAAAATTTGATTAATTTATTAATTTATTAATTAATTTATTAATTTTTAATTTATTAATCAAACTTTTGTACTTACTTCCTTATTATAGAATTATAATTATTTATTATAGAATTATAATTATTAATTATAGAAGTATACTTTATTGGTGGGATTATGCATTTTCTTACTAGTTTTAAGTATTTATTATTCACTCACAAAAATAATATTATATGTAAGTACAATATAGATAATTATTTGTAATTAAGTAATTGTAATAGAATTTAATTTTAAACACACATTTTTTAATTACAATTATAGTAGCATTTAACGTTAGAAAGATTTAGAGCTTAAATGTATTCCCCACCAATACAAGTAGCACATTTAGCAGTTGCAGCTTTAGACTTAATGTCGTCGCAATAAGGAATAGTTCAATTATTTTTCTAATAATGTTATGCAAAATGGATGTTCAAAGCACACATGTGTGTACATATTCTTTTTATTTTTTCAAATAAGAAAAATTGCAAGTACAAGATATAAGGGACAAACAAAACAATTAAAACGACATATAATAAACTTGTAAGAAATATTTTAAAAAACTTTAGTTTTTTTACCCCGACTTTACCAGTGATGACACTTTCTTTAGAGTCTTACTGTAGATAAGCATTAGAAATGTAAGGCTCCTTCTTTTTTCACTAATTTCTTATTAAAAATAATTTCTGTTAACTTTTTTTAATTCTGATTAGCTTAGTTAAGTTGTACATCCCTTCGATATAGCAAAACATCGTTATTATGTATGGGGTTTCATTAGTTAGGTATATCATAGTCTGAGAAATGAAAAAATTTCATAAAAAGGACAGTGGGGTAAGTACTCTTATTTCGTCGCATAAACAATGTAACTGTTTAATATATGTTTAGTCCCTGATACGTATCAGGAATTATATTAAGTTTTACAAAAAAACGAATTGATTTGAATGAGTGGAGTATTTTTAAGTAACAGATTGATACTAGAATCTCTTATCCTATATTTTCTATACTGATTTTTTAGTGAGATATTCGTTTTAATATAAATTGTGGTAGATGTGTAAATTCAACTAGTTTCGTCACTCTTGGAAAAATTGACTTGAATTGTGAATTATAAGACTTCAACGGACGTTGTAAGCTTTACTTGACCATCAATGATGAATGGCTTTGCTGTATGTTACCTTATCTTAGGTTCAGATAAACTTTTTTTATATTGGAACTTTTACAGATAGCATGACTTTTTTTTAGCGCTATATTACGTATTTAGAAAGAAACGGTATATTTTATTATTTTACTGCAATAGACCTCTCCAATTTTGTGTTGTAATTTTTTTTTTATTTGAATAATTTGTTTTTAACGTTAAGACTTGGAGGTATCATATTGTTTGGATAATTTTTTATATGATTTTCAGCGAATACTATATCGTGTATAAATATTTGTATATTTTATACATATGTTTTAGGATTGAAAGTTACTGTGATACAGCATATGACGTACATTTTTAGAATGGGTTTTATGAAAGCATTGTAGAGTCTCTTGACTTCACCTACCTATATACAAAATGTTCGTCAGTTTAGGAGTATTGTAAGTCTTTTCCATTCCTGAAGTCTATGGTTTTGAAAAATTATTACCACCAATTTTTTCGTTTTTATTATTAAATACAAGCCATTATATATTTGATCTTTGTAATATAGGTTTTTATACTTCATTAATATATTTTTAAATTATAAATTTTTTAATTGCATTTTTGAGTTGTCGCAGTTGCCTACATAAGTATCTTTTAACTTCAAGAAACAAGAAATTTCTCTAATACCTTCAAAAAGTAATAAATATATATATTCTTTGGAATTCAAAGATATATCAATATCAACTATTAAATAAACAAAAAACTTAGAATTAAGTTTAAAAAATTTCCACACATTCTGTTTATTGATATATAATTTTCATATTTCCATTTAATCATTTCCACTACATACAATTCCACGAACTTTTAATGTTTCATTTACACGCAATTTTTTTTTGAAAACTAATAAAAAAATTTAATAAAAAATTTAATTTCTTAGAAAATTATTTTCATGCGATAATTGGATAAAATCTACATACAATGTGTGCTATTATTTTTCAATGATCAAAGCAGTTACTTTCATTTCGAAGTAATTGCCTGCAGTTATTCTAATGAAATTGATGACAAAATAATGTAATTAGATGAACTTACATACATATAATTCAATGTCAATAGAAATGAAAATAAAGTTAATTAAATAGATTATTTAAGTGTAAAAAAATATATATTAATTTTATATAAACAGAAATACATATAATAATTTAGTCATTTTTTACTATAATATTCTGTGAGAAAAGTGAAAAGTAGTTGAATAAAGAATATATTCAACTCTTAATTTATTTATTCACTTTTATGCTTATTTTTATTTATTCAAAAATATTCTTATTAATCCATTATTTTATTTTACTCATTGAATCAATTTCTTACATTTTTATGGATTTTAAGTTTTTTGGTTTACGTTTACAATATAAAAATTACTATTTAATTAAAGCAAGTCTATTTGAAAAGTTTGAAATTTACTATTCTTATTTCAAATTTTTAATCATTATATCCAGAACTACACTAAACTTCTATTTAACTATGCAGATTAAATATATAGAAGCTTCATCATTAAAAAGTTAGTGAAATTAGTGCTCACAGATGATGAATTGCATCACTTAATGTCATATATATTGGAACTATATTCGTTAATATTATTTTAAAAAATTTATCAATTAAATATAACTTTGGAGAACTAATCTAATAAATTCTTTTTTGTCTTTCTAATTTTATATAATTAACAAACACCGAAATAATATTTGTTTTCTAAGCTTTTACATCATCAACATAAGAAACAACATCAGCAACGTAATTTGTAACAATGCTTTCTAAAATATCAGTATACCTAAGACTATAATTTATTTATGAAAAATATTAGATGTACTCTACGATAAGTCTGGTTTTTGAAACATATATAGTAAAGAATATAGTTAATATTTATAGTTAAGTAATGAAAATAATGAAGTGATTCCAAATAAATAATTGCCAATTGTATATATTAAATGTTTTAGATACTTTTTACATAAGACAGCTATAGTGGCTTGTCTTCGAAAAAGGTAATCTTCATAAGTTTTTTTTTTTATCATATTTGTTATGGTTGTCAACTTTCTCTGTTTGACATTAGGGGGCTCAAACACATTGATAAGATTGTCTGCTTGTTCAAACGATAACGCCAACGTCAATTAATTGGACCTGTTTCATTCTATAATCTCAGTTATCAAAATTCAAACATTGAAAAGATTATCAAGTTAAAAACTATTGAATAAACTGTTTGCCTTACCAAACGATAACCCCAAAGTCAATTAATTGCATCTGACACATTCTATAATCTCAGTTATCAAAATTCAAACATTGAGCCTCATCAAACGATAAGCCCAACGTAAATTGGATCTGAATCGTTCTATAATATCGTATAAACTGTAAAGGTCAATATAGGTATAAACTGTAAGGGTCAAAGACAGAATAAACAGATTAATTAACCCATCTCTAATTGACTCTTTAAACTAAACAGAGAGGATATCAAGTCTCACCGAACATCTGATAGTCCATTACAGGCTGCGATAATGTTTCAACAAAATGGGGCTTTCACTTATAACGAATTCTCACCGATCTTCTGACAGTCCATTGCAGGCTGTGATAACGTTTTAATAAAATGGGGCTTCCAGTTACAGATATTTAGTGCATTTCTGCAACAAATGTTGAATTATATGAATGATATGAAAAATATGTGTATTTCTGGAATAATACTCTCTTTTTAAAAAATGCAAAGACTTAGATTGATTGAAGTTCAGTTTGTAACATTAACCAATTATAGGGTACCAGAGAAAATATTCTCTAAATAAACCTTTAGCCAAAAACCTTATAACCAATTATATAAAAATGAGTATATTTGGCTATTTTTGTTGATAAAATCATGATACAAAAATATTGATGCATAAAAAACAAAAAAAAAATAATATTTATGACAATTTTTAAATAATTAACAAATTACAATTTAAAATTAAATAAAACATTGTTCTATTGTTAAAATTTTTTAAGTAATATAAGTGCAAAAATCAGGCAATCAATAACATATTTTAAATGAACCAAAAATAATTGTGATTTTTCGAAGAACTGGAACATTGTTTGAGAGTTTTTTTTTTGACTAAGTTAGGTGTTGTTTAGATATATTAAGTTGTTTTTTTTTGAATAAATTTTATTTTTAAGATTATTTTTTTCTTTTTTGAATGTATTTATTTTATTACAATCTGACAGGTATGAATGACTATAACTAATTTTTTAATGTTAATATTTTTGAAGAGTCTGATGAGTCTTTGTGATAAAAAGAAACTATTTAAAAGTTATATGGATTCGAATAGCAAAAAAAAGACAAGGACAAAAATTTATTTTAATTTATCTAAATTTTTGTTCTTGTCTTTTCTTTGCTATTCGAATCCAACTGACTATAACTAATATTTTTTAATATAAATCGGAATAATAATTATTACGAATTAAAAAAGAAAGGAGTGTATGGACTATGCCCAATGACGTATCCATATATACTTCAAATAGAAATGTGTGACCTACACATACACATATCTAAAACGTCTCTAGAAGTTTTTCTTCTCAGCGTTGTAAAAGTGTTTGATGGAGATATCAGGCGTGTAACCAGCGGCATGGGGTGCATATATAAGATGAGTTTTCTTTGTGTATCCTGTTTTATATTGAAAACTCATCTCCGAACTTATAAGGTTTTTTGGAGTTTTGGATAAATAATTCGACCATAAAAAACACCTTGTATATAATTACATTCATTTGTAGCATATATTCGAAAAAATAAAATTTTTACTGAAAACAGATATAATTTTTTGGCTAGAAAATAAAAATAAAAATAAATTCTTTGATATCGCCTGAGTGAAATAAAAATAAATTAAGATTTAAATGAAAGAAAAATGTTACCACATTTGTTTAAAGCAATTTTTGAAAATTGGCAAAATTTATGAAGGCTGCAAGATTAAGATATGCATACACTAATATAATAAACACACAAGCACACGTACATACATATGCATATGTATGTGTATACGTAGCAAGATGCAATAAAGTAGTACGTATGAGCATTTAAATAATGCCTTCGAAATTTATATTACAGAATTGCAGTTGTTGTTGTTGTTATTATTAGTGTTATTGTTGTTGTTGTTTAAGCCTTGAGATTCACATTGTTATTGTTTTGCTTGTTGTAGCTGGTGGCTTGCATACGGAAGCAATATTTATTATGTGGTTAACGCAATGATATGAAAAAGCCTTAACAATTATAGAGTAAAATGTAAAATTCGACAACAAGAGCAGAGGCAGGCAATGACAAGCAGTGACTGCAGCAGCACTAACAACAACAACGATTCGCATTGAATTTTGATACTCATACGAAGCTTATACAAAAAAATAAGGAAAACGAACAATTTTTATGGTTGTCGTATAATAATAAAATCACAAGGATGGTAGGTGGCGCAGGCAATTAATTAAGAACTGTACAATTGGAACCACTACGTGTAGCTTAAAGCAAAGGTATGTGTGTTTTTGCACATACTTCTGTATTTATGAGTATGTAGTGTGCATGTATAGGACCAGTGCAAGTCTTTTTGTTGCTCTGAGAATTTATTTATTAATTAATGGAATTTTATTATTATTATTATGCTTTTTAATAATTTACAATTTTAATTAAAGCTCACATGTGGTAATTAAATAAAAATAAAACAAAGAAACAACGAAGCAAGTCAAAATAAATAAATAAATAACAAAACAATACAAAAAAATAATACAAAAAAAAACATTTTGATGAAGTAGCGGATACAGCCAAGTATAATAAAAGTACATTAATGATGGCAAAAATGAAAAAACAAAAAAGTGAATATTATGTACTTTGAAAATTAATTTGTACGGGCATAAATTGTAACGCCGCAATACACGATGTTCCGCTTTTGTTATTCATTACACTTTTGCAAAGCGTAAAATTGCTCGATATTGTTGTTGTTGTTGTGGTTGTTGCTCACAGTGCAATTATAACAACAATAATTGCAACAAATAAAACAATACAATTACAATAACAATGTGAAGTAATGTTAATTTAAGCAATTAATTTATTTCACATTATTTTTTAGTTTTGTTCATAACATTGTTTTATATTTTTTTATTATTTGAAAATATCGCTTCACTAAGAGATTTATATTTTTATAATTTCCATTTGAACGTAACAATAAAATTTATTGTTTGTCATTTTATTGGCAATATCTGCTGTATACACAATATAGAAAAAAAAATTTTATGTAAATTTATGCACAAAAGCACAAGCCCACATTAGGCGAAACATTTAAAATGGAACTTTAATACAACCTGTTAATTGAGGTCATCATGAAGTTTTCATTGTAATCTTAAAATATTACAAAGATATATTATTGTTATTAATAATAATGTAACAATATATTTTAAATAAAATATATAAGTAAACGATATTTGTTGCATTATGTTATTTTAAAGATAGTTAAGAGTTCTTCTTTGAAACTTCAAGTTGCCTTTAAAAAGGCAACGTCACCGACATCGGCAACGGCCGATGGTCTCGCGCCAAGAAGGGTCTGGCAAAAAGTTATCGATTCAAAGCACTTATACATTTTCTGCTCAAAAAGTACTCGGAATTTGCAAATAAAACACACAAATTTAAATTTTATTCCAAATTGATTTTATCTTCTTAAAAATATGCTCCTTCTGAAGCGATACACATATGCCAACACTTAACCCAATCTTCCATACACTTTTCGTAGGTCCGTGAAGGTATGGCTTTTAGTTCCTTCAACAAATTCTCTTTTACCGATTCAATCGACTCAAAATGCTTACCACGAAGGGGCAATTTGAGCCCCTTCGGGAACAGGAAAAAGTCGTACGGATCCATATCTGGCAAATATGGTGCCTGAGCGATGATAGTGGTGCCGTGTTTGGTCAAAAAATCGCGTACAACAAGAATTTTCCATAGTAAAAATCGCTAAATGGACTTGAGATAGTCTCACATTAACAGCTACTGTAAACAAACTAATTGACAGATGGCGCTCAAATTTGTACCATATGTCAAGAAGTGAACATAAGGTGTACCAACATAACAAAAAAACAATTTTTGAAAAAGGTCTCTTATTTAAGGAATAGTTAACAAACACCAAAATCCGGATACTTTTTGAGCAGAAGTTATGACATTAATCATATGAATAGTACACCAAACGACGACCATCTCAAGTTTTATAATTCTTTAGCTATAATTCGGCCTATTAAACTGTATGAGGGACTGCTGTTTTTAAAATCGAACTTAGTAGACTCAATCAACGATATAAAATAGAACATATAGTATATTAAAGAAAATAATTTAGAGGAAAAATATCCAAATGTTTAAATAGTAACCAGAACGATGCTCACAGTTCCAGTCAGTCCAGCTTCTACTCAAAGAAGATTCTCAAAATTAATATTGATTAAAACCTACTTGAGAAGTATGATGAGACAAGAGAGATTATTTCCATTGGCAATTCTATCAATTAAAGCGAGAATAGCGGTTGTTGCAAATTATTATATAATTTTAAAAACAATTAAGTGATGCTAAAAGTAGATAAATTAATTTATTTGAATTTGTGTTTATTTTAATTTAATTAAAAATAAAACTTTCATACTTGCTTCGTCGTATTAGTGAATGTAAACTATTTACTTTTATAATTCGGTAATGAAAAGAGCCTCGCAATTCTGATGTCGCTGACATCCAAAGTTCGTCTAGCTTGGCCACTACGTACAGTAACCCCAAACGCAACTTTGAAAAAAATGATATATCTTGAATTTTAAATCGTCACATTTGTTTGTAGTGGAATTAGTCTCATCAAATATTCGGGACCATTTTTCTGTAGATAGTTTTTCTTGACACTGCCGCTCAAACTGCTGATAATTAATCTATTAATTGGCATATATAATTTTGTTGAATCACACAGTAAGTTCTCATCCGGACAGAATTCTTGAATTGCTTATATCTGATAATATATCGAAAAGAAATGTTCAGTTGAAAAGTGTTACGTTATTAAACTTTGGTTAGGGTTATGTGACAATGTTGTCCGATTTAGGGTAAAAAAAACAATTCAAATCAATCTAGCCCATATATTATATATTTATATTTTACATATATCTATAAATCTATACATACACAATGGCGTAAAATCATAAACAGCTATTTATTTTTCTATATTTCATTTTTATATTTCTATTTTTCTATTTTCCTGTTTTTTCACTCATAGGAACGCGTCTTCGATAGCTTTTAATATCAATAGGGTTGTGCTATTTCATAAATATGCTTGAAGTGTTAGATAAGTCGACAACTTTAATCACTAAATTGTCTCTCGAATAGGAGGACTTGATTTAAATTGAGTATTCAATAATTTTTATTTTACCTCCCACAAAACATTTTTTTATTAAAGTATTAAAAGTTATTGCAGTCTATGCAGTTAAGTTAACAACGATTCAAGTCTTAGAAGCAATTTTATGTTTTTATAATGACTAACTGATCGAAATAATATTTATTAATGTCCTACACTACTTAGAAAAGAACCGTATAAAAATTATGTAATAATTTGTTTTAATCCATGAATCATAATTCATTTGTTTTAATATATAAAATATTATATACTGTGACTTTGAATATACTGAAAGTTTATTTATTTACCATTAATATGAATTCATTCGAAATGGTTGAAGGTTGTAAGGAAACAAAATATATATTAAGTATCAAAATTATCACTTCTTTTATCAGAAAAACTAAAAGTAGTTTCATGTAGCAGTTTCTGCTATAATAAGACACTAAAAACAAAATCTTTCGTTTTGCTATAAAATAGTTAGAATTCATTAAACAAAATGATCAAGTGCTATTATTTTTCATATATCTAATTAAATATAATATAATTTATTATCAGCCAATTTCTGTACCCTTTTTGGTTTTGCAAATACGGATTATTATAATTTTTTGACATTTGGAGTATGTCTGAAAATTATATTATTCTAAAGATAAACGTAAGAAAAACATACTAGGAATTTAGATGTTTATTTCAATACGTTACGTGGGTATGCTTTCGTGTTTCCATTAAAAAGTCCGAATGATATTGGTGGTTAATTTACATCGCCATAATTATACGTCAAGGAAATTTCTCGAACAACATATCTTATAAAAAGTGCTGTTATTCAAACAATATATCTTCCACATCAATATCTTTAAGCTCACACACCCAAAAAATTTGTAATCATGCAGTTGTGAAGATCAAAATCAACGTTTATGTGCCATTTTTAAGAAATATGGACATATTACACCTCCAAACGAAATTCCATACACGAGTACACGATGGATTGTTGTGAAAACAATCACCTTTCTATTGCTTTTATTGAAGGATATTCACTGGTGTATGTGTGACAATTTTGTTTGTAGACTTATCAATCATGCGAAAAACTAGTCTCATTTAAATCTTTTTAAATCTTGACATACAATTATAATATAATAAAATAAAAAAAAAATTTGATCTGTTGTATTTATGTTTGTGATTTATCACAACGAACGAGAAATTGGTTGGCTCAGATCACAGTTACTATATTACTAGTTAATATGTCATATAATATGTCATGATATTCATATTCATGATATTTCATATTTCGTACTTTCCAACTCTTATTATTTCTGACCTTTACTAAATAGTTTTTCAATCCCCTATTTTAAATTAGTGATTGAAAATTAAAAGTGATTGAGTTTGTTTTCTTTATGCCAGTAAAGATTAAAAGTTTTATAAACGTGGGGAAATTACTTTCACTACTTTCAGAAAGATGGCAATAGATATAGACAATAGACGAAACCGTGTCTTGTTTTAACGGTGAAATAGAATATTCATTTTCCAACAACTCAATAAATATTCATAGACAATATAAAAGACAAAATCAGTAGTTGTAGTTTGTATACACATAATTTGATATCAAAGAAAGTTATACATTTACAAATTTTTATAAAAAGAAACCATGTAGAATGGAACTTTTTACACAGTATATGTAAACTTATTTATTATTTATTATTTATTAAGAAGCGTTGTTAGTAGCAAATCCTTTTATTTTTGTTAGGTAAAGCTGACTTCATTACATATAAATAAATATCTACATTTATAGTAGATACTAGCTTATATGAATAGAATAGATATGTGATTTGCGTCATTTATTTTCAGAATTTGCCACCTACAGCGACAATCTAAATCGATCGTGATTTTATTTATTTCAAATCAATTTTAAAAAAGCTTAGTATTTTCTAGGAAGTCCATTTAAAATTGATTGCTAGCCATTATACCTGTAATTATCACATTTAATCTCAATTGACGTTGTATAAATGACTATTATTTAAAACAGAAAAAACTACAATTATATGAGTTACTAAAGTAAATAGATATTATAACAGTTAATTGCAACGTCGTCTCTTATATAAATAAGTGCTTGCATATAACTAAACAAAGTTTGCATTGTTAATGTGAGATATAATCAGCTATTGATAGAATATATAATCAACGATAATTATAATATTAAAAAACAAAAATAAATATATTTTTAATTATATGTATATATATATCATAGTGTATATACTTTAAACAAAGCAGTATTTGTTCAAGTACGAGAAAATAATATAAATTTAATGTTCTTATTTGTTGTTTGTTAAGAAAATTGAGTTTTCTTGACCATATGTCTGTCATATTGCAGTAAAAAACCATTGAAAAAAATTTTATTATTGCCAAAATGTCTGCTTGGATTGGAATAATGTTTGTATTTCAACCTATAATAAATGGAACACGACGAACTCTTGTATAGTGTTTCTGCCTTAACATACTTGTACTTGATATAATTACTCATAAATATTGTTTTGCTTATTTGTGAAGTATGCGAGTATCTGCGGTACAAGTTTAGTTTCATTGTTGTAGTCTCGTTGTTCTGTTTGAGCAATTAATTTTTTTTCTAGTTTTCATAAGAGTTGTGTTGCTGATAAGGAGCAATGTCAACAGCAAAATAACAATAACGACAATTTTAAAATGTCATATATACCTAACAAAAATATCTAATCGTTTTTGCTCTGATTTTTCTACATTATTTTTTTAGCCTGAAACATATTTTTTAATGCATGAAAACTGAGTGCTGTGTATGAATATATGTAAATGTAAAAAGAACATATATATGTACATAGGTATATAATTTTGTATAGAAGCCATCATGTATCTGGTGTTATTTTTCATTTTATCATATTTTTTTAAAAGATTTTTTTTACTTCTTTTCATTTTTTTTGTTGTTTTCTTAATTTTAATTTTAATGCCATGGCATGTTGTGCCAAGCCATTAGCTTAAGTATACCTTAAAAGTGTAAATGAATATACAGGGTGTATTTGGAAATTTTATAAAATGTTAAAAGTATCTAATGTGTATTATATATTAAATTTTTTCAATAGATTTATTGTGCCAAAATTTGATGGAGTATTCTGTTCTTAAAAGTGGAAGCAACATATTATGTCAAATACTAGAACATAACCAGAACTAATATAAAAACAAATCTTTAGAAAATTATAGAAAGTAAAATAAAACTAAAGCTTGTTTGAGCAAACTTAAGCTATAGGTAATGAATGTAAAGCCTTTTACATTTATGAAAAAAGTAGCATCTTATGATAATTACCTTAATTTTTTCACATCATGTGATTTTTAATGTTAAAAACAGACTGTATTTTTGACTGTTGTGTATATAATTCTGCCATTCTTTTCAATATTTTGGTCGAACTATCTAAATATATAAACATAAACAAATTATATGCTAATCTGTTATATTTCCTTATGCAATAACAAAGCTATCAAGACCTGAAGTTTCAAATTTTTTTGGTCTTATTCTGAAGTTTTTCCGCGAGTTAATGTAATATCTTTTATTTGTTGCCAAAAATTAATAACAAATTCTTAAATTACACTCATATTACACCCAGCTAATAAAGCATTTGAAGACTTCATATCAAAATTTCTTAAAATTTACGATCTGTTTAGTGTCGATTTCCTGGTTCAGGTGTCGATTTCCTGGTTACCTGGACATACTATCGTATGAGAAAACGCATACATAGACAAACTAGCCAGGAAAGGAGCAGCTCCACCAATGATAGGGCCGGAACCTTTCTATGGACTAGGACATAATACGCTGCTTTTTCACATGAAAAGAAAGGAGAACCTGAAGAAAGAGGATTACTGAGATAATATACCAGGATAACACAATCCAAATCACTTATTGGTACCTAAACAATAAAAGATGCCAGGGTTGTATGAACCAATCAATAGAAAAATTTAGAATCATCACAGGAATCCTTACAGGGCACTGTATACATACGGATCCAAATTGCAGATTCTGCGAAGAGAATGAGGACTCAGACAAACATGTATTGTTAGAATGCCTTGCGCTAATGCCCATACGAAATGGACTCCTGGGAATCTATATTCTTTCGGAAAAGGCAATAAAACTCTGTAAAGTAGGTTCTATACGACTTTTATTTGACGCAACTGGGCTTAGAGGCCTACTATAAAACCAGAAGCGATCGGCCGCGCTTATGCTTTTAGATGCCCTGGGCTAATGTACATACGAAATAGCCTTCTGGGAATGTATATTCTAATGGAAAAGGCAATAAAATTCTGTAAAGTAGATTCTAAACTACAGAAGGGAGCACAATAGATCCGACGGTGGCAGTCCACAGTTTTTTACAATAATAATAATAAGGAATGCATTTAACAAAAAATTATTGTTTTAAATGATAATTGTGTTTGACTATTTATAGGTTAAGTTAAAGTTTTAAACTTGATATATAAGAAAATAAAAATTATATAACATAACCTTGTAAAGGTTTGCATTAACTATGATATATATCTATTAAAAATGTATTTATCTTATAAATTAAACTGTAAGTTACTGTTAGTAATACATTATTGGTTTACCAAGGCATCAAGTATTATGATAGGTGCAATAAATTCCAATAATTGATTCTTATATCAATAACCATATTTAAAGTATCAATCAATAGTCATAAAGTGCAATACTTGCTTGCAAGTAACAAATGCTAGTACACTAAACCTACAAAAACGGTGCTAATCTGGTTATTTTTCAATGGCACTGCAAACCAAATCGTCAAACTGTCAAAGAAAAAGTATGTAAAATAGTGTTGGATGATGGTCGAACAAAAATTATATAGATTGTTGAAGTTTTGCCATTTAACTTGATCAGATAGGGAAAACATTCTCTAAAGATTTACGTACGAGAAAATTGCTACCGCATTTGTTATCTTTAGATCAAACATACAATTAAATATTTTGTGGAATCTCTTACAACGGTTTAAGCACCTGTAACTATAAATTTGTGGACCTAAATGATATCATATAAAGATCTATCTTACAAATTTCGGAGATATTCAAAATGATACCACTACAAACATCAATTTTCAAAACTTCCTGCATATTTTAGACTTCATATTAATGTGCAACCACTCCAAAGCGAACGCTTGCGAACTAAAGTACATTTGCAGGTAATCGTACCTTTAAACGTTAGCCCAGTAACGACTAGTCTTTCGTAGCCTAACCTCTATACACCTGGATTGAATTTTGCAAGAAACACCGTATCTATTTATTTCACAAATACATATTATTATGTTGAAGCTATTTGAGCCAGAGCACTTGAGCACTTTTACTCTGTATTAACTGCGAGGTATCTTCAAAACTCCTCTTTTCGCCTTGACTGGATTATTATTTATCACTTCATCAGACTAAGTATAATTGACTTTAGATCTGCATACCTCTCCGAGGAGTCTGTAACCATTATGAGATTCGATAACGCGGTGTTAGTAAGTCTGTCAGTTTTCGCAAATAATTTCAGGGCTTCACATATATAATAATCTATTATATATAAATAATGAAAGCATACAAAACCATTGCAACTTAAACTTAACGAATCTGTTGTTATGCTCATTAGTATTTATTGTAGTACATAAAATTGTGGAAGCACCCTTTAAAACTATGTGTGTATCTAAGTATGTAAATAAGTTTCTTTCACTTTGCTTTGTTAATCTTAAGCTGGAAGCAAAAAGTTGTTTATTTGTTTTGAAGTCTGGAGAGTATTACACACTTTTTCTAACTTTATTTTTTAACAATTTATTTTTTCTTTACTATTTTGATACTTCTATCTATGTACGTGTGTATAGAAATGTATGAATGTATTTACGTAAATAAAAATACGAGTACTTAGAAATCTTTCAATGTATGTTATGCTTTTAAATTTATTTTTAATGCTTTTTTTGTTGATTGGTTATGATTATTTTTATCTAAATTACTAATATTTTTGTTGACTTCAATATTTGCAGATTGCTTTTGTGTATTTTAAAACGTCTACACTCATATAACGAATTGCACATAAGTAACAATACAATGGACTTTAATTGTAATTTGAACAAAAATAAGATTAGCAGAAACGTAACAACAATGCCCATAAAAAGGAAAACAAGCCGGTGTGCACGTAATCATATGCAGCGTTGAGGTGAGTACATACCCGTGTACATGATAAACAGCATTTCTTCTATAAAATTAACTTTGTGTGTCATTATTATGGAACAAATACAATATGAATGCAAGAAAAAAGATTTTTTTGCTTTTCTTTTTTTCTTTCACGATTAGATTATCTATGGCCCACACCCAACCTAAGTGAATGCATTTAAGTGCACATCCGAGACCACATAGTTTTACTTATGCTTAATATTGTACTTTGCATCTTCTCTGCTTGTTTCCATGCATGCTTTCCCTTAACACCTACACAAATTATTCTTTGCTAACTATTTTTTTCCAATTTTTACTTTATGTTTTTCTACCATACACGACGAATACACAGCAAAGCCGTAATAGGTAAAATAAATTAAAATAAATAAAAACAACAACAACACCACAAAGTGAGCGGCAGCAGCTGATTTCGTATAGAAGTGTTCAGCAGACATGCTGGCACCGAGTGAGTGAGTAGGAATACAATTAAAGCGAGACGAAACTTAACGAACGTAGCGCAATGTAATGTATAAATGTATATACAGCAATCACTCAAATACACTCATATTATTTACACATGCATTCAGGTGTATTTATGCATGTGCTGATGTGTAAGAATAAGCTCTCAAATTGTATTTTTTTATTTTTTACATTTTTTAACAGATTATACATTTCGTTTAAATTTATACCTATATATATATAAATGTACAAAATACAAAATACATATTAAATTTATATAGTGCATAAAGTTTATGCGTCCAACACAGTTGTATGTAGCAGCAACTTTATACTTTTGTGAATATGTATATTCTAAAAGCCGAAAGCATATATATGTATATCTTCAGATACATACACGTACCTATATATGTTTAGTTACCAAGTGCTCCGTTGCACTGACCTTGAATTTTATATGAATTTGCTGCCTGCATTTTATATGTATATCAAACGACTAAGGAAGAGTCAAACAGTAACAGAACCTAACAGAATATTTACGTATATGTATATATATATGTACATCCCATTTGATAGTCGCCCGCATTGTCAAGTCGACAGACTGACATACAATAAATAAATTATACAAAAAAAAATTTCATTAAATAATAACATCTTTGGCACTTTATTTTTCTTGGGGTTCCGTTTATTTTTCATAGAGCTCAGCAAAATAAGCTCACACAAATTTTTTGTTGAATGTGAATATAGGGAAGGAGCTACATTGAAATTTTATCGAAGATACTGAATGGTATGAAATTTTATATTTACTTGAATGGAAAATTTCAAACCGTTATTAAGTGAATTCGTAGAAATTTTGCAAAATGATGCAAGATTGCACAAAATTTATTTTAGTATAAAAAAAGCTTTATTACATATTACAAAAAAAAAAAAAAACAAAAACAAAATGAAATGGAAAAATATTATTAATTATATTAATTATAAAAGTGTGTTTTTGTAACAAACAATATTTGATTTCGTGGAAATTGTTGACATAAGCCAAGTTTTTTTATTTATATATGTTAATTATTTATATATATAATTACTTTTTATAATTATTTTTTATTCTATTATTGAAAAATAACTAAGAAAATATATTGTGCTGAACTAAATGAGGCTATGTCTATTACTAAGCCAGTGTTCTGTTTACTGAAAGTGATTTATAAATCCTTTCTTAAATTATTTGGTAAAGAGGTTTTTCGAAAAGTGGTGCACTACAACAACAACAATTCCTTTTTATATTATTTTAATTAACTGAATTTTTAGCTAACCATACAGCGGTTATTGCCAAATACCCATCATCAATGGTCTTGAAAATAATACTTGTTTTTAATTATGCGTAAATATTTTTTTAAATATTTTTTTTAAGACTGCAAGGATCTCAACCCCTGCGGCCTTAGTCCAGGCTTTACGTCAGAAACCGCACCAATATCTATATTCATTCCTAAAAGGTGGTTTTAGTGGGTTCAAGTCTTATACTGTGGCTTTCGTGGCTTTCTTTCTATCTACTGAAGAAAAAAGTTTAACACTTCAAATCAAAGAGATTATATATTATTGAAATGAATAAAGAATCAATAAAATATAATGGTACTTTATAATGTCTGAATATTATGGGATATAAGGTTGTTAAAGAGGGCTCCCAAAATAATTGTTGTATTGGTGTTTTATTAATACAAAACAGTGCTTAAACACCATCATATTCAGTAATTCATTGGCTCCACTTTAGTTACTTAATAATTCTTAAAGTCTTAAATATATAACATAATTTTATTATCTACGTTAAACATCATTAAGAGAAGATTTATATTAGTTCTCATATAAACAGATTGAATAACTTATTCACTCGAGATATTAGTCTTTAAAAATTAATAATTAATAGTTATTAATATCTAATAATAATTAATAATTATTATTAGTTGTTAATACTAACAATCATCGCCTCGAAAATATAAAAAAAACACAATATGCAAATTATATTTGTTACAGAATTTTTTTATAAATAATTTTTACTAAATGCGTTACCAATATCCAAATCTTATTTATGATTTATGGCGATAATTATAACTTCGATTTTGTCATTAAATGAATTTACTTCACTTTTATCCACTAAGTAATTATTTTCATTTTTTGTATAGATGACTGGAAGGGTTTTATACACAATAAACTTTTCCGGTCAATTAATGTAAGACAAAAAAATATAATTATCAGTAAATACAATTAAATCAACTATAAACCCAAGTAGTTAATCAGTTAATCAGTAATGACAAATGACAGCGAATGACGCATTCATAATTACCTCAAGAGAGATTAATTTGTTTATTAATTTGCTACTTTTAATAATGAATAAAGAAAAGTTATAATTTTACACAGAGCTAAATTAGCTTAAAAACCATTAATTAGCTGTTTGTAATGACTAAAAGTGCTCAAACCTTATATATCAACTAAAACGATTAATAAAATAGTAGAAAATATCTAACGTTTTTATTTAATTCGATTAATAGTATTCTTTTAATTTAAGAGGGAAGTTGCTTTAGATCAGTAAATTTGAAAAATATCTTTTTAAAAGGAAAATTCAATATTATGTTATATTTTATTATGCTTTTGGTATCCATTGTTGTAAAGATATACTTTTCATAGAATTATTGTATAATATAGTTTTATTTTAAATATAAATACTTGAATTCTTAGTTTAATAAAATCATTCTAACTCTACTTGAAGTATCTATATGGGTACTAACTGGATATTAACTACTTGTAATTTTTGATATAAATATTTCTAAGAGTTCTGTATAGATGTCAGAAAACAATAAAATAAGGATTATTCTTAATTAAATAAGATGTATCTATGCTGAAGCTTAAGTATATATTGAAAGGGCAAAATTCAGAAATTAAAAAAAAAAATTTGTAAGTCAGGACTAATCATAAATTATAGTTTAAGAACGGTACTGTAAATAAATTGTTAAATTCAAACACGTATAAGTTTGAACGTATAAGAAATATTCATTTTTCATACAAAAACAATTGCATTGATTTCTAAAGATATCCAAGTCCTTATATTAGAGATATTAAATTCTAACTGAAATTCTAATAAAAACACATAAAACCTTAGTCTATTCATTTAATTTAATTAATTTGATTTTACTAATAATGTCTTTGATATATATGTATACTAATGATATACATATAAAGAAGAGAAACTTTGAAATAGATAAACTTGGAGAGTCTTCTTCCTCACACATACAGCATTTGTAGTAGTTGGCGTTCGTGCACATGACCAAGTAATAGTAATCAGTAGGTCTATTTTATTCTGAATGGAGGCGAACTCTGGCATGTAGGTCACAAATATTAAACTATAAGTTTTATAAGATTAAAGTTAATCTAAAAGGAAAAGAGCTACTGATATAAAAGTCAATGAAAAAATTAATAAAATTCAATGAAAAGTATAACTTTAATCTAAAAGGAAAAGAGCTACTGATATAAAAGTCAATGAAAAAATTAATAAAATTCAATGAAAAGTATAACTTTAATCTAAAAGGAAAAGAGCTACTGATATAAAAGTCAATGAAAAAATTTTGTCCGATCACAAAATTAGATACTTGTTACATTATGTACTTGTTATGTTGGACGTTATTTTTAACATATACTAAAACTAAGGATTTGCAAAGTCAGACCAAATACCGAAGTGACTACTTTCGATTGTAATATGTATGTATAAATTATTTGTTATAATATTTATGACAAATGTACAAATTCTTTATTTTATTATTATGTTGAGCCTTTTCCGAGTTAGTGCATCTGGTCATTTGTACTCCTTGATAGCTGAGGGGTTTCTGACTAATGTGTGTATTCCTCATAAGCTTCGTAATTATTCAATGACTGTTCTAAGATCAGATCAGATTATTAGATAGTACTAAGTAGGGCAGCCTGTCGGTTTTCGCATACAGCTTCAGGGCTTTGTCCATTATGTATTTTTGACCGGATCTATTCTAAGGTCTCTTGATTTAATTTTTTTTAAATATTTAATGTTGAATCTTGATATTAATAACGATTTTATTTAAATTTTATGCAGTTAAATATGTAAGGGTTTTGTTTGCATTTTCAAAATCGTGTTCACAATCTCCAGATAATACCTATAAAACTGTTTACTTAACAAAAATAATATTTACCATTTTATAATTATTATTAAAGGCTAAAATATACTGCAACCTATGCTAAATTATAGGTACTAAGTATCTAAGTAGGAAGTACGTAAGTAAATTGAATATACATTAATGAAAATATAATGTAATGGCTGCAATAATCTACTTTTAAATATAAAAAATAAATTTTTTGGAATATTTTATAAAGGAAACTATGTAATTAAAAAAGCAATATATAAATATATTTGGTGGAATATTTAAAATATAAACACAGACAATTTTGAAATATATTTTGCAAATCCAAACATCTTAAATAAAACATTTATATTGAAATAGATTATTTCATTGAAATTGATTTCCTCTTGGAAAATACTTTGATTGCACAATTATTTATGAAAAACTGTTGAAATCTTTATAAATTCTGTTGGATTTAGGAGAAGAAAAATAATGATTTTTTGTAATTTGTTTGTATTTTTCTTGTAAACAAATTTTTCATATTCACACTTGGCGATGGCGTAAAAATCCCATTCAGACAGCGTTAAATACAAACAATTTCCAAAATGTTTATGCAAAGAAATTCAACAAATTGATTTGGAAAAATTGCCTTTAATGAATTAATGAATGAAATAGTATCAGTGGCAATAAAAAATACAAAAAATAAAAAATTTTATTTAATACAAAACAGAAAATGTATACAAAATATGTGCAAATGAAACCATTAAAGAAAATAAGCACAATAGCGCCAATATTTCGAGATAAGCAAAAATACTTAATGTTTTATTCCATTGCAACATACGAATAATGGCCTTAAATTATGTATAAAAAAAATTTAATATAATAATAATTAAAAATCGGCGAATTTCAATTGGAATTTTAACTCAAAATTTGTAGTTTATCAAACCAAAAAACGCAAGAAAAGAAAAAAAATATCAAAAGTAAAAAAATGGAAAAAAATTGTTTAAATTATTGTATTCATAACGAAAAATAATAATTCTTATCGTTTATTTGCCTTAATATTATATTTTGTTATTTTGCATATGATAGAGTAGCAAAATATGCAAGATATTTTTGAAATCATTCAACGACAGCAGCAACACATATATATATATAAATACATAGATGTGTACATCTCTATATATATAACGAACACATATACTATTTCTAGAACAAAGGCAGGTGCGTAACCGAAAAATTAGGTGGGCGGGTGCTTGTGGCATGGGTGAATGACCAAAGCCGAACACGTTAAAGCTATAAAAATACTTAATACATATTCTTAGTACAAATTTAGAGCCACTGATAATTAGTATTCATTTTATTAAAAAAAAAATTTTTTATGAAATTTTATAATAAAATTCATTCAATTAAATACAGAATAAAAATATTTTATAGAGCATAAGGTTAACACCTGATAGAGAATTTATCAGTCATTTACTTTTATTCATTAAAAGTGCTTGTATTAAAATTTTGCAATATTTAAATGGCTTGGACTCAAACTGGTGTAATAAAAAAGTTAAGCACATACTTTTCACTTCCTGCAATAATCTTTATGAAGTTTCTGCAGCTTAAAGTGTCGGCTATAATACATCCGGGTATATAGAAATGATAGACTGATGTATGACGCAGGGCAAGTTTGCTGACAATTTATATTTATATTAACATTTATATTTTCTTCACATGACAGCGAGTTTTCTGATAAGAAAACTTGTAAATAAAAACAATATTAAATTCTAAATGAGAGATGGATATATTGTAATTAGACAGAATATTAAAATCATTGCACTTGAAAACTAGTGAACTGTTATGCTAAAATTCAAGTGCAGATAAACTATAGATATAAACATACCATCGTAAAAAAAGAAAGGCTTCAAAAGAATAGCATAAAGAATTTGCGTTAAGAATTAAATGAACCTTGTTCATATTCATGTTCATATCTTCAATATAATACTGACATATCGAATCTGTAATTTACCCATAATAGATTGTTGGTGTTTTCATACCCACAGAGCTTTATGATGATCCTAACCAATACCCAGAAATTTTTTCTTCTAAAATGGAAGAGAAATTTCACCAGTTTTCTGTAAGGTTTTTTCTGAAAGAACGTGTCAGTTGTTTTAATTTACGCCATGTGATATATAGAAAACCAAACGAATCTGTATTGTACTATAAAATAATATACAAAACCCAATATACAATTAAAACAAAAATACGCAAAATTCGTAGTGAGACAGTCTTGTTTCTGACGTAAATTCATAAATTGCTTTGTGTATTGATTGAATATCTACTTTATTCACTACACCCGACTCTTGGTTCCTAGTTTATAGTTTCAAAGTTTCAAAGTTATAGCTACAGCTCCATCGAAAAAGAATATTTTGCAGGCATTAGTACAGCATAGTACATTAAAAGATTAAGGAGATTAGAGCACCGTTATGAGAAACATATTCTGTAAAAATTAGGTTTTTCTATGATGTATAAAACTTTTTGATCTTTTGTAGATAAATAAAAGAGTTCTTGCAAAGAGTTCTTGCTCCACCTGTAGTGTATGTATTATTCTTAATTTGTTAAGTTATATGTGAATTTAATAATATTGTAATAATATAATAATATTGATAATATTGTTAACTTCGAAGTCTAAGTAAAAGACTTGTTCATATATGGAAAATACTTATATAATTGGTATAATTTTTTGATTTTAATTTAAATATAGTATTTTAATACGATTTTAAAAGATTACATAGACGTCTACCTAGCTCATGTTATTAACTAGCGAAACAGATAGTTTCATTAAATATTAAAGACATTTTGCATAGTTTACCAGAACCTGATTAAAAATATAATAATAGTATTGAACTTTAAACAAGATATTGCATTCTGGGTACCTTTAAAATTAATACATATATTTTTGAAAAGAAGCTTTAAAAAGGTTATAAAGTTAGAATTTTCTAATCGTGTTATTTGCTTTGTAGATAACACACTTTTACTAACATAGTTATTAAGTTAATTTTATACTTTAAACTTTTTAATTCCTGAAACTAGAACTATAAAATACAAGAACTGTGTTAGGTCTTCTTAAAATCTCATTCTTATGATTAACTTCGATTATTTTATATTGACGACACATTTTCGCTATCGTTAATTGCCCTAAATATGAGCCCCTGAATTTAGCAGTATTTAACTATGCATTTATTATAAAAGCAGAATTAATTAATTTAAACATCTATTACTTAAATACAAGAATAAAAAATAACACTTTGTCAATTATCATATTAGTCAGCTTTTCTTATCAATTTAATCACGTATTCAACATTTTCTCACGCTTCACAAAATTAGATCAACTAACTCAAGCTGTTTGCACAAAACACTTTAAACTAAATTTAATAAATGCTTTATTCTTGAACTTTATAAAAATTGCATTGAAAAATTATATTTAACCTACTTTAATGCAAGACTATTGTGCCTTCTGAAGCATACAATCAAGGTGATACTTATAAAATAATAGATCAATTTAAATACTCGTCTCTTTATGCACGCATCGTATACATAGTATGAAGAAACATATGCGAGTCTTGTCTGTTTGTCTGGGAGTCTATCTTTGTATCAGCGATGAAACCAGTAATACATGTTGCGGTGTTCAATTGTACTTCGTCATCTGTTTTTATAAATTTGTTCTTTATACATGCCAACGAGTCAAGGAAATAGTACCAGTTTTAATCAGCACACCATAAAACCCATAAATATAAGTAAGCTTAATGCAATTATAATTTAATATCGTGTTTTTATGCAGGACGAAGTGAGCTCTTCCGTGAACATTTAAAACAAGTCAGTTTAAGAGAAGCTTATTAAACTTGCTGATATGACACAGATAATATCTTTAAATCTACTTAAAATTGCTTGTAGATACTTGTTTTATAATTAATAATTATACAGCGTTTATAAGAAGGTTTTGTTTTTATAAATTAGTACAAGTATTATTGTTACTTTCTACAAAAAAGTCGTGATTAACTTTAATTTAGATATTATCTATAAAAACATTTGTTATATTCCTTACACTATTATGAGATAATGGGAATATTAATTTTGTTAAGGTGTTTGCAATGTTGTGGAGAAACAATCTAGTTGTTTTAGCGATGTCTACCTATTAGAAAAAAAAACGAGTTCTTTTCCGAGTTCAATTTAACTCTGCAAAACAAAAAAAAACTAATAGAAAATATATAGGAAATAGCCAACTTAAAAAGTCAATCTCTAAGAGTTTCATCCACTAAAAGAAACAATTCAAATGCCTATGTACATAAAAAGAATGAATGAATATTATTGACTATAGAATTTGTGCGGTAATGGTCCTGGTATAAAGGGTACTGAAATTTCTGCAGGTATTAAAAGATTTATTTTTGATTATTTGGGGTCAAGTATTTTATAAATTATATTATTTTCATCTAATCATTTGTTGAAAGTTATAATACTTGATAAAATATGGTTTTGTTTGATTATATCACTGTTTATTAATAAAATAAAGTGTCAATCTCAAAATTTAAAGCAAGATTTTTAACATGCTTTATTTAAATATTAGAATATATTATCTATTATCTCACAACTATATTACTCATGCAGTAATAATATTCTTTTTGTCTACATAATAAAACACAATTTTAAATAAATTTCGGACTTATACGAATCCACAGAGCAAAATTTATTATTTTTATTGTTGCTACATTAATGTATAACTAAATTAACAATTTTTCTATAATTGCTTAGTAAGTAGATAATACATAAAACAAGATTAATGTTCTTTAAGTTTTCACATAATATTATAACATATTACTATTTTAATTGTTAAATTCAAAAAGTAAAGACTACTATTCTTAATTATGTTAATAAAAGTAATTGTTTTGTTTTTATAAGATTAAGATAAAGTTCTCACAAATAAATAAAAATAAATATGTGTCATCCAATATGAAGTTCTTAGATCAGAAAATGTTAAGTATTCCAAAAGAACATAATATCACTAAATAACATAAAAAAAGGCCAGTGGTAATAAATCGCACGATCTTGGTGGTTAATTCATCAAAAAAAGAAATAACATGTCCGTTAAACTTTTTGCACAACAAAGTCAAAAGAAGACATGCTGTGTGGCGTTTTGCAATCTCCTTTTGAGACCAAACATCTTCCACAACTATTTGTTTAATTTCTATATAATTTTGATAATCAATTTGTTATAGTAATGAAAATTCTCTCGGGAAAAAGGCTAAAATATTCCCGATTGTTCAAGCCAATCAGGAGTAACAAATGATATTCAAAAATGCTATTCGAACTGTGAAGGGTAAGCATTAAAGAGACTAATCAGCACTACACGCACTAAAGTGATGATTAAGTTATGACTAAGAGGAAAACAGTGGAAACCGATTTAAGGCAGATAAATTTTTTATGAACAACGAGGTGTATTGTTTCCATTACTAAATTAAACTGCACGCTCCACAAAGGACGGCTGAATCACACATCTAATAGAAAATAAATACTGTGATTTTTAAAAAGAATATTTTTTTATTTTTTTATTTTTATTTTTTTTTTTTATTTTTATTATTATTTATTATTATTTATTTTTATTTTTGTTTATTTTTTATTTATTTTTTTTTTTTTATTTTTTTATATTTTTATTTATTAATCTTTATTTCAAGATTAATTATTCAAACATGTATACAAATTTAGTTAATATAAAATAGCTGAGACTTTTGGAACAGTTCGCTATGATCAAAAAATTTCTTATTAAACATATCTAAATGTCCTATATAAATTGTGCGCTATCGATTTGTCGTTTATGCAATTAACAGGATACGAAAAACGTTAATCACTTTAACGCAATCTGTAAAAATGACCTTAAACCTAATAAAACTGTACAGTGTCTTTAATGAAACAGACTGACTGAATTTGTGCGCATATAAACCTTTAAATATAAACAACTAATTATAGATGAGAGCTTTTAACCGCACTATTCCGTGACAATAATATTTACCAATAATGATATCAAACTCGCAACAAGATTAGAAAGATAAAATTAGTACGCAATCTCTAGGTAAACCTGACGGCATTAGTTCATAGCTTTAAGTAAATAATGTATAAAGTATGGATCGGAATAGGAATAAATGGGGTACCAGCTCCTAACGGAGCGGAGCACTGCGACCATGTTTGATTTTTTGTGCTACAACTGACTCTAACCGAAAAGAAGACAAACCGCCCTCTGAATAAAAGCCAGAATGTCGGCCGCTGAGAACCTCCTAATGTCAGAAGGGGAGAGTAGTTTTTGACTCAGTGACCTCCTCCTGGCCCAAGTTAAGGCTGGGCGGTCACAGAGAATGTGACTGGTTGTCTTGTCTGCTTCTAAGCAGAATCGACAATCTATCAGTCCATGGTATAAAGTATGGATAATAACTGTCTGTTTTAAAATAATTAATAAAGAATACTATTACTACTACTACTACTATTAAGGGATGCTACTATAAAAATGAACTATTGCAAACACCAAATTACTTAAAGAGTTATCTACAACCCACATGTCAACAACATACATACGTAAAAGTAAGGTTAACACGAGTTTATAGTTTTCTAAATTTAATTTAAACAAAAAAAAAGTTTAAATGAAAACAAAATTTTTTATAGGAAAACAAAATTTTTTATAAATGAAACCTATTTTATTTACCTACACGTGCATGTATATTTAAATTGGTACAATATATTTATATATTTTTGGCATTGTTTTGAACTTATGGTTGCAACATTTTACTACCAATAAACAAAGTAGAGCAGGAACAGCAACGGCAGCAACGGCAGCAGCAACATGTTTCACTACTCGCCGGGTCGATAGTCTCGGCCAAGAAAATATGCGCACATTTCAATTTGACAAAAATTCTTTTTAAAATTTATATCAACAAAGTCAGGAAATAAGCAGGTTAATTATGCGATAAGATTATAATATAAAAAATATAAATTTAGTATCTGTAAATTTGTTTACGCTTATATACTCGCTACTCGCACGGACCGAATCCGAATATATTTTTCAGTAAACAAGACTATTTACTGAGTGACGTCAATATGGCATTTGCTATTGTTGTTGCTATATTCTACTGTGCTGTGCTGTGCTGCACTGAAAAGTACGTAAGAGGAAAAAATGTGGTAATACTTAAAACTTGTATTGTTTTTCTATGTAAAAATAAAATTCTAAGCCATTTAAGTTACTCAATACAAGCTCTTACCGTATCAGCGCACCAGCGAGACATGTACACCCACACAAACCCGTTTGTGTGTTTAAAAGTGTGTTGAGAAATTACAGTGTTGCAACTTGCAAAAATGCAGAAAAGTTTTCCTCAGTCCCCTTATTGCGTTCAATTCATTTTATTATGACATTTCCATTTCCATTTTGCTTGTTTTACTTCTAATCCAATTCAGGTTTCTATTATATTTGTTTGTGTTTTTGTTAATGTTTTTGTTTTTAAGATGTTTTCGTCTATTTGTTATGTTGTTGTTTTTTTTGTATGAATAAAAAGCAAGGTTAAAAGCCTCATTAGCAATAACAAAACAGATAAACAAGAATTTGCATGCTGACGCACTTTTCTTATAACATATTGTTATTCGACTTTCTTTACTTTTCTTTTATTTCTAATTTGCACGCAAACATATGCAAAGCACAATTTACATACATAATTCTTGGTCAATTTTTATTTATTAATTTTTTTCTCACTTTTGCTGATTTTATTTTTTTTTTTGATTCGATTATTTTGCTGCTTCTGTCGGAAATTGTTACCAAAATAAATTTTGCCGACAGCATCTTCAGCCAACGGAAGTTGGCTCTTGTCGTCAGGCCAATTCTCTTGATGACTTCAATTTGGTAATTTCTTTATTTATTATTTTTGTAATATATAAAAAAAATTGTCTAAAAATTATACATAAAAAAGTTATTAAAAATATATTGTAGACAATCCAAAATCTATTATTATAGCAACAAATTAAGTATTTCGGATCATATTGAAATTTCCGGTAACTAAATTGCAAACAACGTTGGCAGAAAAGGAACAAACTCGCTTCTTACAAGCCAAGAACCATTCTGTGGGTTACAAAGAGGTTCATTTTTAACTTATTCAAGAGGAGGAAGGTTTTATTTGAACCATTTATCAAGAAATTTTGTTTTTAATTTTTTGAGTTGTTACGTCGAAAATATTTTAAAGTCGGTTTTGTTTTTTAAGTAATTTTAACTTTTATTTCGATCGTTAATTTTTGATTAATATCTATATAAATATCTATATCTATATCTATATCTATATAAATATCTATATCTATATCTATATCTATATCTATATCTATATCTATATTTATATCTATATTTATATCTATATCTATATCTATATCTATATCTATATCTATATCTATATCTATATCTATATCTATATCTATATCTATATCTATATCTATATCTATTTCTATATCTATATTTATATTTATATCTATATCTTAATCTGTATCTATATCTATATCTATATCTATATCTATATCTACATCTATATCTAATCTATATCTGTCTATCTCTGTCTATATCTGTATCTGTATCTGTATATATATCAATATCTTTATCTTTATATATGTCTATATCTATATCTATATCTATATCTGTATCTATATCTATATCTCTATCTATATCTATATC
>NC_051846.1:77054185-77062919 GCF_002237135.1 Teleopsis dalmanni | reverse complement strand
AACACAATAATAATTAGATAGGTGATAGATACTTCTTTATTATTCAATTTCAAAATTATTTAACGTAAGTAAGTATTATGCCTTAAGTCTAAAAACATTGGTTAGAGTTACTTAGGTAAAAATATATTGAACAACAAAGAATACGACATTGACTGTCGGAGGTGTTGATTTTATATAAATTTACCACACATGATTAATATGATTAAGCATGTATTGATTATGTATATAAATTGTGCCACATGCAATAATTAGTGATCATAGGTAATTAAACACTTTGCACAAAGCACGATTTAAAAAGAAAACTCAGTAAAATATTAGTATGTATTTAAATTATTTACTGCTCATGTATTAATGACAGTATTTAATTATTATATTTAAAATTTAAAATATTTGATATACTGATGATGTTGCTTAGACAACAGTGAGTGTTTGTAATGTAATATGAACTTAATTGAATAGCAATAATTCGATTTTTTTCTCGCCGTAAAAACCATCCTTGGAATTCAACGAATATATAAAAAAAAGAATTGACCAAATTGGTCTAGGCGTTGTTGAGTTATGCGCTTACCACTACACATTTTTCGATTCAAAAGCCAAGAGCCTACCTTTTAACAATATTCTAGTTTTAAAATATAAAAATTTGAAAACTATGTGATAAGTCAATGATAAATGAAAATACTTGGTTTTCCGCTATCGAGTTAGTCTACATACTTGCTGTACAATTCTATTATATTTTACTTAAAGTAGGATTCTGCACGATTGTGTAACTATTCAATAGTTGCAATATTTCTTGATTTATTTTAAAATGTACATATAATTGTATTAATCATTATTAATATATGCCTCCTGCTAGACGAAGTAATTTAGGTAGAAGAACCCGAAATGCTACAAACCAAACTAATAACCGATCTGATCATACTGCACAAGAACGTAACAATCGAAATGAACTTGAAAGAATGTAGATATCACAAACGTGTGAAGCGCGAGCTGAACCCCACACACCAGGGTGACTGTTCTGTTCAGGAGATTTTTTTGCCCCGACTATAAAATAAGTAGGAACAAAAAACTGCCACTTTCCAAATCTTTTTGATAGAACGAAGTCTTTCGGGTTCGCTAGTTATTAATATATATTAAGTTTTTAAGGTAGATTTTGTTTTTACGTACTATGTAAGAGTAATAAGGTACGTTTTTGTTTCATTATGTTAATGGTATAAAAGCTTTACAGTTTATTAATAAGCATATTTTTTACATATTTTTAATTTTATTAAATTTTAAATTTCTTCAAATATTATCTCTTTATATAAATTGTTTTAAATCAAAGACTAAAAAGGTATATTCTCTTTTAGCTCAACATCTTAAGTACAGTATATAGAAAACGAAAAATAAACAAATTATTTAGGGAACTAAAATTTCAAAATTTCACAAAAAAAATGTAGTCTGAAAGTAAAGGAACATCACAGGAAAAGATAAACAAAGCAATTGAATTCAACAATTATTTAACTTGCAGTTGCTCGTATTTGAAAAACAACGAACAAAATTAATGTTTTGAATGATTGCGAAAGTAAAGCAGCAATTAATATAATAATAAATGTAATAACTTAAATAACAAAAAAGTTATTTTTCTTGTTTCGATTTCGATAACAACAAAAAAGTATTAAATTAAAATCTACTTTAAGCTTTAACGATTAAGCACACGTAAGTCTCTTATATTTTCAAAATAATAGCCAGGCAAGCAGGCAGGCAAGCAGACAGGCAGGCAAGTACGAGTACAAACAAAACGATAAAAACAATAAGAAACTAGAAATATTAAATATTAATTTGTTGGGTAATTATGTGTACTGTCAATGTAAAGCAGAACAGTGTCAGTCTGTGAATATAGAAACTTATTTGTAGGTATTAGAATTTCTAAGTTTGAAATGATTGAGATACGAAAAAGACTCAATGCCAAATAAAAGAATTTTTAATTAATATTTAAGTAGAAGACAAACACTTCAACAACAATAATCACGCAAATGCTAACCTAACGAAACTCAACACAATCTACACACACACAAATATACATAAAATCATATCTATATACAAATACTCCCCCATTATTTGTTTCTATAAATCCACAATTCAGTTTCTGCTTCATCATTATAAAAGACAGCAATGGAGACCGAGGCCTACTTCAAGTGTTACTATCAACATCAACAGCATCACTTGATTACAACCTCACAACTACATACACATACACATATATATTTGTATATAAATTTGTAATTATAATGATCCATTTATTACTTCATTATTATTTTCATTATAAGAAATGTGTGGAAAATATAAAAAACATAAGAAGTAATCAGCGAACGAGTAAGTTTGTTTACAAATCAATTCGTCATAACAATTGAAAACTATGCCAGCAATAGCAGCCGAACAACGCAAACAACAACAACAATTATGAAAATGTTGGTAAAAACAGCATTAAAACAACAACAACAACGGCGGCAGCAATGGCAACGGCAACAGCAACTACAACTACAACATCAGCATATTAATTAATAGACTAAAAGAATATGCGTAACGTGGCAACACTTTTACAATAATAAGAAAAACAACAGAGCAAGAGGCACAACAACAATAATAATAACAGCAATAGTAAGCATATTATTAAAAACATAAATGCTAAGCATAAGCACCATCGTCATTTTATTAATCAACATCAATATCAACATCAACATCATCATTATTATCTTCACCACGAAATGAGGCAGTCAGTAAAATTTACACATAACCACACGAGCAGACAGTGAAACAATAACCCAACAACATGACTACAGTATGTTGATGTAAGCACATCAACAGCAGCATCAACTTAACATTGAATATTGTTTATTTCATTTGGTAATGGATAATGGCCTGGAATGGTAATGATAATGGTTGTAATATATAAGTACCAGGCAGAATGTCTGAGCGGTCTGGAAACTACGAGTAGATGTTGCAGATTAAATTAATAATATTTCAATTTTTCGCAGCTCATGTATTTTTTATTTATACATATTCTTTTTTATTTTCTATTATTTCTATTTTATTCTATACATATAAGAGTCTTCTAAAGATGCATATACTTATCGGCTAAATGCCAACAATAATTATTCTTTTACATACTTTTGACGCTGGATAGACACGCGGACATGTTAAGCTTTAAGTGAGCTTTGAGAGAAATGTAATTGCTTGAGTTGTTTCAAACCAAACTATAAATAGTCTGACGGTTTTATTAAACCATTAACGAGAATGGATTTAAGTGCTAAACAGTACATTATATGTAAAATGTATGCAAATTAATATAAATTTTCACAGAAAATAAATATATATATATAAAAACATTTCCAAGTCTGACAATAGCCAAATATTATACAATGAAACTTCCCATAACGGACACTTCTCTTAAACAGATAAAATCCCAGACTTCTGACATTTACTTGTATTTTTCCAACAAATTGACCTTTCCTAAGTGGACCCTCTCTCGGCCGGACGCAGATACTTGTTTAAAGTTTTAGTTTCTATAACGGACGCGGATCTATAGTTACTGTACAAAAAAAAAAAACAGAATCTGTATAAAAATGCGAAAAAAAGTAAACCTTCTTCATACGGAAGCGAGTATCTCTTTCACGGCCTATTTAGAGCAATGATGTCAACGAAATCAGGATAAGCGAGTACACACAAAAAGTTCGAAAAAGATATTACAAGTATCGAGTAAACATTTAAAAAATCGAACGGTTGTTATACCCTTAAACATAGAACGGTAGCTCATGATACCTCTGTCTGTTAGTGCATAGAGAAGTAGGAATATTATTTTCCAGAGCTCGTTACAAAATCCACCTCAACTGCTCCTTATATGCACTAATACAATTTTCACCGAATTTCGCTGTAGATCAGTGTCAGAGCATTATGACGCCGGCCGACTTTGACGCCACGTTAAAGTATTTTCGCGTTTGCCTAAGACTTTGGAAACAGAACAAGACTTTTAAGCTATAGATGCATCAGTTTATATAGAAGACGACAATATTGGCATAACTATAATTAATGAAATATCGAATACTGTAGATGAAAGCTTAAATGAAGCATTTTATCATTAAGAATTACCCATTAAATCTTATCCCGAGGTATTAAAGCACTTACGCTGTCTTTTAAATTTCGTCAGCGATGATATAGTGGTATACCAATTTTTTAAAGATTTGGAATGTCATTTAGATAATCAGTTATCATCCACTAGTGTTGATGAATTTTTCATATACAATTAAAGGTTGGAATGTGCTTGCATGTATACCTAAGCAGTTATCTAAAACAAAAAACTTTAAAAGACTCTTAAGATATTTCGGTATATATTATTTTCACACATATGTACATAAATATGAATTCATGAATCGAATATCAAGAACAAGCTTCTTTGGCCTCCGTTAGACGGACACCTGTCTTTTATGGATAAAAAAATTTGGAACCATAGCTGTCCACTGAAGAGAAGTTTCACTGTACTTAATAACATTACAAAAGGATACAAAAATCTGCAATCGAAAGGCAGGGTGTATGCAAGTATAGTCAACTGCAACATAAAAATATTTTATATAAGTATAAAATAAGTATATGTCTAGTATTCGAAGAACTCATAAAATACATTTTTTAAAATTGGTAGTATTGTATCATCCAATATTTATTTGCGCACGATATATTCACAGTATTTTTAACATATGTTATGTTTACTGCAATTACACTATTGTTTTGCGATGTTGACAATAATAATACAAAAGATTTAAGATAAACTGTGCATATCAAAAATACAGATATATGGATGGTACGGTGGATTTAAAGAAATCTGAGAATTGGTGAGATGATATAAGATGCATTAATCATATCAGTCATATCAGTTTACTAGTTTTGTCGTATACCTCATTATGCTAAACGTGCTTTTTTCTCAAATAAACAATATGTTACAAATTTCGTAAGTCGATAGCACTCAATTCACCTCAAATGACCCCGTGTTAATGTTTCAATTTCTGTACTATAATTCTAAAATTATTTGGATTAGAAGGTTGTACCTCATTTAACCTACGAAAAATGTAGAGAAGATTAGATCAAGCGCTGGCACAGTTTTAAAACATACAAGTAAACTTGAAAGCCCAAATAATCAGATTTTTGTTAATTTAATTACAAGCAAGTTGTTAATTAGAAGTACAAACAATAGATATAAATTAAGTACTTACATTGCGGCTTTTTCTTACGACATCATTAATTTCACGACAGATCATGTTACCAGAAATAAATATTTTGGCAGTACATGTATAATTTAAATTGCATAATAAAATCGATTTTTTCTGGAGTCGCTTCCTAAGTTTAGGGTGTACTTTCTAGTTTTCCGATCCATAAAATCAATTTAAACTTAATTTAAAATTGATGTCAAGTGTTTTGGTAATTATTTACTTATAATGAAGTTAAATTTAAAAGGTTATTAAATTTGTGAATCTTAAGTACCGTTAAAAAATTTGAAATCAAGTATTGTTAGATAAACTTTCAATACATATGTATATTTTTTCATCTTTTATGAAATGATTTTATTAACCATTAAAGTTAATTTTCCTTTTTTTGCGGTTTTGACACATGCCCATATATAATTAATATTCATTTAAAGTACAGTTTTAAATGAATACATAAATATGTGTTATGTTTTCGACTACCGTCTCGGTAAATCAATAATTATGTATAGATATTTATGAAAATAATATTTTTAAAGAAAATTTTAAATTTAAATGCATAAAGAAACTGACTAACTCATTAAAAATATGAAAAAAAATGTGGTAAGAGTAGATAAAGTATGTTAACAAACTGCTCTATTGGCAATACAATCAGAACTTCCATACACAAGATGTGAGATGATGGCAAAAGTTAGAATGTTATCAATAACTTAAAATTACCAGACTGTTTTGTTATAGCTACTTATACATATTTACTCTTTATTTTAAAAATTTTGTTTTTTTTCTTTTATTTGTTTAATGATTGTTTATATTTTGCGTTCAATCAAAACAACTTGTACCCAATTTGGGGCCTGCAATTTGTTTTTCTGATTTGGAATATTTTTGTTAGTATTTTTACGTACGTCTAACAACATAAAAGAATAATATTTTTCAGTATTTTAGTAAAATTTCCATTGAGATATTTTGAAGACATAAAATACTGAATGAGAACAAAAAATTGTTTATATAAAACGAAAATATTTTCCTATTCATAAATATAAATATCGTATATGATTAAAACGTAACTCCAATGCAGTTATGGTGGGGCTAGTCTGAGACAATATCTTAAATATACAATTTCTTTTATTTGTATATAAATTCTACATCTACATCTATTAAAGTGGTAAAGGTTGAATAAATGTAGTTATTCGAACACATGCTTCCTTCTTTAATATACAAAGAATTAAAACTTTTATACATATTTAAAATATTGAATGGATTTTAAAAAAGCTACGATTAAGCACAGTTTAAAAGAAAATAAGGTAATTATAAGCTATAAGGTATAAATAAGGTTAAATAAATATAATCTATTCAATTGAGCACAATCTTTCACTCTAGTTGTTGATTATTCTAGATTTGTCATTAACATTTATTAATTAAAATCTCTTTTAATATTTAACTATTGCCACGGCGCGTACTTCATTTTCCATCAAAAACAATTAACACTTTGTTAAATTATGTTCACCTTCTGCAATCAAAGTATTTACTAAGGTGTATTGGATCCTATAGCACATATCTGGTGTAACATCTATATAAGTTAGAATATAACATATAAACTATATACATCTCTAGTTAGTATTCAAACTTATTTATATTTAATCGAAATAATAATAATAAAAGATATATTGGACAACAAAAAATTACGTTGGTTAGATGTAAAAACACACGAACCTATTAGTCTCAAACGATACTAAATGGAGTATGACTGCAATGTAGATTTGTATAGACAGTTTTTTTAGCTGCATGAGAACTTAAAATAATAACACAATACAGAAATATTGTTGGAATGAAATTATTTTTATTATAATATAGTAGACTATTTCATGGCGTTTATTTTTTGAATATGATTTCCGACGTAATCCGCTGCGACTTTGAGTTTCTATCTATTTTTTGCAATAAATGTGGCCGTATGGCGTCAATGGTGCTACCAAACTTTAGTTTCCAAAGCTTCAAGAGTTGCTGATTTGTCGGCATAAACCAATGACTTAATATAGCCCCATAAAAAGTAATCGAGAGGCGTTAAATTTCACGAATTAGAAGACACGTTAACAGGGCCACTTCTGGAAATAAATTTGTTACTAAATTGATTTCACAATAAGTTGATTGTTCAGCGCATGAATGGACAGTTGCGCTGTCTTGTTGGCACCAATTGTCGTCCATGTTAAAATGATTAATTTTTGGAAACGAAATTCAAATTCAGTTAGCGCTCACCATTCACCGTAATAACAGTCTATTTTAAAGGATGTAATGGTGATTCGTTGACGGCTTGAGGATTATTTTCGCTTCATATACGACGACTCTGCTTAATGATGTAGCTATTTAACCAGAAATGAGCTTCATTACTAAACACAATTCGTCAACGAAGTGCTCTATGAACTTCACGAACAGATTTATTTTTTTTAAAGTAAATTTCTATAATTTCTATAAGCGTTAAACGATTTATGATGAATTGTCAAACCTTACTGAACACAAATGTTAACATAAAATGATATTTCCACTTGTCAAACCATAGTTATCGATATTGATAGTTCTCATGTAGCTAAAAAACCACCCTTAGTTGGCTTTATGTAATATGTTAATGTTTTTTGCGCATTTAAGGAGTACTTAGAGCATCATTCCTGAGAGAGATGTTATAGTAACCACTTTTCTTTTAAGGCGAAATCAAATCCTCCAATTTTTTAAATTGTGTGGCCTCCAAACATTTTAAGCAAATTAATGACAACGCAGGACATAACGTGGATGGGATTAATATTGTGTAAAATTATAAAAGTGTTAAATTTTTTTGTATAAAAAATATGTATTTAAACTATGTATAACTACAATTATAACCGTATATATATACTATATATAGAGTTTATTGTGTCCATACATATAATTTACTGCAAATAATTGGTGAAACTTTTACACCAGTGTATCTTAATCGCATAAAAAGTTCTATGATATTTATAGTTTATGCAGTCAATATCGAACACTTAAAAATGACATAAATTAAATTTATTTTAGAGGAAGATGAATTTATTTAATTAAAATAACATTGATTATTTTATATAAAATACAATTCAATAAAATATTTATAGTTTTTTAAAAGAGAAATCATCGTCTTCAAATTACGTGTATATGAAATATGCATATGAAGTTAAAATGTGTCAAAATACATTTTACGCATTTGATGCTTATTTTATTGATAAATAAACTTTATTTATGTATTTATTTGATTTTTCAAAGTTGTACCTCTACGCATTAGCAGTTTTGGTAACAAAGTTTTCAGTTGTGTGCAACTTCATTCAAAGTACCTACACTAGCCTCAGTCTATCGGCTGCACAAGTAAATACATTTGCAGTTTATATATTTGTTAGTGTGTTGCTGTGCATATAAGCCAACAACCGCATCGAGCAACGTTTGTAGTTCATGAACGGCCACCGAACTTCCAAGCAAACAAGCCTCATTGAATTGACAAACAACAGCAA
>NC_051846.1:77035655-77054085 GCF_002237135.1 Teleopsis dalmanni | reverse complement strand
CAGATTATTTGTTATAGCAAAAAATTTGTTCTCTTTTTCAATGGCCGTTTAAGTAAAATTTATTTTTATAAACTTTATATAAAACTGCACATTATGCTAAATATTGTAAAAATTGCAGTTCTTTTATAATTCAAATAATAGAAGTTTTTAAGAATTTATTTTAATGCAGCGCCAACATTTAAGCCAAATAACATTTTTATGTTTTGAGAAAAAATTTTGTTGGTAATTTTGTTTCTTAAAAATATTAGTGAAATTCAGAAGTTCAATGGAAATGCAATATTGAATTTATGGAATATTTTTGTTGGTTATTTTAATAAAACTTTTTGAATTATTTTATGTATAAACACTCAGAAAAATCTGCTCTTACCACACACTAGTTAAATTGACCAGATTATTTTCTTAGTAATATTTTAGCTCATGCGGTAAAGAATATATGAAAACCAAGGTGTGGACACTCAGAAAAATAATGCTCTAAACACATATTAGTTAAATTAAACCGATCATTTTGTTAGAAAAATTTTAGCTCATTTGGTTAAGATGATATAAAAACCAACATGTGATATGGTTGAACCCACATGATGCGTCGAGTAAGAATATTTTGACTTGAGATTTAGTTAAAATCTGGTTAAATCAACTGAAATATTTTTCAGACTGTAACCAAGGGAAGGGAGTTTATAATAGAAATGTAAGTAGAGTATTTATTAAAGAGGTCTGAGTTTCTGTGCTCCATAAGGAGAAGAAAAATAAGATTCGTTATCATTGTCAATGTTTTATAACAATAAGAAAACATAAGATTTTGAGCACAAAAATCTTAGTTAAACACACTAGCAATGCTACTAATTAAAATTTCATATAGATTTTAAACAATGGCAATTTTCAAATGACACGTCCAAATTTTATGAGATTTAAACCAATTCATTTACTTAAAGTTAATTTAGTGACGCTATAATTTATATTTTAAGATTTATTACTATTTTTTATGGGAAAAAATACCGTGACAGCAAAAGCTTGGCTTAGTAAGTGCTATCCAGACTCAAATGCTACAGAAATGTTTTGCTCACTGACTTTATATGCGGACATACATGGGCCGATGTTGCCGAACATGTTACTCGCCCAAAAGAGGTGGTGATATGAGAGATGGGAGTGAAATTCCGTAAAATCGTTTAACCAAACTGTAAAGTGAGGTTGCAGGAGAAGGCTAATACCTTAAAGATTTTAAAGGAACATGTCCATATTATTTTACATGAGCATTTGTGTATAAAGAAGCTTTTTTCGAAGAGCTTTCTCCACTGCCACATTTGTTAAAAGTTGACCAAAAACAACAATGTATCGACAATTCTGAGATTTGTTTGCTGCTATCGAAGCGAAATAACATAAAAAAGACTTTATGCGTCGGTGCTAATATCTATGGAGCTAATAGTGAAATCATCATTTCATTCTATTGTACGGCACATTGACGATCCAGTAAGCAATATAACATTAAGTTTACAAATAATTTAATTAATATAACTAGGCTAAACAATGAATAATCAACAAAAATGTGAGACAAAATTTCATTTTATTGACCAATGTGGTCAACTCAATAGTGATATCCTTTATGTTTTTTTTGTAAAACGGTTTATCATTGTGCTCAAAATATTATATATTTTCGACAATTACTGTTTCAAAATCAAAGCCTTTTTGTCTTAAGCATTTATTTTAGGTTCCCAAACATGTAGTGGTCACTAGCAACTACATATATATACATTAAATACGTTGGATCCTACAGTAATTACAGTGAATTTGGTCATTGTTATGTTCTGCTAGTGACATAGTGCATTGCCTTACTTAAAGACAATTTTTTTTCGTTTTTTGTAATTACATTCTTTAAACGTACATTTCTAGTCGCTTTGGGCTGTGGTGCTAATTGTTCCCAACATATTCAATTACATATTTGACTTGAAACCTAGAATTAGATTCACGTTTGATGCATTGTTACATACAGTTTTAAAAAATCATTTACATTTCTAATATCAAATATGCCTGCACACTACTACTTTTTCTAGTGTATTAAAGTAGTTAACTAACTTAATTTTACTTGAATCTTAATCAGAATAATCCCAAGGACTTTTTCGATATGTTTTAATGCATTCATTGAATTTGTATATTGAGAGTTATCAGTACATGTCTTAAAGTTGACTTAAATAGAGCTGGCTCACCCCAGCATTATTAAAATCATTACTGTATTTGTGACGCAATTTTTACTACCATTACCTTTCTGATCGCTTAACATCATTGGTCATACGACCACGATAAAACTTGGTAAACTAATTTTTATGAAAGTGAAAAATCTTAATACTGCTTTTCACAATTTTTGTTTTAATATAAAAAAAAAAATTTTTCCCAAGGAGTGAAATTCTTCATTTTTTATATATATCAATATCTATCCGTTTTAAGTAGATGCCATAACATGAGGAGCTTGTTATACAATATAATGCTTTTGTAATTGTTAAAAATGTCAAAAATTTTCATTTTTGTTAATATTAAATAAAATATTTTCCAAAAAAGAAATTGGGAAATATTAACGCTACTTGGGGACATATATATTTAACAGAAATAATTATTATATGTGTCCTAAAGAAATAAAAAAAAGGATCTGTTGTCGAGAAAATTATATAGACTAACGTTTAAATATTACAAAAAAATATAACAACTTATTTAGTGTAATTATTACCTAGTTATCGAAGATAGTTAGTAGTTTTACACAATATGGTATTAAATTTTTTTTGCAGATTTGTTTAATAAAACTAAACAATTTAAGTTTGAGTTAGGCTTCAAAAAATAAATTATTAATATAATATGTATAATAAATTATATACAATATATATAATAATAATTATATAATGTAATATTAAATATAATATAATATGAATATATTATATGATAAGTTTATATTATTATTATATAGTTGTTATGATAATGAAGCGAAAAATTATTTAATTGGAAGTCGAGTTGATTTTACATAAAATCAAAAAAAGAGCTATATTTAACGACTGTTGATAAATGAATATATGACAATACTCGATATTTTCTATTTAAATAAAAGTTTTTTCGCCTTATTTGACCTTAAAAAATTTTTAGTAAAAGATATTATTTTTAAAGTTTTAAATTTAACAGTTTTACGATTTAATGCAATCCTAACATACAATTCATTTTAATTTTATTTTTGTATAAGTCATAAAAGCTGAACACTTTCTGAGCGTCATAAATTGCATTACTGTTACGTTTGAATTTGTAAAGAAACTTTCACTTATCAGAAACAATTTTACACAATGTTAAAACGACAAATTTAACAATTTTGAATAACATTCATAATAAAATAAATTTTATTAAAACGGCTCCACCCAACCTCAGTAACATTTTGTGACAAAAACAATAAAAGAAAAATGTTGCATAAAATTTGCATAACAAACGAAATTATTTTCATCCCAAAAAACAATCTCAAAACAAAAGTAAAAGCAAAAAAAAGAAAACGCAAACGAAAACGAATTCAAGTAAAAGAAGCATGCAAATGCTAAAATGATGCAAATTTAATGTACGCTACTGTAAAATGAGAAAATGTTTAACTTAAATAATTTTTTTTTTCAAACTGTTTTAAGCAATGACGACGTGTTGGTAAGTTGAGTGCAGTTAACCGGATTGCTGAGGTTGTGGACTTTAAAATTAAAATTTTAGCACATAAAAATATTTAACAAAAAAAAATCATAAAATTTATTGTTTTCATATGTATTACAGAATGTTTCAAAATTCAAGCAAAAAAATAAAAAAAAAACAAGAAAAATAATTAATATTGCAGTTAAAAATGGTCTCCTGCCAGTTGAGATTAGCTTTGTTTATGCTATTTATGTTCGAAATAGTCTTTAAACTATATAAAAAATAATATTTTCGAAAAAGTCTAATTTGATATCGCAACTATAATAATTCCAACACAATGGCTCACTAATCAACCATTTTGCTTTAAAAGCACAACGCTCTGATCTTTATGGGAGCAATAAAAATGGCGTACGTTCGTTTGTATTTCGCTGGCTCGTTATTTCGTACGATTGTCCACTCGAGTGTAACATGTCGTGTCATTAATGTGTTCGTCATTTTGATGTGGCCACATTCGAGCTGTCAACATATAAATTTTTTCATATTATTTACGTGCGCTCGTGTGTTCGATTGTTTAAGCTACTAAAGTGCTGCATTTTAAAGAATATGCAACTTATACTCGTATGTGTTGGCAACGTAAGGGAGGGAGGTAGTAGCTGTTTTGTAATAAACGAAAAAAAACTTGTTAATATGGAGGCCATTGACTTTGTGTTCAGTTTATCATATACACTTTTTTGTATATTTAATTTTAAAATTATTTTAATTTTTTTTATATGACACTCGATAATCCGCTTTTAATGCTCCATATTTTTGGTGTGTGTATAATCTGTTGTGTTGTCTAATTTGTACATTACATTGAATATTCAAGGCTTTTAAGTGAAAAATAAGTTTTATATGACTTATATATATGTATGTCAAAACGTTACAAGATATATATATTTTCATATATATATATAACTATCACTATACATTATATATAATCTTATATATAAAATTAACATTGTCAAAATGTTAGTTACCGTACTCCTCCGAAACGGCTGTACCGATTTTTACCAAATTTTATATGCGTATTCAGTAGGTCTGGGAATCGGCTACTATCTATTTTTCATACTGCTAAAGTGATTAGGGTGTCCCTATCCAGCAAAAATATCTTTATTGCTTTAACAAAAATTTTTTTATTTTTTTGACATAAATTTTTTCATATTTTTGAAAAAAAACTTGCTATGATATGAAAAGTTGTTGTCTATGAAAATACTGAATTCATAAAACTGCCCCCTAATTTCTGCACTATCGTTGATTCCCAAAATGCTCTCATTGACCGTGTATTTCCAGATGTACACATACAATACATAAATCATGGGTGGCTGGCAGAAAGAGCCATTAGCAGCAAAAAAACGTGGACGTTGATGAATTAAATTTCAAGATAAAACAGACATTGCCGGGCGACTTAATATCATACAAATCGATCGATACATTTTGTGATACCAACGAAGTTGTAAACTATCCAGCAGAGTTTTTAAACTCACTGGATTTGCCAGGCATGCCACCACACATTTTACGACTGAAAGTTGGATCACCGATTATTTTACTTTGGAATTTGAACCCACCACGGCTATGCAATAGTACGCGATTGGTAATTAAAAAATTGATGAAAAACATTATCGAAGCCACCATTTTGAATGGTAAGTTCCGAAACGAAAAAGTTTTATTTTAATTTAATTCAATTTAATTCAAATGTGTTCAATTTTCTATTAGATTGGCATTTGCAAAGACCATCAATAAGTCACAAGGCCAAACGATGTCTGTTTGTGGTCTTATATATAAAATTTCCATGTCACAATGTTAGTTACCGTACTCCTCCGAAACGGCTTTACCGATTTTTACCAATTTTTATTTGCGTATTCAGTAGGTCTGAGAATCGGCTACTATCTATTTTTCATACCGCTAAAGTGATTAGGGAGTCCCTACCCAGCAAAAATATCCTTATTGCTTTAACAAAAAATTTTTATTTTTTTGATATAAATTTACATCCACTTCGTTTCTTCGTCTTCGCCTTGCATGGTAGATGGAAAATGTACTAAAAATTTTTTTAAAGATTTCACTAATGATACTGTAACAAATACCGACGGATATCCAATATATCGTCGAAGAAATCCCGATAATGGGGGACAATGGTGGGTGGTGCCGTATTCGCCTCTGCTAAGCAAGACATACAATGCTCATATTAATGTTGAGTTTTGCAGTTCTGTGAAGAGCATCAAATATATAAGTATGTCCATAAAGGCAGTGATATGGCTGTGTTTAGAGTAGAAAATACTTATGTAAATGCTTCAATGAACAAAAACGGTGAAATTATGCTCTACCAAATTGGTCGGTACATCAGCTCCAATGAAGCTGCTTGGCGTGTCTTCGGTTTTCTAATTCATGAACGGGATCTAGCAGCTGTTCAGTTAGTCGTCCATCTTGAAAACGGTCAGCGTGTATTTTTCACGAACGAGATAGTGATTGATCGTGGTACAAATCCACCTAAATCTACACTCACTGCATTTTTTGAATTGTGTAATAGTACGGATGATTTTGGTGCCTTTGCAAGAACATTACTCTATTCACAAGTACCACGCTGTTTCACATGGGCTCAAACAATAAATGGATGCCCCGCAAGCAAGTTTCAGCAGTTGATGCATGTCTCAATTTATTTAAATCGAACGCTTATTTACAGTTAATCCAAGACACACTGAGTGCTTTTATCTTCGACTGTTGTTGGTTAATGTTACTGGCCCATTATCATTATTATTATTTACAACAGTTGTTGCCAGGGAACTTGGTATCATACAAATCTATTGATTTTAAATTAATAATTTAATAAATAAACTATAATAACTTAAAAATAATATTGTTTGGCTTTTGTTATTTTTATTTTCCTTTTCGTTCATAGCGCTCCATGCCTATTTCATGCATATACCACATACTTACACACTTATAATAAGTAAATTACTTTTTGTCTACACTAGAATTTATCTAGAAACTAGAAATAATTTATAAGGCAAAACAACGTTTGTCGGGTTATCTAGTATATATATATAATACAGTGATCGTCACCCAAATTTTTAACAATTGTTTCTGAACTGATATATATATATATACAAAAATATGTATATTGATATAATATTTTCATACTGCTTTATGGGTGTGTCGCGTATAGTAAAATCTACTATCCAGAAGTTACAAGTTGTTCAAAGTCAGGCTTTCCGAAGAATCTTCAAAGTATCGTGGTACATCCGCACGAATGACATGCTAAGAGACTTTAGAATAGATTCGATCAAAAATTATATAAGGGACAGAGCCCTGAAGCTATATACGTAAACCGACAGGCTGCCCTACTTGTCACTATTTAATCTCAGAGTAATCACTAACCGCACGGGGCGGCACGAAAATCTTAGATCAGTCATTGAATAATCACGATGCTTATGTGTAACACACAAATTAGTCAGTGAGATGGGTGGGATTCTGCACAAATCTTCCAGCTATCAAAGAGTAAAACTGCCCAGATGCTCTAACTCGGAAATGGCTCAACAGATAGATAATAAATTCATAGATATAATATATGAAGATTAGTTTTATATCAGATACATATGTTTATGTATACTTAAATATTATATCATATCATAGGTATATTATATATCTATCATATGTTTTACATAAATACTACATATATAAAACAATATTTTGTAGATATGATGTTGATAAATAAATGCCAGAAACAATAATATTGCTTCTGTAATGAATAGAACCCTTTCTTAAAGATTTGGGTGATGATGACTGTATGGCATTTCTCATCATCTAGTATTATCTTACTCCTTAATTGCATATATCATATATTATATTACTCCTTATTTCAACATTTCAAATATTAGTTTTACTACATTTACTCAGTAATTCAATATGTAATACAATTATCTGCTAATTATCTTAGCATGATAAGTTTAAATGTAATTAAGTAATCTATATTTGTATAATTGTATTTAAGTCGAAATATATTTATTGAAATAATTTCCCTTTATAAACACATTTTATTGAGTACATTGATCGAGCGCAATTATTGGTTTAGTTAAACTATACTATTATATATTAAACTTAAAAGGAATTAAAAAAAAAGTTAGTTGTAAAGAAAACTTGTACTTAAAATATTGTTTTCTTCAAATATATCAATAAGTTACTTTTACTTGTGGTCTTAAATAATATGGAAATTAAATAAATGCAAACATATTATTGGGTAAATTTTGATTATCTCTAAATATGCTTGCATCTGGCAACACTTCAACTCACCTTATGCAAATTTTTTTAAACAGTGATTTCAACAGTTTCCAGGATTCCACTAAATCTCTAAATATATAAGTACGAAAAAATGTGTATTATGTGTAATGTGTTAAGAGAGATTTCAAGGTTTAAAGAGTTTTACAGATTATTTTTTGTATTTAATAGGGTGTGTTATCAAAACTCCATTTACCATTTCCAAATTTTAACACAATAATTAGTTGATGGTTGATGGATCTGAATGAGCTATATTTATAGCATAATGTAGTGCAAGGCAGAGGATCATTGTTCACAGTAGTGTAATTCTTTCTGCAATAGTTTAAAAATTTAAATTATAGATAAATAATAGATAATTTATTTATATATAGATAATTCATAGATAAATAATTGCGATTAATAAAACTGTGTTAAATGTAAATAGATTTCTAAATACTAAAATTAAGTGATTGTATTATTTACACTACATACTGCTGCAGAATATAACATAAATTAAACAATAACTTTTTTTATACAATAACTATATACTATATTAGAAATCTGTAAGCACCAATCATTTACGGAAATCGTGAATTATAGATATGTTCAACTGCAGTGAAGGGTACTTTTTATAGCCTGCATGATCGACTCATTGCGTCAGTTAGAGACGTGAGTATGTGCTGTTCATTTTAGTGCGTTTATTGTGTAAACTGATTTTTTCATTGTGCACGCCGACTGCAACACGTATCTTATTTGCAATACTCTCGACTGTGAGCGGTTTAGCGGAGGGCGTTAAGGTAAAAAGTCTATTGAACTTTGTAAATAGTTGGCAACTTGTAATTGAATTTATTTGTAATTATAATTCACGCCTGACAGCAATTTTTCTAGTGCATTATCATCGTTCCGATTTTATTTTTCGTTTTTGAATTTTTATTTGGTTATTTTTTTTAATATGACTTTTGGCAACAATTTTTTAATGTTGCACGTTTGTCAGGTTGTCAGGGTAGCGTAACGTCAAAGTCAACGTCAATTTAATTTGATTTAATCAGAAAAATGTATGCTCTTGCATGAGATAAATTTTTTTAACAAATTTCACTTTATCGACATGAATTTATGTATGTTTTATGCTGACAATTTGTTTTAATTTAATTTTTTTTAATGAACGGAAAAAAATTTGAATCAAAAAGTAATAATTTTTCCGCTTTTATACGAGAATTGTGGAATAGATTTTTTATGACATTTGCTGGTACTATTTGCATTTATTGCCGAGACTGATTTGGTTAAACACTTATACGTGTTATGTTGTTGATGCAACTGTTTCTACTGATAATGATTATATTGCTGCTGTGGTAACTGATGTTCGGTAAGAAGCACATGCCATATCCTGTGTCTTATGTCAACACATTGACTGCTTCTATGCTTTATTTATATATATATGTATATATTTATTATTAACCGCCCTTCATTGCTGTCAATGGAGGTTCTTTCTGTTTCAGTTGCTTAGTTGTTGCTATTCTGTCGCTGTTCTTAGTAGTAAAAAGGCGATATAAAATATTATTGCACTTTGCAGCACCAGCACCAGTACCAGCATCGATAACATCAACCAAAGCTCTGGCAAAAACGTCATGCTTATTATTTTTTGTAATACTGTAAAAAATAATCTTTTCGATATTTTACTTTTTTGTTTAGTTTATTTTCTGTTGCTTATTTCTTTTGGCACTGCTCCCGCAGGTTGTCTTTTCAAAAAAAGTCACGGATATATTCATTCGTAACCTGCCTGTGTGCTTCAACCGCAATCTAAGTTGGTATCAGTTTTGACTACAGCCTGGTATTGCATTATTGCCGTGGTTGCGACCGCTTATGGTGTATCACTCTGCCTGGCTTGTTATTTTATTATTTTAATTTTTTTACAAGCAAAAAATATTTGTATTTGCTTTTTTTATATTTTTTATCTTAGTACTGCCATAAATGGCTCATAAAATTTTATACGATCGTCAATAAAAAACATTGCTCCATTTTCATTTCTTTATTTTGTAATTTTTTTATATTTTTTTTCAATTTCCATTTGACGTGCGAGAGTTTTTCTATTTGTGCTCTTACTTTTAATGTATTTTTTTTGCTTCTAACTGCAAAAAAAAAAAAATATAATAAAATAAATTCAAAAAATCTATGCGAAAAAATAAAAAATATATGAAAATAAAACCTACGGGGAAAAGCGTAATAAAACGAACTACTACAACGATAAATACAACAACACCAACTAAAAGGCATTTTTCAATATTGATGACAATTTGGGGAAATCAAAACTAATGGAATTGGATAGTTGTGCTCAGATAAAGTGAAATAATATGAAATTTATTCCTTACAATATAATTTTATATCTTCTTTTGCTACATATGCTTTTATAGTAGTGCAGTGCTTTAAATACAACTTTAAATATGTTTGAATTTATTTTTTATAAATAAAATTTTATCTTACGTAACAGATCTCACAAAAGAATAAAACTTCATTAAATTAATATACGTATTTCGAAACCTATCATTATTATCTTTATTTGTTTTCATTTATTAAATAAACTATTGCACTCAAACAAGACACCGAATGATGCATTATTGACCCACGTTCAAAACTTTTTCTATTGTTTTAAAACGAAATATGTTGTATTAAATAAATGTGTATAAACACCAAAAAAAAAAGTAATAAAAAATAAGTAGTAACTTTTTGGGTGATATAAGTACAATGGTTCTGAGAATGATATTCAAAACACAGGCCACTTAGTAATGATTTGATACAAATAATATAGTACGAGTATATAAAGCACGAATATCAGAATATGCCTATAATGTAAAGCAACGAAGTGGTCTATGATATCAAAAAACCTTTTGTTAATTCCTGAATGGTTCTATGAAACAGGCGAGAATTTTATAAATAACACAAACAACATTTTCAATAGTTTCAATGCACTGCTACTCAACGGAAGCGAAATATGGGCTGATTCGCTGAAAGTAGAACATAAACGTAAGACATTAGCATCAGTACAACGATCTACATCTCTGAAAGTTGCTTTAGCATAACGTACGGTATCTGAGACAGCGGTGCTGATCGTCAGTGGCACATTACGTATACAACGCTGAAAGTAGAACAGCAACGTAAGGCATTAGCATCAGTACAACGATCGGCAGCTTTGAAAGTTGCTTCAGCATATCGTACGGTATCTGAGGCAGCGGTGCTGGTCATCAGTGGCTCATTACCTATAGATCTAGCTGCCAAAGAAAAGAAAATATGGTGCAAATTAAGCAGCACCAAAACATAATGTTAATTGATCTAGAAGTGAAACGATAAATTCAACAACTGTAGCAAGAAAGATGGAATGCAGAAGCAAAAGGAAGATGGACAGCAAGATTGATCCCAGATGTAGCGAAATGGTCAGACACGAAAACTGGCGAAGTAAACTATTACCTAACTCAATTCCTTTCTATTCATGAATATTTTTTAAAATACCTGTTCCGCATTGGCCAAGCAAATGATCCGAAATGCATATACGGAGATGCAGACGAAGACAATGCTGAACACGACATCTTCAAATACAACAGATGGTACACCGAAAGAACATCACTTGAACCAATACTCGGTGAAATAAACTTCGAAGAAATCAATACGAATATGATGCTATCTGAAAAATTGGTCATAGACCGTTTCGTTCTCAAACGGAAAATCATACTCAAACGGAAAAAATATGATCTAGAAAATAGTCAATTTTAAAAAGAGAAAGCAAATGAATCAAAGCGAGGCCTGGGCGCAGGCTACAGAAGAAAAATAAATTTTTTTAACTGAAGTATTCCCGATAAAGTTCCAGAATAGGAACGATCTGATACATGGGGGGGATTGTTTTTAGTCCGTGCAAACTAAAAAGGGATTCAGCGTCTTAAAGAAAAGTCCAAATTAGAGCGTGAACTTATATGAACATTCTTTGATTTGATTGAGTATGGAAAATATTGGGATTTAACATTAACTTTTATTTTAACTTGAAATTTTTGAATTATATTTGCAGAAAACGTCATCTTTTTAAACATTTTTGTAAAATTTTTTTTTTTGATTTTTTGAAAACAAATCATTATATTATTTTGAACGTTTGTTTCAAATAAATATTTTGTCTAGCATCCATCGCTTTCCTATAATCAATCTGTGAAGTAAACTCCTTTGTTCAACTTATGAGGAAGTGCGTGACCTACTTAGTTACTTATAGTTAACGCGTACTTAGAGAATTACAAACTGGTATAAGAATGATGTTAATAAAATTATTAATTTTGAAGATATAGTGATTTATTTGACTGTACTTTATTAGATAGAGTTATGTCTGAAAATTTAGATAATGCATCACCTTGCATATAATTTTAGCATTTCTTGAGTTAAGGAATCAATCCCCACAATTATTTGATTTAAGTCGAGAATACCCTGTATATAAGTAAAATATGTCTTCGAATCTGTAATAATGAGTTAGTTAAACAAAAAATTGAATATTTTTTTCAAAAAACAAAACAAAAACCAAATAAAAACGAATCACGTTTGCAAATGTAATTAATGCGCCTGAGGTTAAGCCAAAATTTTAATTCGTCTAAGAAGCCACACACCCGCTGCCTGCGTCTCTGCATTATTCATCTGCTAACTCAAATTTACACGTCTTCAAAGCCAACACGGTTCATGTACCAACTTTAAAAAGATCGCAAACTACGAGTACACCACAACTTTTTATTTTGATATTTATTTTTAATTTGGTTTTGTAACTTTTATTCTTTTTCCTATATATCATGTTAATTTTTGTATAATTTTTTTTTTAAATAATTCTGTTTTGTGTCTTTTTTTGATGGCAACAAAGTTTAAATTCAAAATTTGCCTTGCAATTGCAGCAACGCACGTACACCGATCGAGTGCAGATCGCAGTTGTTGCACTTTTTGTTTTTCGTGTAAAAAGTATCAATTAAATCTATGCTGTGTATACTTGTATTCAAGACTACATTAATACAGATGTATCTATATAATATATTTTCATTTCAAACCAGATTTTGCAAAACAAGTTTTAATAAAAAATAATACAAAAAAGGGAAAACAGTTTTAGTTTTTTTGTGAAAAGTCAAACAGCGACAAACCCAAATGTCTTAAAAAGCTAACGAAAAAATTTATAATAACAATAAAATAAAATAATAAATAAATAAATTCAAAATAAAAATAAAAATAATAATAAAAGCAATAATTTCAGTGAGCTAAAAGTTGGCAAAACTTGCTGATCTGGTGTTCAAAGAAACAAAAAAATTTAACATTGTAATTACCGTAAATTAAATGCAACACAACACGCAACTCAGATAGCATCTGCACGGTAGCGAATTTAGGGCATCTTTATTGTTTTGGGCCATTGCTAAAATTATTTTTTGAAAATGTAGCTACTTGTTATTTATGCTTTAATTTTTACGACAATTTTATGGACTTCAAAGACATAAGTTGTCATTATTTCTATGTTTGTCAAAATATATTTATTTAAATAAAAAATACTAAATCTCACCTACCTACATATTTTGTATGAATTTTTGGTTTACTCACGATTGACTTAATTATAAAAAATATGTAGCTATTAATAAAAATTTAGTCAGATGTAAGTTATATCTGTTTTATATAAAAAAAATCTGCATAGTTAAGAAATAAATTTTTCAAATTATGTAGAATACTTGAATTCATGATTACTAGATGTCCCGAATTTACCAGGATGCGCTGGCTTTTAGCCCGACATTTTAAGAAAATATATATAACATGTATATATTATGTGAATATAAGTTGTACTTTAACGTCAAATTTTCCAGACGAAAGTGACTATTACTTTTAATAGCAAACTTGTTATATTTCATAAAGACGTTTTTTCGAACAGTAGTGAAACACAACAACAAAAATTTTATTCTTTATATTATTTTAATTAATTGAATTTTTGGCTGACCATACAGCTGTTTCGAGTATTGCCAAATACCCATCATCAGTGGTCTTGGAAATAATTCTTGTATTTAATTATTCGTAAATGCGCTGATTCTGAGCTTCACATTTGGCAGGACCCGAGTTCAATTCCTGGTACTTGCAGTCTCAAAAATAACTATTTACGAATAATTAAATACAAGAACTAAATACAAGACCACTGATGATGGGTATTTGGCAATACTCGAAATAGCTGTATGGTCAGTAATAATAATAGAAAGTAATGCTTTCTATTATTTTTGAGTGGTGATGAAGACATATATTAAAAAATTAATATTAAACATAAAATTGTACAATTTCTGCTTCATAATATTAAAACATTGTAAAATTAAAAAAAAATCCTTTCAAAGAATGAACGTATACATGCACCCAGACAAATAATGGAAACATCGGAAAGAGTAAATATTATACTTAAGAGTTTAAACTCGTAATGAATAGCATAGTCCATCATTTTCTTTTTTTTACAATATAAATCTTTAATCAAATGTGATCCTCAAAAATGCAATAACTTTTTTCTGATTTTTTTACATTTCGAGATATAAAAGAACTTTAAATGTTCTATGAACATTGGAACAGAAGTTTTCTACATCAATTTTTAAGTTTAATGTCACTTTTATTTGCTAATTACATATTTATTATACGAGATTACTTACATTTTTATTTCAATATTTTTGTTTTCACTGATTTTTTATACATTCGAGTTAAGTTCAGAACTGGTTAAGAGAGAATAATAATAACAAATTTGCTACAACCACGATGTTGTCTTCTGCACCACATGAGTTGTTTTACATGTATATTTATAAATATATGAATGGCAAGAACAGTAAACTGTCCAATGCACCTATATTATATAATAAATGATTAATAATAATTAATCGTATATAATTATTATATAAAAAATTTATAATTCAAATTTGCATCTTAAATTTGGTGTGTAGGCTAATAAGATCATTTTAATATCATATAAATACTTGATATAAGTACTTGAGGAAATGACAAAATAATAAATATTTAGAAAATTAAATTCAGAATTTTATTCTTAGGTTTTAGGGTACCCGGCTGGGTTAAACCAAAACCAAAATTTATTCATTCTTTATATGTACGTATTTTAACATTAAAAATGTGTTGAGTTTTTTAAATTTAAAATTAATCGATTTAAAATTTAAAGGAAATACGTTAATAACTTTTCATTACGATAATTGTTACAATTTATTATATTGTTTTTATTATATCTAAAAATTTCTCTGAAGTTTGTTAATGGGCTACACAAACATGAATTTAATATTTGACAACTGCTATTGGATAACAACTTCAAAGGTGTGCTTCGGAATCGAAATCCAGACAAATTTCTGCTGTTAATGAAGTACGAAACATCCAGATCCAGATTAGTCGAGATTTACTGCTTTAGTGTTTAAAAAATGAATTGGCTTAAATAATTGTTCTGTAATAAACAAAATTAAGAAAACTTTAAAATCGTAGTACTTGAAATATATATTTTTTATATATATTTTTAATTACACACATTGACATCTAATTAGCTGGCAACATCATAGTTACTTATGACTAGTGCGGAAAAGGTTTACGTAACCACTAATTCCAAGTAGTTGCTTCAAATGTAGTCAAAGCCTGAATGTAGTCAACAAATGAGTTCAGAGCTTAAGCTTAACCTGATAAAGGGAAACTCCCCAAAAATAGATCAATTTTATCAAATTATTAACGGCAAGTATCTGCGATATGTGTCATAATTTGTACACTACAGTGTGGTGGTAGACGAACTCTCTTGTAGTCTACTGCGTTTCCTAAACTTTCAATATGATTCTTATTAATGTAAATAATATGATAATTTTTTTTTTGAATAATGTTTAAAAGATAATAACTGAACTAACAAATGTTATATTTCTTTGTACATTGTATTCACGCGATTTATCGTAACGAATCATTCATTAAGTTGAACGCCTACTGTATATTAATTAGTTAATAAATTACTGCATTAAATTAGTAATATTATAAAATGTGAACTTAAATTATGATTATGTTGGACCATTAAGCATTATAAGTATGTACATATTTTAGTAATGTTATGTCTTAAAATTATCGAAACCTATTGAGTATTACAATTTGTTGCAATTTAAAAATATTTATTTCTCATATGGAAGGATCTATGGTGTGTGATTTTTTGTTTTCACACATCAGCAGCTTTATATTATTGCTAGCAGATTTATGTGATTTATTAATATATATTTACTGATATTTATTTCTAACTATTTACATATACAGTTATTAATCACAAAACAAGTAATTGAGTAATTGAACTAATGACGTTTTCGATTAGTAAATCTAGGGTGATTTTTTTAATCGAAATGCTTTTTTAATGCACTTTTAGTACAATTTTATTTTCGATTGATAAATCTATGACAGAATGTATAACATTTGAGATTAATTTAGAACAATCTAAATATTTTGCCTAAGTACTAAGATTACTCTGAAATTAATAGAAGTTTTATATGATTTGACAGAAAAAGAGTGCTTTGATTTGATATATGTATTTGTGATAAATATATATGTCTGTTAACAATAAATATGTTTGAAAATTTGACAGATCTAATAATAAATATAGATTGAAACTAGATTTACCAATCGAAAATGCCATAAGAAATTTGGGTCAAAATTGATGCAATATTATATTATTCATTACAGTTACTAGTAGTCTCCCATTACTGTATCGCATATGTCCAGATTACTGCTCTTACTGCTTTACATTAAACATCCTTTTACAGATTTCATAAAAAAAAACTCTGCTAAAAAAACATTATAATATTAAATATTATCATAAGAGGCATAACTCGAAGTACTATGTTGCAAAGAAAAGGTTCGATTTATAGAGACTTCGAGTTAGAAAATTTTTTATTTTTTTTTTATTTTATTTTTTATTTTTAAAAGAAACTAGAATTATATTTTAAGATTTTTATTTATTTATTTGAAAGTAAATACAGCACAGAAGTTATAGTTAAGTGAAATATTCAGAAATTATGGTTTGAGATTTTAATTTTTTTTCTTATTTTCAGTAAAAAGAGATTCCAATTTATTTCAAGCCATATAGTGATCATCAGTTGTAGTATTATTCGTTTACAAATATAAATTAAGAATTTTGAATGAGTCTTCTACTTCATTCTTGGAACACTGGTGAACAATTTCATTGATTTGGGAAAAGGGACTTCCCATAACACCAAGGAGGATTCACACATAAAACAAAAATTTGACTTATAGAGTGCACTTTTGCATATTCCTTTTGGCGTGTGACAATATTTTTATGTGAGTTATAGAGAAATTCGAGTTATACAAGTTCGAGTTAAGGAAACAGAAATGTATGTAATTTGCTCTCTAAAACCCTTTTTTGCAAGTTATAGAAGAGTTCAAGTTATAGAAGTTCGCATTTTGAGGAAGTATATGCATTTGATCATTCTTCTCATGACTTTAATTTAACAATTTTTTTTTCATTAATATTTGTATAATCATAATATATTATTGATATTCAGATGTCTGAGTTGGTGAAACAGCACCTTTACTCTATTTTATCTGTGGACAGTTTTAAGTCACACTAAATACGGGGCTTTACGGGGCTTTATAATATGATGGATCTGATGTCTTTGTATCTGCCTGTGTTTATCAAATTTCGCTGTATTTTTAGGATACTGAGAGTTGGATTATTGTGACTGTCAATTGTATTGAACAGTTTCAGAGCACGATCTTTAATGTATTTTTCAACTGAATCCACTCTCAGATCTCTGTGTATATCAGCTCCTCTTACATACCATGGGGCGTTAACCAGTTTTCTTAAGGCAATATTTTGCCCTCTTTGAAGAATTTTTAAAGTTGAGCTTGGCGCTTGGCAAAACGCTATACTGCCATAGAGTATAATATATACATAATAAATAACTGAAAAATTTAATTCAATTGACATTTTGTACCGACTTTAATTAACATTTCGTACCGACTCCTCTGCTATGGATCTATCGATTTATGTTATTAGTAGTACGAATCTTCCCTACTTTTGTATATTAAATTTAAAATATCTACCGACTCCTCTTCTATGGATTCATTGATTTATGTTAATCGTATTACGAATTTTTCTTAACTTTGTGAATTGAAATATTTAGTATATAAAAAAAAGTATATAACATATCTTCTCTCTCTCTCTCTGTCAGTAGGAGGATTTTCCTATTCTGACGTTCTGAACTTTAGAAATTTTCACGTATTTAATTTAATGCAATTTTCACTTGTCAACAAAGTAAAATTCAAACCCCGACTCTAAATTAACAAAACAATAAAAAATAAAAAAAATTAAATAAGAGAAAAAAATTAAATCACAACAAAAAAAATTCAGATAACGATAAAGCCATGATACGAACGTATACATCATTTATACACATATGCACAAACGAACAGCCTTCTTTATACGTACTCGCACACATACATACATATATACATACATACA
>NC_051846.1:77006865-77035555 GCF_002237135.1 Teleopsis dalmanni | reverse complement strand
TCTTCATCTATATCTATATCCATATCTATATCTATATTTATAAATATATTTATATCTATATCTATATCTATATCTATATCTATATCTATATCTATATCTATATCTATATCTATATCTATATCTATATCTATATCTATATCTATATCTATATCTATATCTATATCTATAAACATATGTATGTTTATTTATATCTTCATCTATACCTTCATCTATACCTTCATCTATATCTATATCCATATCTATATCTATATTTATATCTATATTTATATCTATATCTACACCTATATCTATAGATATATCTATATCTATATCTATATCTATATCTATATCTATATCTATATCTATATCTATATCTATATCTATATCTATATCTATACATATATCTATATCTGATATCACTTTACAAAAATTTAATGGAACTTTCATTAATAACAGAATTTTGGAATAGTTTTTCTACGAAAGATAATGAGACCACAAAAAAAAAACATTTTACAAGCTTGTCCATTACTAAAATATGAATAAAAGAAATACCAATACATTTATTTTATAACAGATAAAAAAATTAAATTTGGTGAGATAAGTTTAAAGCTAGAACGCAGTGAAAAAATTTGAAATAAAATATATGTATATTCTCTAGAGTCATGAAGGGAGCACAAAATATCTCCAGCTAATTGTCAAAGATTCCTCCACTCAATAATAATTACAACGTAAACAAAAACCCGTGATACATTTTTAATTATATGCATTAGTTAAATTTTAATTATTATATTAATAATTAAAAATAAATATAAATAATGATTTCAATTATGCTAAAGCTGGTTTATAATTTCGTTCTAATACAACACAACAAGTGAATTTTTTTTTGAGCTTTCATAGCAAGTTAACAAAATTTCCAGAAAAAAAGTGTGAACATACAAGTCAAGTACGACTTTGGGTGAGTTGGCTAATGAACGCTCTCTCTAAACTTCAAAATTGGCAGGATACGAGTTCAATCCCTGGTACTTGAAGTCTTAAAAAATTATTTATGAATAATTGATGGGTATTTGGCAATATTCGAAACAGCTGTGTGGTTAGTCAGCCAAAAATTCAATTAATTAAAATAATATAAAAAGAAGTTTGTTGTTGTAGTTCACTACTTTTCGAAATGTATCTACCAAATTATTACATTATGTTAGTTGGTACAATAATTTGTGATCACTTATAGTAGGTGTGTATATTTATTTCAGGATTTTAAGTATAATAAAAAAACAACTGTGTGAATCATTGTAACTATGACACATTATCTGTCCTCTGTTTTTCATTGTCATTTTATCGAAGCAGCAATACTCAAAGTAGTCAACTTATTTATTTTATATAGATCTGGGTAATTATATATGAAAATTCTGTAACTTCATATGTTTCCTAAACATTTTTAAACATTTAAACATTAAAGGTTCTATAGAAGTCCCTATTGTTCGAACAAATTTGAATTGAAAACATATACATAACTACATATATAATGTAATATATACATATCATGTTTACATACATGATGATATATGTCATAATGTATATCACGATATATATTTATAGCACTATAATTAGATCCATAATAAGATCCATTCCGCAACTTCGTACGTTTTTTAAACATTGTAGCTTTTATAGAATTCCCTACTGTTTAAACACATTTTAATAGAAGACATATATGTATATAATTGACATATGTTCGATATATATATGTATACCGTTTATATATATGATGATGTATGTCATGATGTGTATCATGAGATATGCTTATAGCACTGTACTTAGATCCATAATTAGATCCATTCTGCAACTTTATACGTTTTTTAAACATTGTAGCTTCTATTGAAGCCCTATTGATCGAACACATTTTAATAGAAAACATATACATGTGTATATAATGTGATATATTTTTGATATATATATATATCATGTTTATATATATGGTGGTATATGTTATGATGTATATCATGATATATATAGAACATATATATAGAACATAATGTTTATGTTACCATATATATGTCACAAAACTTCTGCTTAATGTATTCCTTATATACATTTAAAAATAATAGAGAAAAATTATATAAAAATTAAACAGATTGATTTTATATTTCAGTCCATAATGTTATAACTAAATTTCCCATATAAACAATAATTAAAACGAAAAACAATACAAAGTGTGCTTCGTCGTTAATTATTCCATAACAATTTGAGAAGATATTTCATCTTAAAATAGAATTATAATAAAATTAAAAAAATATTTTAAACCTAATGTTTAATATGTGTAGAATTCTAAAAAGAAATGATGTTTTATACGAAATTTGTCGAATCGTTTGTTTGTGCATACTTAATGGTTTTAATGGTTTTTGGTGCTCTTAGCATTTCTCTGATCTGCTTTTGTTTTTCTAAGAAATGTCAGCGGTCATTATTAATGAAAATATTTCTTTGCATGTGAGTCCGCCTGGCTTGGCCCCTTGCCGGGTTATTGTGCTTTTTTGGCGTGTGTGTGCTTTGTGCTTTCTTGTTTTGAAATGCTCTGTAGGGGGCAAGTATTTTTATACAAGATTTTAATGCCTTTGTACTCGTACCATTAGCAATTCGCATACAAAATTACATGCTCAAGTGCAGGTAGCTAGCGCTGGTATGTGCATCATAATGCAAATACGTCAGTTGCAGTTGATAGCGCAATTCGGCGTTTATTTCTGTTTAAAAAATATAAAAACAATTTTGACAAATTTCAAATCACGAACACCACTTGTCTTTCGAAAACAAATTGTCTTCTGCTGCTGCTTCTGCTTTGGACTTGAGCATTTCTACTCGTATCTTTCGATTTTTGTAAAATAATTACTCGTCTACGAGTTTGTTAAAATGTGGTCGCAAATATTGTTTTTGTGTATATTGTATATTGTTTTTCAATTTCAAGGTCAGAATGGTTTAAAAACATGCGATTTACAGCCAAATCAGTTCGTAATCTTTCACTTTCTGCTGACGTCAGTGACCACATTTGATTGGAAATGTTCAAAAATATTCAAAACAATATTGAAAATTTAAGAAAACAGAGAAAATATTAAAAGAATCTACAAATTGAAATAAATTTTAATGTCTTTCAAGGTTAACCCATCAAAAAATATGCTTTATTTTACTGTTTTCATGTAAAAAGTGTTTCACAAAAAACATAAACAAATTTTAAATAAATTTTATTATTTTGAAAATACATTTTCTTAAGCATCAATATTTATTATAATTATTCTATTAATAGTTTCTTTTCATAAATTTAGAAATATAAACATATTTTTAATATCAGTTAATAATGTAAACCGTAATTTTATTTGCAGATGACTTTTAATTATCTTAAATTTAATGCACAAAATTTGTATTTTAATAATTCCGAATTATTAATCAATAAATAATGACGAGTTACCACTCCAACCACTGTTTTTAGATGCTATGGGTTCAACTAAGCAGACATTTTATTTTTCTTTAGATAATTTTTTTTTTGTTATTTTTACTGGTGTAGCAAGGCTTCTGAAGTAAATTTTGCAACTAGAATTCTCTCCGGCTCATATGGTTTTACGGTTCGCTTGAGATAGTTTCCTTAAACAATTCGGCTCATGCGTCATTGTCATCAAAACACTGTCTACAGTTATGCAATGCAAAATCCATTGATATCTAGTTGCAAGGATTTTGATTATCTGTCAAGCCAGTTTGAACAGTTTGTCAAGGTCGAGTTTAAAGTTTTAATGGCTGCCTGATTATACAATATATTTTTATGTTTCCTTTGTTCTAAATTTTCTGATAATAGATGTTTACAACAAATACATATAGCATATATTTTAGTAATACTAAATGAAATATGTAAATGTAAATGTAATACTAAACGCAACAAGTCAATTCGAATATTAGAGTGCTAGAAATTTCAAACGGTTCAAATAATAGTGTCGAGTTTACAAATAGATAATAAAAAATATCCCTAATTATTGCTTATCCTTCTCTGGTAGTACATGAGGGGGATTGGTTTTAGTCCGTGCAAACCGGGCATACCACTATAGTGGCGATGCGTTAAGCATTTTTAAACATCTTCTCCGCAAAAACAAAAAAAAAAAGTATAATAAAACAATATTGGCTTGTATTAGAATATATACGGAATCAAATAATTGGCAATACCCTACTTAAGCTCATGAACTTATTAATATTAATTTTTTGTTTTTGCCAAAAGTGAAGCGCCTTATAACGAAAAGAAACTATTTAAAAGTTAGAAGGGTTCATATAGAAATGAAAAGACAACAACAAAAATTTTTTAATTAATTTATTGAAATTTGGGTGACCATACAACGCTGTTCCGTGTATTACCAAGTACTTATCATCAGTGGTCTTTGGAAATATTGGAATTTTTTTTTTAATTAGTTTATAGTCCGTATATAATTCGTGTGGACTGAATGTGCCAGGCTTAGAACTGATGCCTGTCAAATTAGAAGCGATGACTAATCGTGTTTTTTCACAAATAGCCAAACTTTTGTGAAAGTAGCTGCAAAAACTTTCAAATTCGAAGTTTTTTGTCACTTTTTATTTTTTAAGTGACATTATCCAAGCACTTGCGGCGTTTTAAATTAGAACGAGCTTATAAACTACAGCTTTATTTGAAAACACAAGTTCAACGAATTGAAAGTTAATTTTTGAGGTTGCCTATTTTTATTTCGAAGTTATTTTTTTTTTGCAGAGACATCTGTTATGTTATTCATATTTTTACTTACTATATACTATATGCAAATATTACTCTACAAGTTCCGTAATCGCTGAATTATTATTGTATAGGTGATGTTCTATCTAACGTTATCAGCGTTGTCATTGTGTTAGAAAGTAATTTCTAAAAGTGTCTTTTAGGATCTACTTTTAAGCCAATATTTTTTTTAAAACTATACAGACCTTGATAACACTAAAGATAATTGTATTTACAATGTTTCCTTATACTGTGATGCAACCAAAATTACATTATTTATTTACTAATATCATTTGATTATTTATTTATTATCTCGTGTTTTGTGGAGACGAAGTGTGGAATTAGCAAACGACGAAAGCGGCAAAATTCACAAAACACATTTTAGAGTTCCATGAATATTTAAATAAAACGAATTTAAAATTAGGCAAAGACAACAGAAAATAATTTTCAGGCAAGAGTAATGTAACTAAAACGTCAAATTTTTTGAACGGTATAAGCAGACAATGTAATGCCCTATAACACACATATATTGATATATGGAAATTTTTAGACCATAGAGATATATGTCAAAAACGTAATTTTATAAGGATAATTTTATTTGATATAGCAAACGTTTTTTCAACATTTATTGTAGTTATCTTATCAATACCTTGTACTTAGTACACAATTGACAATACATGTCAACTTGCTAACTCATCCAGCCCAACCTACCCCATTTCTAGTAAATATTTTTTTTTATTCAACAGATAAATATATATAAAATCTGTCAATCTCTTTATAATTTTTATATAGTATTTACTTATTTATATAAATAATTTATATGTACATATATATATAAATTCTTTGAAATTTAAGTTGGTATACAAATTGCCTACAAAACTTACATGCTTCGCCTAAAACGTAGTGTATGACTAAAAACTCCTAAATAAACGCATTATAGCGCAAATAGAGAAGAAGGCTCATTAGAGCATATCTTGATGAGGTGTCACATAATTTCAGGAACACATGCATACAAACAATTCGAAAGCAAATGGTTCAGCAAAAGCAAAGAAAGGTGTTCGTTGATGATGTGGTTGAATTGGTGCTGATAATGAAATTGTTGATAATGTAGATGATGATGAAGCCAAGGAGTGTGTCGAATGCTGATAAAATGTTGACTTTATATCAAAGAATCCACTAAAAATAGCATTCACATAACAACAACCAGTGCGGCTGGGGTAAAAGTATAGTAGTAGCAGCAGCAGCAGCAACATTAGTTGAGCAGGTGATAGTGTCGAAGGCAAAACAATTTGAACACGTAAAAATAGATACAAAAATTTTAGAAGTAACTTCCCACCAAAACTCATTCTCAAGGTTAGAAATCATAACAAAATCGATTAGGATTATGCCCACCACCCATTCTCAACAAATCTGTTATCAAAACTGCTGAGCTTAATGCGTTCAGCTCTATACTCAAATATATGTATTGGTTGTGGTAAGTTATTGCAAAAACGTGCCAATGCTCTAAAACCAAGCCATACTAAATTGAATCAAACTGAAAGCCTAAAACGTAAAACCAGGACAAGCAAAATGAGAAACCGAAAAAGAAAAATATTTTTCTAGGTGTTTATTGTGGGTTGGATGAGTTAGAGTTTGTGTTGTGAAATTTCTTTTATTGATTCTCGTTTAGTGAGGGTAGCTTTGTTATTTTATTATTTACTGAAGATGTTACGATTGCTAAGTCAACCTGGTCGTAACCCTAGTTACCCACATACTTTTGCACGTGCATAAACACATTTACAAAAAGTAAAGATCGTGGTTAGCTTTGCCTAGATAAGTGTTTACACAAAACATCTGAAGTATACGTTTTTTTTTCTGTTATATGGGGTGCGGTTGGTGTTTGCAGACAAACAAATAAAATATTTCCGCAACACAGCAATATAGTTCAGTGTACTGCACAGCTAGGATTCACACGTTTTTACAAATGTCCTTGTCGTCCGTGACTTGATTTTATACAATTCTGTGGATACATTGATATATATATATACATACTAACATGCATAAAATCTTCTAATCGATTTAGTTGCCTATCTGCATGGACGACTGAATAATTAATTGTATTTTATGCATAAGTTTAGAAAACTTAGATAATAAGATTATATTAGCACCATAGCTTAATTTTTGTAAACAGAAAAACAAATTTTCTGTTTAAAAACTGTATAATAAAATCTAATTATTGATTACATTGCTACCAATGAATTTATGTAAATCTGAGTTTATATTTATAACGCATTGCAAACACTTTTCATTAGAAAAGTTTGAGTTCCCGTACTGAATACAAAACACGTGGTAAAATTTATTTTCAAAAATTCTAAACTAATTAAATATTTTTGTGAGAATATTTCAAACATCAATATTTTGTTATATGAAATAACAAGAGTATTTAATAGTAGTGGAAACAATCAATTAATTAAAATAAATTAAATAATAAATTAAAATCTTATAACACATACAACACTGCAATGAGCTTAGGAACTTCTATAATTTATTTTGATTACTCCGTATCTAAAATAAAAAACTGGATAAAGAAAAATTTTCAAAATTATTTATTATCACTCTTATTTATTATGATATGAATGAGTGCGAGAAAGCATAAAATTGATTCAATCCTGAATTCAGATTTAGACATTTTGTCAGCTAAACTGATTGTTTCTGTCAAATAATTAAACACAAATTATCACTAAGTCAATAAATTAGTTTTGAGTTTAGTAAATATTTTCAGTTATAATTGCATTCTTGTACCTCATCTTTAAAACGGATATCCCCACAAATACCAATTTAGTAGCGTCAACTGCAAAATCATTTGTGATTCGTAGCAAGCTGGCGAATTAGAGTCAATGAGTAAAAATGTCGTCATATAACATTCTCTCTTAACAGATCCTCCTCATCAGCTATCACTCTTAACGGAATAGTAGTTCCGCAAACAGAAACAGTAAACATACCTTGGTATTCACCTTGACAAACGCTTATCTGGCAGAAACATATTGAAACAAAAAGCACTCCTGCAAATAGAATCTTGCAAATAGCTCAAGCAAAGATCTTAAGAATGATAACTGGTGCATCCTGGTATATCAGAAATGAAACCATACATTTCAATTTGAGAGTGTCGAATTCGAGAGAATAAGGCAAAAACATATTTTAAATCTCAAAAACCATGTGAATCCGCTGGCTAGACCTGTTGTTAATACAAATTTCTCTAGACTGAAACGGAATGATAATCCCGCTGGTTTCCTAAAGATCACCCTGATTATATTAACTTATATGCCGTAATATCTGGTAAATAAGCCCTGGCACCTATTCAGAGGCCCCTTAAAATAATTTACAAATGATTTTTATTCAATTATAGTATGTTTGTATAAAATAATTTGTAATCCAATGTTATTAGTCTTTAAGATTCTAAAACTTATAGTCGAGCTTTAATTTAAAGCGATTTAATAAAGACATATTGTTATATAACAAAAAGAAAAGAATTGCATTGCCAAAGTCTTATTCAAAATTTTATTATTTTAAAATTAAATTAAATTATAAATTAAATTTTTAAATAATGTTTTTTGTTTTTAAATCTGCTGTAAAAATAAAATATTGTGTTTTGTGAAAAATTTGAAATTGTGCACTGACTCCACGTATACTAAACGAAATATATTTTATTTATACGAACGTTTCACTTCACTGAACTTATTAATCAATAGATATAATTCATCTTGTCATAAGCTTATGGCGCGTGTTTATTTATTTATTTTTGTAAAAATTTTGTTTTATTAAAACAATCGCATCACAAAGCACCAAGTACATGCCACTTCAGACTACATCACAAGGCATCAATATCAAAGGCTCATCACCCTAACCAACAGGCAGAATTTTGCAGCAGTTTTGATCTTTTAAATTTTTTCTTTGCTTATTTTTCTGATAACGTCCTGAAAAATCTTGTATTTCCCAGCAAAGCACTGTCATAGTACACGTTTTCGTATATTTTGTAGGTGGATATCCTATTGCAGTTATTATCGTAAATATTATCGTTATATGGCATGATTTAGTATGAAATTAAAAACCCTCCCTCTGGTTCTTCTTAATATGTATGTATTTACATAACCTAAATTCTTTTAGCAAGTAGTAGGTATACATCTACAACATCCCTCTGGAACATTCACCATATAATATCTATAAAATATGCGCTATCAGCTGTTCTGCTTGGTTCGGTTTATTTTTATATAATTTCGAAAATTTTTTTTGTTTTATTTTATTATAGGGTTCAATAATTCGTTGACAGCAATTCCATTGAGAAACTTTACTGCTTTTATGTGTTGTTTTTTTATTTTATATGTTGTTTTATGAATAATCCCCCTTTTCGGCTTTATGACTTACTGCGGGCATTTTTAAACTCCCTACCAAAACTCCCTCTTTTTAATATTAGATGAGAGTTTGTTAAAGTATACTTTAGGCTATGTGAATTTTTCACTTTTTAAAAGTTTTTGAATTAAATATTTTATTTTATTTAATTTTAAATGTGATTCGTTTAAATTATTTGTTTTAAATATATATATGCCGAACTGTTATATAAAAGTACTTTAACGCTCTCTGAAAATTATGCATTTCTTAAAAAAACCTAATTTTGATGCAGATATGTGTCTTATTTATATTTAAATTGAACTAAAATTTGTAGAACATTTTAAAAGTGAACACTTATATTTTTATATGTGATCCAATAATCTCTGTACTTCACCTGACATGACCACAGTTTTGTGTTCCCAAAACTAAAATTGCCTCTTTAAACCACTAGAAACATATGTTTCTTGTCGATTGCAGTAACAAAAAAACTCGCAGAAGTTGAAGTAACCTAGGATATATATAACCTAGGATATGTAGAATAGGTTAAACCATTGACTATAACTTTTTATATTTATGTTATATTATTTATATTATATAATTTATAATTTAGTATTTACATTATATTTATACTCAATGGTTAAACGTTGACATAGTTGATGAGGCCCTCTTTGAAGGCGTTAAAATATATGTTGGTTGTTGGATGATATGTTACTTCTTATGTTACATAATAAATCTCTATATGTTATACATTGAATGTGTTATCTCAAAATAATATAGCACACATTAATTGCATTTACATAAACCTATAAGTAAAAACAGAAAATATATTGTGATTCAAATAATTTATTTATATTCCTATATTTAGATAGAGAAATGATTCACTAAATATTTTAAAAAGAGATTAATTCAAAAAGAAAATTTGATTATTAAAGAAAAAATGTATGCATTATTGGTTTTTTTTTCGACGTATTCATGTAATTCATCTAATCTAATTTAGCTTTCTGCGGCTATTTTTTATATCTATACCTCTAGAAGATGTTACAAGGAAGAGATTAACTACCCGACAACTACTTTTCTGTAAGCTGCATATTTACAGTAATTTTGGTATTAATATTTTGTGAAATATGGTTAAAGAAAAAATGAATGCTGCTTCTGCAGTACATTTTTGAAGAAATTAAGGTAACTACTCTTATTGTATCACAATAAATATTAATATTCTGTAGAATACATATATACCGGTAGAATTCTGTTAGTGCAAAATATAAGTTCACTTTCAAAAGTTATTTTGGAGATGAGTATTATACATAATTTCCACATTAAATTTAATCTACACTTACTATAATATTCTTAGGATTGTTTATTTTAAGTATTCCAATTATAGGAAGAGTTTATTAAATTGCAGGTAGTTAAGTTACCACCAACAAAATAATATTTTTCGTTGACTTAAATATATATATATATACATATATAGATTATGACCTCGAGCCATCTGCTTTATAGACTATTAATCCTACTGCCCAGTATGATTTAAAGGCACCCAAATCTGTATACATAGGCAAGAATTACAGTATTATCCTTTCCTTTATCCTCTAATTCTGTAGACTACTACAACAAACTACACCACCTGTTAATCAAAAACAGAGTGGTGCTTTGATGCATGCCTACTTACACAGAAGTTAGTGACAATGTGTCTGCAGGTAACCTTGCAAGAACTGGATCAGCCATTCAACTGAATGCATTGAAGCCTTATTGTGGTAATATTATTGTGAAACACCATGAGAAAATCTTCGATAGAAAACTGCTTTTTAGCCTAGTAAAGTCGCTATTGACACGACACTTCAGCTAATCGCCAAGTTAAAGAGCTAGTACGTCAGTTCAACTACTATAGGGCTATTCTACCGTCATTGATTGGAAGGGATGAGATCTTCTGTCACTTTCTTTGTAACTATTCAGCTTTAATCTTTTAAACTGTGCCAGAAGCATACCGATAGATAAGGAGTTCATAATCATCTGAAATTATAATGTCTTCAACAGTTAACATGAATAGGACAGCAGAGTGTGTTCTTGTACACTTATGGTTGGAAAATAATTCAAGAAATTATTTATGGTAGCAGTGTTTTGCTCAGGGAGTACACTGTTGATTTTGTACTTCTTTCTTTTTTAACAAACTCGTTATAATTTTATTCAAAATAGTTTAATATTATTTACACTTTAAGAATACAATTATTTTATAACATTCTGAAATAATCAATATTTATAAGAAATTTCTGAGCACATGGTTCCTATTTATGTTTCTCTGCCAGTTTGAATACATAACATGTACTTCCCATGTCATTAAAGTAAGTTTTGTATAGGCTTATATTTTGTTTTCTATTTATCTAAGTTAACGTGAAGTCTAGCGTTGGTCAACAGTTTTATGTTCGTAATAACTATGTGATTTTCAAATCATTGTATATGCTTTTACGATTGCATACATGTAGTGCGTCTATCATAGGAAAATCCTTGCCTACAAAAAAATGCTTCATTTTAATAACATTGTAGTACATCAAACAAATTTTATAATCTTTTTAATGCCTTTTATAAAAGTACTATTCTCTTTCATAGCACCACCAGCGCCGCGCCACCCGCCAAACTAATGTCGCCAAGAAAATTTTCGTATTCGTACGTGCAGGAAAGTTTCACGCGCTTTTTTATGCCTTTATGGTTGAACAGTGTTTGTGGAAATGTGACTTCTTTTCAGTGGCATACAAAACATATGTTCCTGCTTCTGTCCAACTTGATCACTCCGCCAAATACCCATTGTTATCCTCTTGTAATAGTATAATCGTTTTGATATGTAAGCCTGTCTGTTGATATTCAGATACATGCAAATGTCTGTCTCCGTAGTGTTTATAAGTGCTTTACTCGTAATTGGTTTTATTGATTGGCATGTGAAATTTATAAGTCGTTAGTTCCGATGAATATCTACACAAAGTGCAGATACAGTGTACGTACATATCAAAACATAGGTGTCTCCAACATATAAATAAATAGTGCTACGGGTATTTACAGTATTTGTAAGTAGCTGAGTTCATGATATCCTTAACTAATGACCAACATGTTTCTTGGTAAATTTCATTAAATTTGCAAATTAATGTTTATTTAACTACAAATGTGCTACATGCATGTATACGAATTTTTATGTACCTTTTACATATGCCCACAATACGTTTTAACGTATACAATTTAAACATATATAAAATAACATGGCTGAAGCAATCAATAACCTCTCATTCCAACAATTATGACATGTGTATATTCTAAGTTAATTTAACAGAATTCTATACTTGCATTTATTTAATTTGTTTATTTAATAAATTATTGAATAAAAATTAAATATATACGGCTATTTTATTTCTTAAGAGACCTTAGTGGATGGAATATATACTAAACTTTAAAATTGATAGATTCGATTTCGGTATGAGATAATGCTTTATTATTTAATATGAAATAGAAATTTATTAGTTGTTTATGTTAATATTCAGTTTATTGAAACTTAAGAAGAAAATTAAAAATATGTTAATATTTATTGAAACACAAATCTATTGAATAATTTAATTCATAATTTGTTAAGAAATTTTCTAGATACATATAAGATATGACGCATAAATTTTATAACTAATAAGACAAAATACATAAAATGTTGTAAGTGGTGGGGCTTAGTCTCTGACAATTATGCACTAACAATTAATAATATTCAACTCATTTGTTATTACAAATATAATTTTATTGCATAATATTATGACATTCTTTGAGGACTACTGCGGATTTATAGTAAATGCTACGATTTTTATTAGATACTTTCCTATAAATATTTACAATCGGAAATCGAAAATAAAAAATTTTATTATTAGAAAACAAGTTTAAATACGTCAATGATTTATAAAAATATTAAATTTATGAGTAAGTAATAAAAACTTAGATTAGTCAAACAAAAGTAATTAAATAAATTTAAGTAAAATTTCATGTTGTAAATAACAACAAAATTATTCAAAGAAAATTTACTGAAATTGGTTAGGATAGATTGAGAAAATGCGTGCTAACACAACAATCTATTAGACATCTGTGACTAAGTATATGTATATGAATACACGGACAAACTAGCCAGGGAAGGCGCAGTCACATCAATGATGGCGTCGGAACCTTTTTGTGGACTAGAACATAGAATGGTCCTTTCTCTTATAAATAATATACCAAGATTAACACAATCCAAATAACTTTTTGGTACTTATAACAGTCAGAGCTACCAGGATTTTATGAACCTATAAAAAAAAAAACTCAAAAACATCACAGGAATCCTACAGGACACTTTAAACTGAAATACCACCTTATGGTATTGGGTATACAATCTGCAAACTGTAGATTCTGCGAATAGAATGAAGAGTCATATACACATGTCCTGTTAGAATGGTCTGCTCTAATGCACATACGGAATAGGGTCCGGGGAATGTTTATTCATACGGAAGAGGCAATAAAACTCTGTAAACTAGGTTCTATACTACTATTTATTGACGTAACAGGGCTTAGAGACCTACTCTGAACCCAGAAGAGGTACGATAGACCCGACGGTCACAGTTCCACATCCCCTAACAATAATAATAATACTAAATATGATGACTTTAAAATTATCTCGGAGAAGCGACTTACACTAACTATTGGTATCTTTATAAAATAAGTAATCATCAAAGCAAAACATGTAAGTTCATTACGAATAAATTTGCTTATTGATCATAACACGTTAAATCATTATTGAGTTAAAGAAACAGATTATCTTACGTAGATAAAAATCAGTAAGTATTACAATAAGTTTAAAAATAATTGGATATACATGAATAATTGACATATATATAAAAAACAGAAACAAATTACCAATCAACCATTTTTTCACTTCTAAACCATATATTGTTTAAAGTTTATATAGACAAGTAAACAGAAACAAATTGACTCACTTTTACAGTTTTATGCAAGCAAAACCAACCAATATTTGTACGAGTATAACCAATATAATATCTTGCAGTCGATCATATAACATACGTATATTAAATGCGATAATTGATTCCTAGTAACTTTTTAAATCAACAAGTGTTTGAGGTGGGATATATCCATAAAAACGAAAATAAATCTGTTAAAAATGTAAATTTAAAATTGATCAGATTGAAGAATCTTACAGGAGCACGTAAAAAAGTTGTTAGGTTCCAAAGTTAAATAAAAAGATTCTAATGTGGAAAAATACTTAAAGCAATTATATCTATTCCGTTTAGATGTTTAAAATTATGTAGAATGAAAATGTCTACTGAGATATAAAAGAAACATATAGATAGAACGTAATAGTAATCCACTTATTCAGTAGTTTCAACAGAAAAAAATTGAACGCTTACAGTGAAATTTCTAAAATTCAGTTAAAAATTCAATATGTATGAAGAATGATGAATTATAAATTTGTGGAGTAAGTTTTTGTCGAAAAATTTCAGAAGTGTGCTCAAGTATGCAGAAAATTCACATAAAATTAATTTGTACAATTGTTGTACTGTCTATATAAATATTCGTAGCTGTAAATTATAACGTATACCTTATAACCATCTAGAAAAGGACTGTCCTAAGCATGGCTCGCGGGCCACATGCGGCTACTGTTTATTACTATAATGCAAATTTTCTTTTAGTGTACTGGTAAAACTACATTATTTTATTTTTATGGTGTACCAAATAAATAAATTGATAAATTAATAAATTTAACATTATAACCGTATTTCTATTTATGTCGACAATAACTATGAACGTATGTATTTATTTCTGCGGCCCTCCAATCTCTACAGTGATTTGTATTGGCCCGCGATTGAATCTGGTATGGACAACCCTGATCTAGAAGAATCATATGCCATATACACACTATCTTAATCAAGACTGTTTTAAACTTAAAATCATTACATTGTGAAGTCGTACAGTTTTTGCTATATAAAAATCAGTGAATCAGTAAATATTGTGCAAATATCCAAATAAAAGTTATTAAAAAAAATTATTGTAATAATAAGTTTAATATTTTTTTTTAAATTAATGAATAGGAATAAACAAATTTTAAAATGCTTACTATAGTAAAAGCTCTTTGTTAAACATTTCTCAGTTTAGTATGCATATTTAAATTCACTTGGCAACAACAAACGTCGATTAGTTCCGGAATCTATTAATTCAAGCAGATGAGGCAATAATTGATGTTTGTCAACAAATTTTTTTTTTTTTTTTGTAAAAAATTAATTTGTTCTAAAAATTAAGCATACAGATTAGAGAATTGGGTGATCTACCTACACATTCTCTTAAGATATTAGTCAAAGAAATGAAAAAATCAAATGTGTTATATGTCACTCTTAGTCAAAAAAAAAAAAAATTCAAGCACAAACAAACTTCGACAATAAAAATAATTGCTACATTAATTCAATACCTGCTATTTAGCATTTATGAAAAAAACCTCACAGAATCGAAATAACATTATTTGCATTATTTTCTTAAGTAATAAATTGTGAAATTACTATAAATAAAAATAAGTTCCTCACACAAAGTACAAATGCAACTTAGCAACAACTTGCGTCTGAAAAACACTGCATTGTATCTAATAGCGATTAAGTGAGCTTGCTCACCTCTTGCAAATTAATTGTATTCTTTCGAAGTGAAAGAATTTTTTTTATTAGTTCAGTTATTTTGAAATGAAAAAAAAAAAATACATATTTAAACATAATAAAATGCTGAGTAAAATTCTTTTTTTATTACAATGACCAATTTTTTAATAACAAAATTTCTAGTTACTAGGTCTGTGGCTATGAGTGCAAATATGACTATGTATATCTTTATCTGCTGACATTTTTGCCCTTAGAAATTTGAAATCGAGTGATTCCAGAGATATTTTTGCATTAATTTTTTTTTCTGAGTCACAGCTGAAAGAATTCAAAGTAAATAATTTAGCAAAAAAAAAAACATAAAAAATATATAAAGTGTGTTGGTTGCTGTTCTGTGGTATGTCACGTTTACATTTTTTAAAAGCAAAACAGTGCTAAGCAAAAAACCAGTGGAAGAAACTGATAATAAATATTTTATTATGATGAAATGTCTTATCAAATACACGTAGATGAAAAATTCTATATTTGATGGTGAAATCAATTTAATACGTCAGCAATATTTTATTGCGTATACGTACTATACAACACTATTGTAGGTATTCGTATGAAAATTAAGAAGATTGAACAATTGTTTGGAATATTACACTTTTTCAAATTGGAGTTCAATTTTAATTTAAAAAATTTTCCACTGAACTAAGTGAAAGTTTGAAGTCTTATTTATTTATTTTTAAATTGAATGCAAGCAATTTTCTATAAACGAAATCATGAATAATGGCAAAGTTAATGATCGCCTCAATACTGGGTAACAACATAACAACAACAACTACTGCAACATCAGCAAGAGCAACAGCAGCAGCACTTGCAACAGCATCCACAAAATATATACCTACACATACATTTATATTTACAAACAAACGTACATATATAAATATGTACGTATGTATATATGTAGTCTGATTTGTATGCTCAGTGCACAAAAAAAAAAAATAAAAGTAACGGTTTAAGTTTAATTACTTTTATGCACATTCGACATATGTATATACTTATCTGTATTTTTTTTTTTTTTTGAAGTACATATAATGGCTTTATGTATATGTTTGTTTGTATATTGTATATTAGCATGTGTGACTAATCAAAAGTAATTTCAGTTTAATAATTTTTTTTTATTATTCATTGCTAAAGTTTCAGTTGCTATTTTTGCTGCTAAAAACGCTGCTGGCGCTTTAATATTGCTGCTGACTACGCAGCTAAAGTTGAAAATTGTAAAAAAGCAGGAAGCAAAATTTCAGTGCATTAAATAAAAACCAGTAGCCGCACCGTTAAGTGGTACAAACCATATACACATATACATATATATATAAACACATACATACATATATGCATACGTGTGTGTTTCCAATATTTGCGAGATCATCCATAGCAGAAAATAATAACAGCAACAACAACAATAATAACAACAGCAGCACATTGCTACAGCGAGCGCACTCTATGAGTTAAAAGGCATCGAACGCAATGCTGTTGGCAATTTTGGCGTCACTGATTAATACCCTCAAGTTTTTAGCCTTATTCGTTATTATTATCGTTTGTTTGTTGTTGCTAAGCGGTAAACGGTTAAATTTTACATTAACAGCAAACAGCAAACAACAACCAACAAGCAACAAGCAACAACATTCGATGTGAACGTACTCGCCAACTTAGTCATTTACTCAAACAAGAAAAGAAAAAAAAAACCAGCGCAAAAAAAAGTTCAGCCAAAAAAGATCGCCAATTGCTCGCATTTATTGTTGTTGTTACTATGGGCGCAACTGCTACCTCATTTCGATGACGATTTCAACATTTGATGATGATGTTGTTGCTACGTACAATTTTTTTTTTTTGTATTTACAAATAAATATACAAGTATTTTATTTTTGATATTTGTTATATTGAATTTTCTTCCATTGTTACTAAGCGCACAGAATGCGGCGTTGATTGAGTTTATGTTTGACGTTATGACGTATGAGCTCGCATTCAATATATTGAGACGCGATGTTAAGCTACAAAAACAAAAGTTGCAAAATAATGGCTATGCGTCAATTATGAGCGTTTATTTATTGATTCGTCGTCAATGACTTACAATCATAGCGTAGCGCAAAACAAATAACATACAATAGCAAAATGAGAAGGAAAAACTGTTTCATTTATTGTTGCAATAGCAAATTCAAGGAAACTTAGCTATGCTAAGCTTTTTTTTTAGCTAAACTGCCATTTGGCTTGCAGCAATGGTAGTAGCATAAATTTATTGTTTTTGCAATTTCTTAGTATTTTCTTTTTGTTCTTTTATTGATTTTGTGTTTCCTCCAAACTGTTGATATTTGTTGTTCTTGTTGATGTGTTGATGTGCTGTTGTACTGTTGGTGCTGCTAATGTTATTTATTATAAATTTGCATAGGCGCCATCATTGTCCGTTCATCCGCTCATCCGCGTGTCTATCCATCTGTTTGCCATCACAAATAAAATTTATGAGATCTCGTTTTGTTTGCAGAAAAGAGTTTTTTACTCCAAGTTTTCTTTAAATCTAACCACTTTTTATTCTAGAAATTTCATTGGATTTAATTTGATTTGATTTGATTTGATTGGATTGAATGGGATTGGATTGAATTGGATTGGGTTTTTTTTTTTGTTTTGATTTACAGTTTGTGATTGATTACGCTTTTCTTTTATTTTTAATTTTATTTTAATAGTTTTTTTATTTGTTTTGTATTCGATTTTTGTATTTTAATGTAAATTTTTTTCATTTTTTCAATTTTATATAGCGAAATTCGTTCGCATTCATTGACCTTTTTTAACAAATAATGTATTATATTTTATGCTAGTTGTTTTCAAAAATCTCTTTAATATATGTTTAGTTATTTTAATTTATTTATTTATTTTTATTGTGTAACATATATTTAAAGAGAATTTGGTTTTTATGTCAATAGATTTGTAGGTTTAGAATTAAAGTTTTGGATCTCAGCTGCAGCATTAAATAAATTGATTAAATTTTACACGAGGGTCACTATATATGTACATATGTTTTGAGTCTAAAAATAAAAAATACTAACTTCTCGTTGATAATTGCTTTATCCTTGCATGCGTTCGAATCATTTGTCAAAGCATTTTTCCCAATCTTCTTTAGACACCTTCAAAACATGATTTTGAAATGCAGCAATGGCTTCTTTCATCGACAAAAATCGTTGTCTACGCAATTTTTTCTTGACCCAACATTCGGGAACAAGAAGAAATAATTGGGTGCCAAATTAGTACCCAGACTGTATGGCGGTTGACCTATCAAACCCATTTTTTAAATGTTCAAATGATCGGTTGTTAGAAGAGATATGTGAGCACTTGCATTGTCTTGATGGAGATGGAGAATGATCCGAAGACGCTTTCTGTATTTCACTTAAAACTTCCGGTAAATAACTATTTGTATCCCATTCAGAATTGATCGTTTTACGTTCCTGTAATAGTATTGTTGTCACATGACCAGTTTTTTCGAAAAAACAAGACACCATTTATTTCGAAGTGGTTCGAGCGCAAACAACTTTTATTGGATTTGGTTCATCTTGAAATTCTCATACAATCGACTGCAGTTACGCATATATTCTTGATTCATCACCTGTCACCTGTTACAGTCTTATATACTGTCATTGTCTTTTGAATCACCGCCATTGTTCTTCTTGAGGATTTGTGTGCATCAATCGACACGAGCATCGTTTTACGATTTTATCAAATGATGGGAGATCCATCGAAAACAAACCTTTTTCACGGCTAACTAATGTCCAGACTTCCATTTCAACCTCAATCTCACAGTATGTCACATTTTTACAGACGATCTTGCATTATCAATTTTCACGAATTTCGTCAGTGAGCGAACTACGGCCACAATTAAAATTATTATACCAGTGTTTCACAGTGGCAAAGGATGGAGCTTCATCGTCAAATGTAGAAGTAAGTTAATTGATGCACTCTTGTCTTGATAATCTACATCGGAAAATGTAATAAATCATCACTTGAAAATTTTCTTGTGTTAATTCAATATTTTCCCGGACACTAAATTTACAAATCACTGTAAATACTCGTAATACAAATAAGGTTTTTTTGACAAAAAGCTAAGGTTGGTTATGTTTAATAATATTAAACTTTTGTATAGAAACGTTAGATGATACCTGAAAACAATCAGTGTTGCCCATGTCTCAAAATATATATAGTGACCTTCGTATACAGCGACGAATATTATTATTTGCACAGTAAGTGTATTAAATTTAAATACTGTTTTTACCCCGTTAATGCAGCGATTTTAACTTTACTAAGTGTTTTATATAGATTGCTTAATTTGGCATTAGATTCATTTTATTTCATTATATTATCTGTTATATTTAATTTCTTAAAATTAAAAAACGAAAAAAAATACTAGATTAGGCTAAACAAAATTATTGGCACACCTTATAAAAAAATTGGAAAAGAGTTTGAAGTTGCCTTTGCAACAAAGGAATTAATTTTTGTATGGTTTTTAGCCCAATACTATGCCATTCTTCAGCCACCTTCAAGTTTTGTATTGTTTTTAGGCGAATATTTTGCCACTCTTCAGCAGTGCCACCTTCAGTTACGTCTTTGTGGTTATAATGGACTACTTTGGATATCTATCCAATTTACCCACAATTCTTCAATGGGGGTGAGATCTGGAGATTGGTGTAGACACGGCAATGTGTGTTTTATATGAAACGCGACTGAGACTCATATTGAAAGCTAAACGTGGCTGGTGAACTCAAGATCTCGGCAATTGTTTTTACGAATTTCTTGAGGATGGCCCTATATTAATTTTTGTAAATAATACAGTCAATGAATTCCAATTCACCGACACCTGCAGCGTACAAGCACCTTCATACACTCACCATGTTTTACAGACATTATTATTTTTATTTGCTGTTCGATATTTAGTTTTCTCCAAACCGTTTGACAACCCTTGGATTGAGAAATATTATATTTTCTTTTACTCGAGAAGATTACATTGTTCCAAAAGTCGATAAGCTTACTTAGGTACTCCTTTGCATAGGCTAAATGCTTCTGGTAGTCGACATACAAAATAAACGGTTTTCGTCTAGCAACACGCCAACTGCGATTGATTTCATGCAGCATATTCCTGACCGTCATGCTATGAACATCCTTGCCAAACTCCTACTTAACTTGAGCTGCGATCTGGGTAGAAGATATTTTTGGATTGACCTTTCTTATTATTTTGCTACGTTTACGATTGATCAAAGCTTTAGGTTGGCTTGTGTGCTTTGTATTTTGCAATGATGTCGCCCTCTTGGAATGCTACAAAATGTTCCGATTAATGTTGCGGCTTTTACTCATCATTTTCCCAACATCGGCATAAGATTTCCCTTGTTTGTGCATATAGAATTATTTTCCCCTGAGATTTGGTGGTGTCTTTTTGTTTACTGGTCATTTTGTTTTCAGTGGAATAAGTTTGTTATATTATAAGCATTATAACGTTTTTAGCTAAAAACTAAAGTACCACGTCACTTATAATGTAGAAATATCAGGTCTTTTTAAGGAAAAATTTTTCCGATCCATGAAATTATGTTAAAGTAGTTCATTAGAATGTAAGTGCGCCAATAATTTTGTTCAGCATTATTTTGTACTTTTTATGGTTTTTTAATTGTAAGAAATTAAATCTCAAAAATAATATAATGAAACAAAATAAATTTAATTGCAAATTAAGCATTTTATCTAAAAAATGCTTCCTTAATTAAAACTCGATGTATTAACGCTGTAAAAACTATAAAAGATATGTTTAGCATACATATTTATTAAGAATACTAACAATTATAAATAACAGTAATGATAGGGGAAAATAATATCAGGAACCACTAAAGAAGCATGGGTTTTCTATTGACTTAGTAAGCCATGTAAAACATATATATAAATGTTTTACAAATCGTTCATTGTTTATTCTTTTGTGAGTTATAGATTTATGTAGAGTCAAAAAATGAATTGTTATACTCGTATCGATTATTGTATTATATGTATTATATATGTTACATGTCTTTAAGTATATAGTTGATATCTTTTTTTAATGTAGCAGCTTATCGTTTATGAAAAGATGAAAGTTTATTTGATATCTAAAATTTTTTATATACTCAAATACTTTCCGAAAAAAATTTTATATGTATAGCATCGATTTCTTGGCCAACAATCAACCAAATATTTCGGATATGTAGCAAATAATTTAAAAATTTTATAGCATATTTACTCTTTTGAACGCCAAGGCATTGTTGATGATGCACAAGGAGTAACTATGTTGTTATCACCGTTCAGTTAAAAAATAAAAAACTGTTGGTGTCGCTGTTAACAGCGCTCGATATCAAGACATATTCTATGGTTTCGTCGATAGTACTATGCGAGTCGCGCAGTTTCGGTTAAATAAAAAAATAATAGAAAATTGAATCTCCTGCATCCTAGAGACTCCCATGGCGGTCATGTGCTCAAAAATTTTTTTTATCAATAATTCTATTAATCTAACAATCGAATCTTTTTTTCCAATTTTAAATTGTACTTCATTTAGTAAAACATATTTTACTTCATATATGGAAGAGCTATATAATATCATATTAAATTCCTAGAATATAATAATATATTTGCTAGATAAATAATTGTAACAAAATTAAAAAAATTGAAATGTTATCTATATAACATCTATATACTCGTATATATTTTTTTACGGCATTATTAATAGACACTACAGAAGCAGATATATACATATTATATTTTCCTTTATACTATAAATCCGTAGACAACTGTTTTAATTTCATATATAACAATACAAAGACATAAATGAATATGAGTAATTTTAATTTTTTACCACATGTTTAAATTTTTTCGGTAAAAATTGTGCTTGACAACATGAAACTATCTTCTATTTATTCTAATATTTTTTTTAAGTCTTTATTTTTTTTTTGTTTTTATAGTAATTTCTAAGTATTTGGTAATGTGTAATACAGTATTAGTTTTTTCTTATTATTAATTTTAATACTTTTAACCAACGTTTTAGTAAAACAAAAATTAAAATAAAATTTAGATATAGCGTTAATCAAATCAAATTAATAATTTTTATTTATAAATATAGAATGCTTCCTTTTACAATTAGACTAATAGTATATTTTATAATATTTGTTGAAAATTAAAAATTTTAGAAGAACATTCCTTGATCAAAGGAATAAATCAAACAGAAATGATTTTTATTCAGAAATGAAAATTTTGTATGTTTTGAAAAAAATTAAATACATGAGATAAAAATAACTCTACTCTTTTTGAAAAAAAATAAACATTGCTGTTTAATAGGCTCTCAACGAGATTTCGATTTAATATCAAACCCTGGGACTCCTGAGGACTCAAACCCTTTTACACTGAGTTGGTTTCAAAAACATTATGATGTAAGTTTGATATTTTTTTTCCAAAGTTTTCGTATTATTTAAAAAAAAAAAGAAATAAAATGCGTAGTGAATGTTTTTTACGTGTACTTTTTGTATGATAATGTATTTCTTGTTATTTAGTCCAGTCATCAAAGTTTGCCTATATACGAAACCTTGAAAGTTTTTATTGAAATTTAAATTATTTTATTCGAAAATTGATTGATCTTTGTTTAGAACTTTTTTCTAAAAACCTAATATTATTATTTATAGAAACTTAAAATTCAATTCAAAAAATAATATTTGATTATAGATACGATTTGATCAAAGAATCTCGCTTAGCTGATCAAGTTTAATATATTTTAAAAGAAATTCAAAGTAATCACCTCAACAAGTTCTCTAATGAAATGTATTCAAAACTTTGTTGTAGGGTATTTTTTATATAATTTAAATTTAATAATAGTTTATTAAAAGCAAAGTAAATTGTAATATCGAAAATACGATTTTCTGTTGTATAGGTAAGTCTGTCAAGTATTATCCTTATAAATTTTCAAAGAGGTTGTATTTTATTTTATTTCACTTTATTTTACTTATAAACAACTCTTTTTACAGTAAGTGCCATTTCTGTTTCGATTCATCTATTCAGATAAAATATATATACATATTTCTTAATTATTTTAATATCTTATTATATCTCTAAAGATATAATAGTTTTCTTTTACAGATGAAAGTTCAATTCTCTACGTGCACGTATATACGTAATTCGATGAATTTGATGACATCATTTAAATTGTAAATCGATCATTTTTTTATGCTCAATGAAAAGTACAATACATAGAAGCGTTTTTTCTTTAAAACTATGTAAATATTTACTTTAATATCCTTTAGATATGTACATATATATTTATCATTTATATTTGGTAAAAAAAGACTTACAAAAGAAACCTTAGATGATGAAATCCAATGTCGTAAAATTGTTCACGTTGAATACTGCTGATATTTTTATATGCTTTTATGCAGTTATTTATTTTGTTAAATATGTTTGTAAATATATCTAATTACTGATGAGTTTGTATCTAATAGAATTAATTTAAAGTTATTCTATTTATCAAATTTTGCTATAAATTTTATATTTTTACTACTCGAATAAAAACAATCTACACCTTTTCACGATCGGTCACTTTATGAGCAACTACAAATGATCAGGAATTAAATGATTATTAACAAAATGACAGCTTTCATAAACTATATCTGATAAACTTAGAGTTACCATTGTTTCCACTTAACCCGTTAACTTTCGTTAATTGGTATATATGACATATTTTTATTATAAGTTTTAAAAAAGTATATCTTTTACGTAAAATAACTTAAAAATTAGAAAAAAATTAGTTACATTCATCTGTGCATATTTAACTCAAAATATATAGTTTTGTTATCCAATAAGGACACAAGATATATTCAAACTATACTAACTAAGAAAGTGTAAACGTCACCAAAGCAATTTCAGTAGTTATAATATACTTTATATTAATAATATAAACACAACAATACCAATTTCTTTAGGCTTTTATTACAACATTTGGAGTACTTATATTTAAAAAGTTTTGCATAGAGATATAAAGTGCTGTATTTATGCACCATTTCATGGTAATTGCAATAATAACAAGTTTTACGTGAAAGCAACTTTAGGACTTCTTTCTGCATAGCATTATAGACTTTGTCAAAGATTCGAAATGGTTTTAACCCTTTGGTTTTTTTAATAATGCAGTAGCTCAATGTGCCTACAGGCGTAAGTGGATCTCTTAGGATCGCCGGTATAACCTAGCCTACGTGAGAGTATATCTTTGCAATATTTATGTTGTAATAGAAAAAAAAAATATAATTGTACAGTTTATATATTAAAAAAATTTGGTGTATAACTCAAGTAATATATCGAAACATATCTTTTTTCGTGGCATGTATCTGTTATACGTTGTCTGTGTAACGCAAAAATACATAGAAGTGTTTACATTAAATGAATAATAGTTATAAACTCACATTCATCAGTTAAACGTTATTGTACTGGAAATATAAAAAGAGTTCTATAAATTTTCTTTATTTTTGGAATGTATCTTTATCTCATGAGAACTCAATTAACAGGGTTCATTTGTTTTCCCAAGGACAATATTTATTTTAATAGCTAGTTGCTTATACAAATTATAATGATATATAACGATCATATTATGCATGAATATAAGTTTATTGCATTCGTATGAAATATAATAATAGTAAATAATTTTTAATTTTTAGAACTTTTTTCGAACTCTAGTGAACTACAAGAACAAAAATTTTTTATATATTATTTTAATTAATTGAATTTTTGGTTGACCATAATACTGTTTCGAGTATTACCAAATATCCATCATCAGTGACCTTGGAAATTATTCTTGTATTTAATTATTCGTAAATAATTTTTTTTTTTGAGATTGCAAGTACCAGGAATCGAACTCGGTTCCTGCCAAATTTGAAGCTTAGAGTCAGTGCACCTTAACCAACTGACCCAAAGCCGTACTTGACAAAGCCGTTTGCACATTTTTCTGGAGTTTTGTTACTTTGCTATGAAAGTTTTGTTAACAAATTTACTTGCTGTGTTTACATTAGAATGAAATCATAAACCAGCTGCAGAATAATTGAATTAATTAATTATATATTTATTTTTTAATTGTTAAGTTTCAATACTATTCTGTAAATAGAATTCTATTCTGTTTCTAGTAAATTAAAAGCAGTTAAGTATAATTAAATAGTAAATGACCAACTTGGTATTTCAATTCAATATTTTTGAGTTTTTTATAGTAAAAACTAAATATAAACGATTAATTTACAAGCATTTGATATTAACTATTTCCTGCAGTATTTTTTTTTTGCGTAATGCATCACTGCTGTATTGCTAGTTGTTGCGGAATACTCTATCTAATAACATTTACAATATCTGCAGATTTTCTTCCTGAGATTATATTGTATAATGACAAAAATTGACGGCACCCATTCAAAAGTTAAGTGTTTCTTTGTTCAATACTACTTATAGAAGAGTTATATTGCAATTTTCGAAATAAGAAGTTAGTCAATATAAGAAAATTTATTTGTTAATGACTAAAAGTCAATGTACTATATGTTCACAGATAGAAACACAGAGAAAAGAATATTGGCAGGTCTATTCGCACTGCTTTACTGAACATAAATTGTTATATATACAGTTTTTGGCGTATCCTTCTGTGTGTATCAACTCCTTTAGTTGGATAATAACACATTAAAACTGCTTTAATATTATACAACAATTTGCAACTGCAAGTTAAATTAAGTTTGTATGACTAATATAAAGTATTTGGTTTTGTATTAAACTCTTCCTCAATATAGTTTTCCTTTTAATCACTGATATCTGTACATAAAAAACCAACTTTGGCTTACTAAATCTGCAATGGTTTTTATATTACTGAATCAGCTCTTATAAATAATTTAATTGTATGTAATAAATGTGTAAGTCAGTTATATGTACAATTAAGAGATAATCTCTAGTGAAATATATCAAAGTTGTTTATATAATTGAAAGAATATAATGCTTATGTATCAGGACTTCAAAATGTGTATTCTCGATTATTTCGTGCTGAGTTTGGTCGCATATAATCCAAGTGAAGCGTTACACGCTATAAAGCAATGTCTTTCAACTTGGGGCATGTAGTAATTTTATTATTCAGGGAGGCAGTTAAAAAATAGACGAAAGACCAAGGTATTAAATTTGTAACAATAAAAATAAAAATGTTTCGTCGAAAGATAGTTTGCAAAGAAAGTGAAGGTTACAGCTATAGCTATGGAATTCGCATTGAAGTTTTTATTTAGTGATTTTTCCAAAAATACTCGCAACTAAAAAAACAGATCATGAAATGAAAATAGTTCTCTCATAAAAGTTAAAGAAAATACTGGATTGGTCTCCTTACCTACTCTGAACGCTCTATTCTTATGTCCCCTACAAGGGGTATAGTAATTTTTAAATGTCTTAAATTGAGCGTAATTATATTAAAACTTAAAAAACATGATTATAAAAGGTTATCCATTTTATGATCCTAATTTGGCAGCAATGTGCCAGTGATGTATGCTAAATATAACTGCGAACCATTATGCAGTTTTATGCATTAAGTTTAAGGATTCACATTTAACAATAGCAACTGTTTAAAAGCTGTTAAATGTGTTTACGTTGTGGAATCTTATTATACAACGATTATATAGTATATATATTTCAAGCATTACAAGAAGACTATCGACTATCGTCTATCTATATGCAGTGCACTGTATATACAACTGTGAAAAAATTTGAAGAAACTGGATCTGAACTAGATTAACTAAAGCCTGGATATCATTGAAACAACTAGTATACATAACATATTGCTATGGTAGATTTAGTGACAGTGACAAAGAAAATACAAATTTTATTAAAAGCACACAGCTTTTGGCACATCATTCCGCACATTGCTACGAATTTTCCATTTGAATTTGTATCTCGAATTTTATAAAAATTATCTAACACAAGAATTTCAGCCAGCTGATGATGCAATGCGCAAATCATACGCTGATTGGTTCTGCGAATAACAGCTTTCATATAACGATTTATCTAATCGAATTTTTTGAGTGATGCAACTCATTTTTCGCTTGGTATAAAGCCAGAAGTCACTTCGATAGATTACTGCATCCACAAAAAGTTACTTAATGGTATTACATTTGTCTGAAGGTGCGATGGACTTTTGATCGCTGTAGCTACATAATTACCAAGTTTTTTGGCGTGAAATTGATTTTAATGATATGGAATATGTGTAGTTTCAGTGGGTTACTGCTATAAGTCATACAACACGTCCTGTTGTACTGGAATATTATTAAAATAAATAAATAAATATTAGCAATTGTTGTCGTCAAACCATATGAAGGGTTGGATAGACTCTTATGGTATTGCTGTATATAAAAATTCTTAAATTATATGATGAATTTAAAAATATTAAATATAAAGGAATGCTATTTTGAAAAATATTTATTATACTTTAAATTAAACTGTATGCATACAGATAATTCATTTTGTTTTGAAAACTAAAAATACAATTGTGTCAAAATATTAAAATTAAACCAGTTGTACAATATTTATGTTATTATATACTTGTAAATATTTTAATTTAATAAATTCCAGATTACATTTTCTGTATTATTCTTAAATGAATCTTATGCAAAGACCATTTAAATTTATCGATCACATTGTCTTATTCTAAAATATTGTATATCTTTCCATAATATTAGAAATATTGTATATGTAATTTGAGCAAAACAAAAACCTCTCTCACGTTTAGCCTATTTTAAAGAATAAAAATTTATATATATTTCTTATATTTTAATCAAATTTATTCCCTCCACAAATCTACAATTGAACATTTATTATAAGTAATTTTCCACTTATAAAAACTGGAATGACTGAAACGTGATATTTTGTTTTCGATCATTTGAATTCGGTA
>NC_051846.1:76979889-77006765 GCF_002237135.1 Teleopsis dalmanni | reverse complement strand
TCTTCAGTGAAGATTTTACGAGCAATCTTCCAGTCATTGTTTCTGGGCCTTTTGGTTACCAGGGAACTAAGCTGGGAGATTGATTGGTCGTAAATTGTAGATCCCGGAAAGTGTACTTCTGTTAGAAGTATAAGTGACTCTTTGCAGTCATTGGTATAAAGATCATCAGGTCGTTTTAGAAGCCCAATGGGATTAGTGTGGCTTTTCGAGATAACTCTGTGGATTTTTGCGCTATTGCTTAAGTTTTGAATCTCTGAGCAAAAGCCTCTCCATGATTCTCTTTTTGCCCTTCTAATTTCTTTATTGTAGGCGGTGAGGGCATTTTTATAATTGTCCCATTCACCGTTGCTTTTTGCCTTGTTGAAGAGTCTCCGGGATTCGACTCTTAGCTTGGCTAACTTTTTATTCCACCATGGTGCACTTCTGTTGCCGGTCTTATTTTTCACCGGACAGGCCCCATGGTAGGCATTTATAATAGTTGTGCTTAAGGCAGCATCAGCTATTTCTAAATCATGAATATTGTTTATCGTATGCTTATTACTGCCTAGATTGGCCTTGAGTTCGTCAGTATAAAGATCCTATTCTGTGGCCCTAGGCACCCTATACGATTCCCTTACTTTCATATTTAGATCAATATCAAATCTTATCTGACGATGATTAGACATGGATGTTTCTGCTGAAACATTCCAGTTTTTGATAAAATGTTTTATAAATTGTGTTGCTAGGGTGATGTCTAATACCTCTTCCCTGATTCTGTTTATAAAAGTGGTCTTATTGCCCGTATTCAAAATTTATAGGTTGTTACCAGTTATAAATTCAAATAGACACTCACCTCTTTTATTGATGTCGGTGCTGCCCCAGATCGTGTGGTGTGCATTAGCGTCACTTCTAACGATGAGTTGCCTCTTGCTTTTAACACTGTAGTCTACTAGTCCTTTCAGTGATAGGAAGTCCAGGTCTTGGGAGTCTCTAGGTAGGTAAGATGAGCAGGCAATGAGCTCTGTCTTACTTACTGGGGTGTCCACGGAAATTATAGCTGCTACCTGGTCTTTGTTGGTGTGCTGTGGAATAATGAAAGCATTAATGTCATCTCTTACCACAATACAAGCACGAGGTCGACCATGGCTGGCATGATCGTAGCTTACCTTTTATTCCCTTTATCTGGTTCTCATATACATATGGCTCCTGGATAAAGGCTATGTCAATCTTTTCAGATAGAAGTCGCTGTGTCAACACCGCCGTAGCAGCTTTGGCGTGTTGAAGATTAACCTGCAGGCACCTCATCATTTTATTGGTATCGTCCTTTACCGTTCCGCATCCATTTGGGCAATTTTGTTCCATGAGTGGGTGCTTCCTGTCGAGGGGATCTTGAAGCTGGTTTCTTTGGCCCTTGCTTCTGGTCCTTTATGCTAGATACCGGTGTGCCACCCTGCTGTTTTGAGGTGCTGGGTCCGACTTCAGTTCGGGTGCTGTCCCGTGTGACCTTAACCGTCTCACTTGGCTTATCTGCCTGTGCTTTTGAGGTACTGGGTCTATCACCTGAAAGCGGCCTTTTGGATGGAGGCACCTGTTGCTTGACGTCACTGGGTTTCTCTGTCGTAAATGGCCTTTTTGTCGTCAGTTTCTTGGGTCCAGTTGGCTCTCCCTTCACACGTACGTGAATTTGTGTGAAGTTCAGATACAGCTTCCCTGCCTGACCGACTATCCAATTTTTGGATTTTTCGTCCACCGAGATCGTAACGGTTTCCCCACCATTCTTATCTTTCTCAGTCCTGAGAATTCTCCACGATGATGTGCAAATGCCACCATTTTGTTTTTCCAATCGGGACATCAGAACTTCTGATGGTAGCACAGCAGAGGGGGGAATAAATGTGATGCACACATAGGTTTTGGGCATCTCTTCGCCCTGAAACACTTTGAGAATAGCATCCGGGAATGGTTTGAGTTTTGGGACACAGGTGGTCAGCCAGTTCCTCGTTTCACCATTGCAGCATGTTAATGAGAGCCATCCGTCTCTGTTAACACTGGTGATGAAGCCGTAGACACTATTGTGCTTGGGAAGTTTGTCAATTTCTTCCAGGAGCTTCGATTTTATCAACTCCATTTGGTCACCAGTGAGATTCACCTCCGGATATTTCTCATGGGCGATAGCCACTTTGCAAGCATTGGCTACATCCCTGTAAGATGGAGTCGGTTTTAGCTGGTTTCCGGTAGAGCTAGATGTGTGTTGAGTGGCTTTTGGCTTTTTGGGCTGCGGGCGTTGTGTTTCTTCGGGAGATGTGTTATTAGATCTGCACCTTTTGCTGGTACTGGGTCTGTCACTTTCTCCTTCTGCTGCCAAGGAAGTTTTGTAGAGAGAGTATCGCTCTCTCTCTTTCTGCTTCGCAGTCTCCAAATCCAATCCATCCCTAATCATGGCCTTGATGCGTCTTTTCTGAGCCCCGGTGAAGTATTCCGCTTTCTTCCTGGTCTCTATGTTGCCGTCACCTGAGTTCACCATGCTCTGGGTATTAGCATTAGACGCACCGCCATCGTGGTCATCTGTGTCCATAGGACTCTGGGTGTCAATCACCGGAGAGGTGTTCCCACCGCTTGATACCATTGGTCTCTGAGCAGATGGGTTCAGATCATCCAGATCCTGAATCTTGAGAGATGCTTCAAGCCTCTTTTCAAGATTTCCTCCAACCTTCGTTGGCGAACGGAGTAGAGCTTCTTCCTCTGACTCTGTAATTATATTATTAATTGGTATATTTAGTTTATTATCCATATACAGTGTTTAATATAAGGGAAAGAACAGTCACCCAAAGCAGAGCCCCATACTTTGAGAAGGCATTAATTAAAACAGGAGAGTGCCCGGTATCCTGAGTTCATTACTAAAAGACTGGATGCACCCCTCCAGTCAAGCATCCTCGGCGTAACAGTCTACCTCAGATTTGGGGGTTTTTATAGGTATCGTACAAATTTTAAAGCTACACATATCAAAACAAATATTACTATAAATACGTACCCGGGAAGTTTTCTCTTCCCAGCCCGACAATCAGCAGTCCACCCTTGGCAGAGACATGACCATATCAAGAGCTTCCCATCAGCCTGAGAGATTGTCGCACTTACCCTTACGAGTCTGGCTGATAAGCTGGAACTTAGTGGACGGTCTTTACCGCCACCTACTCCCTGAGACGCTAGAGTATTGTTTAGCCATTCAGACTTTGCCAGCTTGCAAAAACAAAGTGCCTATCTACAAACTAACTACTACAAGGACTACAAGGTTACAAACTACAAACTACAAACAACAAATTAACTACAAATTTATAACTAATTACTATCACTACAAACATAGATTACAAAACAACACATTCTACCTTAACCTACTGGTAGATCTTGGTTGCACTTCTTGCTCTAATCTCAATCAACATTCCAGTCAGTGACATCAGTGATAACACTGACTGAAATATTGATCAGAATAGCTCAAGTTGTATCTAAGCCCCTACACCACGACAAGGTGCCTACCACGTAGAGGTGCCTTTTCAGTTAGTGCATTTGTTAGCACGACTTCGTAATTGAAACAGTTTTTAATGAGCGACATAAAAAATTATAAGACAAGAGCAGTATAAGCTATTGCCACAGCAAATTCTAGAAAAAATTAAATATCTTATGGATAATTCAAATAAGAAAAAAATTTACAATTATAAACAAATTCATTTGTATTTATGGAAAGCTACTATTACTTTTTTACTCTTCTTATTAATGGTGGCTCGTTAAATGCTTGGAAACAGCGAAAATTTGTTAATTACAATAACGAATATTGAGCCAATGTTCAGCAATGGACAATGCAAACAGCAATGCAATTATAAAAATAATTGCAGATTCTGCAGTTTAAGTTGCTGTCTCCGTTGATTTGTGTCTACCATTCAATTTCATTCCAATTACTTCTCGTTCTGTTTATCATTATTTATACGTGCTGCATAAACAGTTGACATGTTGCTGTGCCTACTTTAGTCACAATTGACTACAATTGCTGCCCCATTAGAACATTGACAATTAATTCAATTAATGATTACATATCAATTGGCATTCAATTGTTTAATTGCTTTTGTGAGTCCATCGATCCATAAAAACCGAGCCATAAACTTCAATATTGGCAAAAACAGTCAGCTTCATGCATTGTCATACACATTTTTCATACCCGTATGAGCTTATACAGATACATCAGTTTGTATCAGTTTGTATAAACATCATGATTTTTTTATAAGGTTTCCGCGAAATATATCGAATTTGTTTTTGTGTGGTTAATGTGGTAACTTTTGAAGATATGTGTTTGCTTTTGTCGAAACTGTGATATGCTATATGCCATACTATATGCATTGTTATTATTTGGTTTTGTCAACAACATCACTGTCACATATTTAATATTTTGATGTAGACTTATTTAAAGTAAGGTTTCCTATTGTACTCATATGCCTAAGCAATATTGTCAACTCTGAGATTGACATTGACAACAAAGGCTCAAATTTAATCGGAAATTCATTGTTTTAGTGAGAAAAATATTTAAACCTATTTTTGACAAATATTTAGGGTTTCATATCTAACAGGTTCTATATGTTATGACTATGATTATACTGCTGAGGAAAGTAAATCTTACATTTGTATGAATGTAGCTCTAATAATATCATATGTCACGATTTAATATTATGAGGTAACTTATCAAATTATATAAAATAATAAAATTTTACATCACATCCACTACAAATTCTTAGTTGTTCCATATACAACTCCGGCAAATATAAAAAAATACTCAACCGTACATCAATTAACTGTGAACCTTTTTATTAAAATTTTTACATTTTTGTCGCGGAAACCAATATATTTCTGTTTAAGAAATAAAAATATTTATTTACTTATAATTACTTATAAATTACTTATAAAAGTAATTATATCATTTTAATACATGGAAATGACTAAATGACTGCATATTGCACATAGACCTCTTGGTCTCAGGTGGTACCATAATCTAGCGAATTCGAAATTTAAATAAAATTTTGTAAAATAATAATAATAAAAAATAATAAATTATAATAAATAAATAAAATAATAAATTTAATAAAAAAAATTTAATAAAATTTTAGTTAATTTATTCAATTTTATCAATTTTATCATTTATACCGCACTTCTAAAGACTTCTGCTACTTTCAAGACATACATGATTTAGATTTGAGAACTACATAGACATTATGTGTATAGTTTTTGGTACTTTTCTAACTATATTTTGTGATATTGCAGCTAAATTATTAGGGTAAATAAAATATATACTCTAAAAAGTATTTTGCGTACCTTATTAACACTTAAAACACTGCAACATGGAAGTGAAGACACCGTCCCAAAAGTAAATTCTGACAAGTATAAAACTATGCTTCAATTGAAGGAACCAATATGTATCTTCATTTACCATACAACTGTTTCCATGTATCTGTATAGATATTAACATTTATCTGATTTAAATTTTTTCAATTTGAAAAAAAGTGACTGAATAAAATCACTATTTAACATTGTATCCGTGTTTTGTATGTAATTTCTGTATATCGGGGTACTTTACTGGAAGATACCAACTGAAGTTAATTATTAATGGTAACAATAAAATGAGCATTATTTCACTGCATGAATCATTTATGTACCCGGCAATTCTCTCCAGATACTTAGTCAATCAAGTTCAAACAGAAAACACTATAATCCTTTGAGTTTAGGGTGACTTGGTTCAAAAGAATTCATTTTAATGAATTTTAGAATCTCAAGAGAACGTGTCTTTTTTAGAACGATTTACCACTGTTATTTATCATCTATCATTAAATCGGAAATATGTGAACTTTTGGCTTATTGGTCATATTGTAACTAAACAACTCTAAAGAAATATTTTTCATAGAATTATAACTGTAAGTCCACTGCGCTCATACACAATAGATTCACATCTGTTACAATTTCATTTTGAATTATTTAGAGCTTTTCGGTGCACAAATTTTATAAAAATGGTTAGCACAAAATTTTTAAATGGAACTGATAAACTTTCAAAATATTGTTCTTTTACATGGTTACAATAGACCTTTTCTGTGGCTTGCAAGTATGGCAAAAAATGCATGCTGGCCTATATTGGCTTCGCGAGCCATTGGCATCACTGTTGCAATCTGTCAAGTGTTATGTTTGGACAAATTTATGAAATTTTTGAATTTTTTTTTGGATTTTTTGGTTTACATATAATTTTTAACATATGATTGCAATATTCGTTGGAATTTCTAATGAAGGTTCACAATAGTTCGCTTATTGTGTTGGACACACTTTTTTTTTAGTGGCCGATGTGCTTGGCCAGTATACCTATCGTTGTTGTTTTGTGTACATTTCGGCCATTATAGGCTACTAACTTGCTGTTTTTTGTCATACTTGCGAGCCACCGAAAAGGCTTAATAATAGCAAAACTCTTAAATGCTTTTTGCTCTTTAAATAGTCTTGTGCCCTTTAAAGAACTGTTTTCATTGGTTTGGTTTATATTTGAATATAATTGAAGACTTACGTTTAATTTGGATAGGTTCAATGTCTTTATATAAACATGTTTATATCCGGGCCTGTTTACTTACAGTCAGGCACATACTTCTTGAACAATTTAATCAACAAATGTAAGTTTGTTAATAGGGCTTCGTGTTTTGGTAACACTTTATTTTATTTCTTCCAATCACTTACCATAGTTCTAGTTTAAGCTGCATAAATAAATATTTAAATCGTTTAGATCAGATTAGGTGAATAATATGATTTTCTTTATGAAATTTTAAGATATTTCTTATATCTTACAATTCATATTCAGAGAAACAAAATTATTATTGTTTATAACTGCTTTTTTTTCTTTACAGAATAGTAAATATATTTTGACAACTCTTATGGATAAGTACATTTAAATTATACAATTGTTCATTTATGGTGCACCATATCCATCTAAATAAAAATAAATTGAAATAGCATGTAATATTACATTTTTTTTAATTAAGTTTCAATTTAAATAGATAGCAATACTATGGTTTAACAATTGATAAGATCTATTGTGCAAACTTCTGGATATGAGGAATAGTGAGTTAATTAAGCTACGTTATGATTTTTAAACCCTACTTTTAAGTTTGATTTTGAAAGCATTTTATTTTTAAACATTTTCTGTGTCTGAAAAGAGATATTTTTTGTTGTTATTTATTCTTTGTATTTGAGTATCTTTCAACTTTTGTTTGCTATCAATTAAGTCTAAGTCAAGCCACAAGATTCATGGTAGAAAGTGGTAACCGTAAGCTCCACTTAGAGATAAGCCGTTGACTTAAGTACACTGTAACAGTTGTAAAAAAAAGAGCTATAAAATAATGAGACAAAAGCCACAAAACCAGCAATAAAAAAATCAAACAAAAAACAGAAAAACACAAATGACAGATTGCATGCAATGCTGCTTTGGTTTAAAGTTTGAAGCTGTCGAAGTGCTGTTTTTGGTTGCTGTTGCCGGGCCACTTTTCAGCTTTTTTCTTTATTTTTTATAATGTTTTCCAGTTGTTATTGTTAAATTTCTATTGTTATATTTCAGACATTTCAGATGCCTTATTATATGCAGTATTGTGTTTTCTGTATTTTATTTTTAGCGTTACAATAGCGTAGCATACACATTGAATCCGTTCAACCAACCATCCAGCCAACGTCTATCCATCCAACCGTCTATCTACTCGTATACTCGTATATAATGTTTTTAGTAAAACGTCCGACCAACCTTACACTTTATGTGTGCATTTGTGTTGTTGTTTCTCCAACGTTGCGTACGAAAATTTCGCATAAAAAAAGAGTTAAAATTGTAAAACAGCAACAACATCATAAACTACAGCAAAACAATAGCGATAACAACAGCAACGGCAACGGCAACAGCAACAGCTACAGCTACAGAAAATTGCTACAAATATGTATGTTCATTTATATGTATATTTAGATATTTTCTTAATTTTTTTATTTTATTATTTATTTATTTTTTTATAACTTTTTTGTTACCACATTTCACAAGCCATTAACCAAAAAACTCATCCATCCATCCATAAGATACATTTAAGTGTCAGATCGCAACGCCCTCTTACCTGTTCTTGTCTGCATGTATCTGCAAATCTTTAATACTTTTTTCTCTGTTTTATTTTTTTATGTCTCCACTTTTTTGATTTTGGCTGAGCCATTTGTTTAGTTTGTTGATTTGTTTGTTCGATTTTTGTCTTATTAACGAGCTTGTCTTGAAAATATACTTACAATATGACTTGACTTGGTCTTTGAATCTCTAATGATTGTCGGTTAATGGGAGGGAAGATTGCTCGTATTGAAGCTGACAAATGATCGACACTTTACAATGATGTACAATTTTTTTGTTAAACTTCAAATTTTGTTTTTCTGTATTGAAAATTATATTCTCGTTGATCAACTAAATGAAATAACAATGAAACAAAGAACGAAATGTAACAAAATATTGTGCCTTTAAAATATTAAATAATTAATGACCTTTTCTGTGTTTATTGCTTTTTAATTACTTTATTTTTCTACGAAAGTTCAAAAAATTCGAAATAATTACAAATCAATTCATTAATTGATGTAATTTAATTTGAAAACCCTTTAAACGTCTTTTAAAGGCGTACTCTAGTTACCAAATATAGTTAATAGCATTGATAAATGATTCTAATTCTAATGACTCTATTTAGAACAAGATACAATATATCAAAAATACATCCCATAAAATCAGTGGACAATAGTAAGCGCCTCTTGACGTTATAGTTAAGAAGTTTAACGTCGATTAAAAAAGATACTCGTAAGATGATAAAAAGGAATAAAGTATCTTGAAAAATCGATATATTCTATTTCTTATAAAATCTGTTTACGATATATATGATAAAGCGTTTTAATATGCTTTAATATATGGACCTCGGTATGCACGAGGTCCTTTTGTTCAGCCTGTGAAAACTAAAAGATGTAATTAAACTTTTGTTCATTTTTTTTGTTTTTTAACTTATTTGCATCAACATCTGAAGAAAATATCTTAAAAAATTATCAAAATATTAATAACCTTTTTCCCTAGAAGTCTATAATTACATATAGCCCATGGTAACAACTCCGTTGTCGGCTTGTCGTAGTTAAACACTCTCTTTTTGCAAATGATTTTCCTTTATTTTCACTATTTAGGTGATCCAAGAAGCCCTATTTGGTTTTTTTGTTTTGGTTTTTACAAAGCAGTTAATAATAATTTAGCCATGTGCATCGCAGAAATAGAAATTGTCATTTTTATCGCTGATAAAAATATTTTCACTTTTAGGACATGTTTACTATTCATTCTATTCTATTTACTATTCATATGCATAGACAGTTTTATCAGTTAATACATCGCTTTATAGGTTACATCAAAATTTTGATTATGGTTATCATACCAACACCTCTGGATATTTAAACTCAAAATATGCCATATGATCTCTGAGTTGCATGCAATAGTAATGTTACTTTTTTTAAAAAAATTGTTAGTAAGATAACCAAGTTCACTATCGAATACTTCAAACTAGTAGACGATTCAATGCTCAATATCTTATTTTGTCAATAATTTAGTTGTTGTTGGCATTAGTTTTAGATTTCAATAGATCAAGAGTCTTAAAAAATAGATCAAGAGTAATTCTTAAAAAGAGTGATGTTTCCAAGTCACAAAAACTTTTTCCAGTAAATGTTGAATAAATATTTTCAAATTATCTCACTTAATCTAGATATTGGATATTCAAGCTTTGGTATTTCCCACTTTCAAAAATAAAAAACAATCCTCTGCTTATTCAGTATATTCAACTCGAATCTGATTAGTAATTGTTTAAACCTTTTATTTTATGTAATTTATTATGTCCATTAAATAAATCTTAAAAAGTAATGCTAGAAAAGTTTTTTTTTAAATGTATGTTTTTGACTGATTTTTATCTTATATCACAATTATTTTCAAATAACAATCAAATTATTTGGGTACAATTGGAACAAACTGCAATGTAGTATTAAATATCAAATATAATAGTTTTTGATACGCTAAAGAACTTTTTTTTTAATGTTATCATTCTCTGAATTCATTTTTGTCTTAGTTTTAAGTATTTGTTCTATATATTATATTATATTATATTTATTGTTTGTAATGGTACTATATGAATGTATCATATATCAAACATTATTTATGCTGTTTACAATCCACATTTTAACTATATAATAACGATAATGTTTATATAGCAAATGAGTGTTATAACACAAATATTTTACTGATATCACTTATTTTAAGTAATATTTAAGGTTTGATATCAAAAAGTTTATATTGAAATATTAAACTACGTATATCCATCGCATATTCTGGAGGGCGGTAATGTCAGCCTTATATATCTTGAGGACATTAAGCAGCTATATAAATGCAACTTCTCTGTAAACAATTCGGATACTACAAGTCCATATTCTTAAAACATGTTCCTTATAATGTTTGCTTGTGTCGTTAAAAGTAAAAGGTTTCGTTTCGACTCTTCGTTTTCATTGAAAGGTGTTTTTAGATGGTGGGTTCCAATCCCGACGCATAATCTCATATATCCATGAGAAGAACTTCGTTGCACGGATAATTGTAGCTAACCAGAAGAGTTACGTAGAGGCTGTGTGCCAATTTGGAGAGAACAGTGGCAAAAATCGCACTCTTTATTTACCAATTTAAATGCAATCAGATACTTTACCTTGTATGTTTACTCTCTCCCCCTGTATATTATACTAAATAGATTGATTCGAATTGAAGTTCATAAACCAGGTGGTTGGGTATTGTTCTATTGATTATTTGTTTTAATATTTGTGATACCCATTCTTGTTCCATTATATCTGTGATAATCGAAAGTACATAAATGTATAGTCCATATACTTAAGTAAACTTAAGTTTACTTATACTTAAATGTATAAGTCACACATAGTAAACTTAACATTCATAATACAGGAGCATGGTGAATACTATATTTTATAAATCAAATTCGGCATACTTACTTTTGCAATTAATTTTCTTTGTTTTTTTTTGTTCTAAGATAATGGATAAAATAAAAAAAAGGATAAGGTCTTATATGAAGGTCTGAATTTATCAAAATAATTTTACAATACTTGCAGCTACAATCATTTAGCATAATTATATACATAATATTATGCAATTATAATGTAATGTATTTACGTATGCTATTATATTATTTATTTTCATAATTATGACTTCTATTTTATTACTAGAAATATATTAAATTTTTCTAATTACAGTCAAACTTCCATAATTCGAACTTCTATAACTTGAATTTTCTACAACTCGAACTTAATAGTGTGCAACAGGGTTTAGAGAGCAAATTACATACAATTACAAAAAAAGTTCTTTAACAAGAAAACTCCATATGTCGAACCTTTTGTTTGCAAAATGGTACTTTGAGTTATGAAAGTTTAACTGCATAATGAATATTTTTTATAATTCTCATTGAGGGAATATTTTTATATTTCAGATTAGATTTTTACTATATAGAGGTTTTTCGAACAGTAGTGAACTACAACAACAAAAATTCTTTTTTATATTATTTTAATGAATCGAATTTTTTGTTTCGAGTATTACCAAATATCTATCATCAGTGATCTTGGAAATAATTCTTGTGTTTAATTATTCGTAAATATTTTCTTGAGAGTGCAAATACCAGGAATCGAACTCATACCCTACCAAATTTGAAGCTTAGAGTCAGCGTTCATTAGCTAACTGATCCAAAGCCGTACTTGACTTTTATGTACGCAAATTTTTCTGGAGTTTTGTTACTTTGCTATGAAAGTTTATATATTTCTAAAAAAGGGTACATAACACAAAATCCATTGCTAAAAATTGCACACTTTTTATAAAGATTTAAAATTATTATTTTAAACCGAAAGGTTACTCATACTCGTAGTGCAATAATTTAAAATTTAACTATTTCAACTGTTTGAATGCTATTAGTCAGCATTATTTAACGATTTTTTTCTTCAAATTTTACTGCTGCAACTTTTCGTACTAATACCTAGAAATAAAGAGTGATTAATTTTCATTATGTTTTAACCTGATTTAATTTAATTTTATGCAACCATACGTACTAGTAGTACAAGCAATGCTAATGGAAATTTCGCCAAAGAGAAGCAGAAACCAGAAAAATTGTGTTAGTTCAAACGATCTTACTCACAATCACGACAGACAGTCCAATTGCTAGGTTAGGCAATCACCACTGGTACGAATGTGCCGACAGCAAATGCGGCAACAGCAGTGACTGCAAAAACAATAAAAGGAAAAAACCAAAAAAAAAAACTAAGGAAAAAAATAAACTACCATGATGACGATACACACTTCTTTTGCTTGACGCATTGACTGACTGCTGGTGTGCTGATGTGCTGGTGTGCCTGTGTGAGTGACTGGTTTAACTATTCCACTTGGTGTTTTACAGAGGTCGCTTTTAACCTGACTCATATTAACAATTTTGTGTTGCCTTTCTTCTTCTTGTATTGTTTTTTTATTTATTCATTTTTTTCTTAATAATATTATTACCAAACGTACCGTTGCCACTATTTTTTATACATTTTGAGCAGTTATTTATTTGCTTTGAGGTTTCATAGTATTTTTTTCTGTTTTCGCTGCATTGTTTTTTAATTTTTTTTTTTTAGTTTCTGCTGATTTTATTGTCTGTTGTCAAGCAAAACTTGTGCTTAGTAACCATGATCGTACCATATTCATTCGTAATGTAGTAGCAAAAAGTAAATGGCTTAAATCTATGTGCATATGTGCATATGACCAAAAATGTATTGGTTTGTACGTATGTGCACTTGCATAATGAAGACAAGTAAGGTAATCACAAGCAATAATCGCTAAGGCAACTTACAACAATAAAAATTAATAACAGCAAAAAATATACTTTATGCACATCATTGTTTTTTCTTTTATTATTTATGGAAGCACAGCTGATGGTGTTGATAATGAAGTTAATATTGATAATTATTACAATTTGTAAAATGATGATTACGATGAGTAACCACAACACCGCGGTGCAACCAACTAATTGCACATTGTAGGCCAAATGTAACGCTTTTTAAAGGTTACATTAATATTATTACTATAATTATTATTATTATTAATGTTACTGTTGTTATTATTGTTGTTGTTTTGCCTTTCTATAAAATATTCAGTTCAGATTTGATTAAAATAGAATTTGCTTCGGTTTAATTTAATTGGTGATATGAACTTTTTTAACCGCTCCTAATATTACAAATTCATTGTTGGACATAAAGTTGTTTAAATGATTGAAAGATGTTAGACTCACAAGATGCCATTGAACTGATACTTAAAATCGATTACTCGAATATAGTAGTACTCGAAACAGCTGTATGGTCAGCCAAAAATTCAGTTAATTAAAAAAATAAAAAACAAAAATTTTTTTTTATTGTAGTTCTCTACTTTTCGAAAACCTTTTCATGTAATATATTAGTTTCTATTAAATATAATAGTCACTTCCGTCTAAAAAATTTGACGTTAAATTACAACTTCTATTCGCAAAATATTAGTCTCGCCCGTGCGAATCGTGGAGTAACATTAGCATGCCTTTCTCAGTATTACCTTCCCAGATTAGGTTCTATACATAAGAAAGAATATATAAATCATGCAACAAATAATGTCTCTACAAACAGAATAGTATTGAAATTTAACAATTAAAAAATAGAAAAATAATTAATTATTTAATTAATTCAATTATTCTACAGCTGGTTTATGATTTCGTTCTAATATGGTATAATACAGCAAGTGAATTTCTTAATTAACTTTCACAGCAAATTAACAAAATTCCAGAAAAATGTGCGAATATAAAAGTCAAGTACGACTTTGGTTCAATTGGCTAAGGAGCGCTGACTCTGTGCTTCAAATTTGGCAGGGTATGAGTTCGATTCCTGGTACTTGCAGTTTCAAAAATAATTATTTTCGAATAATTAAATACAAGAATTATTTCCAAGATCACTGATGATGGGTATTTGGCAATACTCGAAACAGCTGTATGATCAACCAAAAATTTAATTAATTAAAATAATATAAAAAAGAAATTTTGTTGTTGTAGTTCAGTACTTTTAGAAAACCTTGTAATGGAATATTCACAATTTGCAAGAAACTTGATACAAAAATATAATACTGAACTGCTAAAGGCTATACTTTGTGAAACTTGTCGAAATTGCTTACTTTATTATGTATATTATAGTATATTATTTGATACGAGTGATTAGAAATATATACATGTAACTTACGGTATAGTATATAATACATCCATATTACATTATTGCAGTATCGCGTGTTGAATTAAATCTTATCACGTAAGGTCTTATTTATGACTGATGTGGAACTGGAAAACTATAAGACATTGCATGATCCATCAATTTTAAACTGCTTCTCTACACATACATATTGCAATCAAATTGGTATATGATTCCATCTCATAGAACTTTTCATCATGAACTCAAAGCAAATTAATATATGATTGTCCTCATAGAGGTTCCAAGATTTCTCCAAATGGGTCCAGAAGAGATTTTATAAAGTGACACAATATAGCGAAAAATATTGATCTTGCAGGCAGTTAATACTTTTGTTAATGCATTTTTATGTAAACATGATTGGGAATGAACATAAAGTTTATGATTACAAGTTATTGTTATAAATCAAGTTTCAAGGAAATGCTTTTGAAGATTTTTAAGTTCTTAGATGTTTAATACACTAATGAATGTTAACAAAAATTTGTTCGAAACGTGCTCATGATTTTAAATTTAAATGAAAGTTTGATTTTGTTTAGTCAAATATTTTTTAATATAAAAATAATTATGTTTATGGCTTATGTTAAAAATATAAAGAGACAAACTTATGTGACATGCAAGTGGTATAACAATTCTTCTTTAATTGCTGATAAGTTTTATATTTTGACAGGCTTAAATGTATAACTGCCGGTTAAATGTATAACTGTTTATAGAAAATATTTTTTCCATTCTTAAATTATATGATATCCATTGTGAAGTTAGTAATTTTTCATGAGCAAAAGCTCTTCAGTGAAATGAATTTCCAACCAAAAAATACTTTTGAAATTTATTACACCTCTTCATGCTTTTTCTTTTTGAAATGTTTTAAAGTTTTTGTGTTTTGTGACAATTACTTTTAGTATGGTAAGCTAAAAATCAATATATTTTCACATATGTCCATACATGTCTCTTTAAAGTGCCATAAAACTTATTTTATAGTTTTGTACATTATGTATTTAAATGCAATTTTTAAGGTTTGCAAAATTTTATCCCCTTAATCACCGCAAAATTGAAGACAAACTGCTTTCTAAAAGAGAAATCTAAATTATATCTATCAAACAAATTACATATTTTATAAGAAGTATGACGGAGTCATCTATAGAAGATGACGGAAATATTGGTAAATGAAATAATTATTTTGGCAATGCAATAGGCTTTTTAAGAAGTTTGTGTTTAGAAAAGTGATTAAGTTCCATTCACTCAAAATTATAAAATTCTCAACTCTATGAGGATATGTATACCTTAATAGTCTTCTATTTTGCATGTATAGATTTAAGCTAATAGAAACCTCATGACAAATCATAATGCCGATAAGTAGAAAAGAGTGCAGTTCACTTTATAAATAAATTTTACCATATATATTGTGTTATAACCTGAAAACTCGTTAAAAATAATATATATTGATATTCAGATGTCTGAGTTGGTGAATCAGCACCTTTACTCTATTTTATCTGTGGACAGTTTTAAGTCACACTAAATACGGGGCTTTATAATATGATGGATCTGATGTCTTTGTATCTGCCTGTGTTTATCAAATTTCACTGTATTTTTAGGATACTGAGTGTTGGATTATTGTGACTGTCAATTGTATTGAACAGTTTCAGAGCACGATCTTTAATGTATTTTTCAACTGAATCCACTCTCAGATCTCTGTGGATATCGGCTCCTCTTACATACCATGGGACGTTAACCAGTTTTCTTAAGGCAATATTTTGCCCTCTTTGAAGAATTTTTAAAGTTGAGCTTGGCGCTTGGCAAAACGCTATAGTGCCATAGAGTAGTCCTGGTTTAATAATTTGCTTAAATATGCTAACTCTATTCTTTATGTTGAGCTTTTTGCTGCTGATGAGCGGGTGAAGGGAGTGTAATATTCGGGCAGCTTGAGCTCGTTTGGACTTGAAATAACATTAACTTTAAAATACAAATTTATTCGCTGTCACTGCAGCCAAATCATGGATCTCTGAAAAATTCTACTATTCCAACTATTATATAATTATAGAAATTTCCACATCAATAGTTTTTAATTACTGATTTTTATGAAACTAGTTGTGTTGTAGAGATATTGGCATCCATGAAAGATATATTCTGTAATCACGGTTAGTTTAAATGCAGACAGTGCATCTATTTGTTTTATTAGCAATATGAATACTTACATATACATAAATAGTGTTAATGGTAGGTTTTGAAATACCTAGATATAATATATAATCTGTATAGAGATATAGAGTCTAGATATAATAATACGATACGATATTACAATGCGAGTTCTTTTGACGCATTTTATAATAAAATATCTTTTAAAATATAAATATTATATAATTAAATATTAAAATAAAATTATAAATATATCTTTTATTTTTTTGTCTAGAACAAAACAGTTATGGCTTTTTTGAAAAATTAAAATTTGCAACTTTTTTAAATTTATAACTTTATATATCAATAATTTTACCTTTTAAATCTTACAAGTTTTTAATAAAACTTGAGTTTAAAAAAGTTCAAAACATCATTTGACATTTAATACCAATTGATTACCAACATTTAATAATTGCATAAATATAAATATATAAATGTAAATATGAATATTTTTACATAGACTTAATTTCAACGAATTGAATAGGTTTCCTTTTAATAAGTTTGAAGAGATGAAGTGTAATCGAATCAAGTGGTATTGCAGTTCCAAAAATTAAGCGTACTGCTTAATTTTTTACCGATCATGATCATGAAACCAAAATATTTAAATATAATATTAGCATATAATCAAAACAATTTTTTTGTTCTAATTTCGCATAAATTTGTACAAAAAAATTAAATAAATAATAAAAAATCAAGCAACTAACACAAGAAACCTCATCCGACCAAAACGTGAAATTCAACAAACACTAAAGTTGCTTCAATAGTTTTAGTTACATGTGACTATGAACTACACTGGCAGAAAAAATACAGAAAACCAAAGATATAACAATACTACAGACAACTGCAGTGGAAAATATTGTAAAAACGAATACAGTCAATGTACTCTGAACGTTGTACTAATGGAGGCCATGGTTTACTACTGTTAACGGTTATGTACATTGCACTACACTTAAAGCGAATACCTTTCGGTTAGTAGAAGACATATTTAAATTTGTTTTATAAAAAATTATTATATTTATTATATTATTATTATATTTATTATTTTAATTAATACTGTTATAATTAAATATTAATCTTTTTGTTGAAATAATGCAATCAATTAATATATATACTAAAATGTAAAATGTAACATAAAATATTATGTATATATTATATAAATTTAAATTGGTTTCACAATATGACTTTATTAACAACATGATACATAAGTATGTAGTAGATCTGTTTTCTGAATCTTTATAATGAAGTTTTCATGAAAATTATTATTATTAAATAATAGGCTATGAATGCGCCGTGACCTAAAAGAACTATTGTGCGCCTTAAGGTCCAACTAAAACAACTCTAGACTATTTATAAATCTTGTAATTGTTGTGGGCTTAGTTTTTCCTATTTGATTTAGGACTAAGATTCCGCTTCCAAGGTAGTCAATTGTACGTGTTGTCACCGCTGGGCAGTTGCATAAAATATGTTCTAATCTTTTTTTCTCCTCATAACAGAGTCGGCAAGAATCACTTTCGACCACACCTATATTCTGCATGTGGTTATTGAGTCTACAGTGTCCTGTAAGTGAAAAATCAAAATTTTTTTATAATTTCTTCATATCGACTGTCAATTCCCCATATATGTGTTTTTTCCATTACAAGTTTTCTCCATATTTGCTGAAGCCGGGAATATGACTTCTATTAAAATTACAACGTTCTTCGTTTTATCTAATCTGATTGGATAAAAACAATCATATAGTGTGCTATGAGTGCGAATTGTTTTATTATATCTTTCTAGAGATTTCTTTAATTTTCCTAAACTTGATGTATATTATATTTATATGTCAGATTTTTAGAGTAAAGTTCATATTTCTCTTCACGACATTGTTATATTTCGTGAATTATTTGCTTGTGCTAACAGAATATGTACATTCAGTTATCCAAAGTCCTACACCATATGTATTATTTGTTTTTTGTAGTGCTTGCTTTGTATTGGATGGTAAGGCCACCATGTATGCCTTATATCATTATACAAATTCATAACACTGGCCATGTAATGTTTGATCAACTCGTTTTAATTGCTTTAATTGCTACTATATGATTAGTCATGATATTGACTTCTGAAATAGAGAGGTGTATGTGAACTTTGAGAAGTTTGGATAAGAAGTATTCTTAATTTTTTTAATTTAAAGATGATAGTCCACAACCAACATTTTTTCGCGAAGTAAACATTCTCTCAACACAAAAGTCTGTATAATATCTGAAATATACTTTGAATGGATAACTGAAATATAACACCACATTTTAAATGATCTATGTTTAAATAACTTCTTATTAATAACTTAACAATAATTATAATTATAATAAATTCTTAATAATTAATAACTTCTTAATAACTTTTTTTTTAGCTATAAGTTTTGTTTCTAAAGCTTTTATTATCTTTTTAGGTAATATCTAATAAACTAAATAAAGTAAAAACTAATTCTGATGAACTTCTTGGATATTATTTCAGTTATCCCGTCAGATATCTTTTAATATTTTTTTATTATTCTTTTGACCACAATAACATTTGTTTTTTAAAAAAATATGCACGAAACCTATAATCCTCTTTTTTTTAAAGTGCAGTAACTAATAACGAGAGTAAAACAATAAAAATTATTTAAATACAATATAATATCCATCATTAGTTGTCTTTAAATATATTTGTTGATTTCATAGACTACATAATATGTTATAGACAAGTGTTATTCATGCATATATTTACAACGATCGCCGTTGATTGATTTACATATACATAGTTTTAAGATTAACGACTTCTAAATATCTATGACTAAGCAGAGCTTACGATTTCAACCTGAGTTTGATAATATGCCAGGAAAGCATGGTTTAACAAGTGTTGGTTAAACCTCAAAACCAACTAAAAATAATTTTTGAAAATCTTTCTCGAAGAAGCGCTACCAATTGTACATACAATACAATACAACTGTATAAAAAAATTTTTATGCAGTCCATATTTTTCAGTAAATAACTACGCTAACTGAGTTGTAGGCTTTAAGTCGTTTTTGGTTTCTCTAATTTTTTTCAATTATGTTTTTTGTAAAGTGACGAAAATGTATCTCAAAGTCGTTACGATTGACCGTCGAGTTCTTTTACATAAGCCAATGCTGTGCACAATGCTACACTTTAATCTGGCATTTTATGTTAAGGTACAAGTATGTAAATGTGTAAGCTAGTTTTTTGTTTCTATTTCATAAAGTAAAATTTTTTTAACATTTTCATAGTTTGTTTGTACTTCGTTTGTTTTCTAATGAAATGTGGCCATGTCAAGTCATTAAGAGTCTAATTGTCGGCGCTGATGCCATTGTTGTACTGCTGTTGCTTTTGCTATTGCTGTTGCTGTTGCTGCTGCTGCTGCGACTGATTTTGTTGCAGTTGTTGAACTCGCACAGCGGTTTCACCTTAGCATATGCCATGACTTAGCAGCAATGACTATAAAAAGTATTATTATATTTTCCGATTTTTTCCATTTCAGTTTCGTTTTTTTGGAAAACATTTCCTTAGTTTAGCTCTCAATAGTTTCAGAGTTAGTAAAGTATAAAAGTTACATAAAACTGCAAATCCACAAGTTTTTTATATTTTGGAAAGAATTGTGAATATATTTGATTAAAGCACAGATCTTGCAAAATTTTCATTTGGTTTCTCGTTATTTTTATGCGAAAAGCAGTAAAATTCTGACTTCAAAAATAACGTGGCAGCTGTGCAAATAATTTCTATTTAAATTTAATTTCTTTTCTTTTTTTGTGTTTTCATACTTGGCACAATTTCTTTCTGCTAGTTTTGGTCTGTTTTATTTTCATTATTTTTTATTATTTGTATCTTTTTTTCTTCTTTGTTGTCGTTTCAGATATGTCAATAGTATTGACACAATACGCGTACACACATGGCAGGCACCGCTTCATTATAAGATACTCATACGTGTGGGGTTAACACTAGGGCATTTATTGACAGGCGCTCTCTAGTCTAGAAGGGGTAATTTGTATTTAGTTACTTTGGTTGTTGCGGTTGTATTTGCCTAATGAATAAGTCTTGTTTTCATAACGTTTATATAGTACAATAATTTTTCGCTTTTGAAATTGTCTGCCTGTTTGTCTGTTTCTATTTTCTTATCTATAATTTTTGTGTATTGGTGTCTATTCTTGGCTAGGTAGAGAATTCTTAGGAGCTTATATACATATGTACGTATGTAAAGTAAGTTATGAATATAGTATTGAGTACGTGCTCCTACAACAGTCGTTATTTGCGATACTTGCTGTTATCATTAAAAATGTTAAATAAAAAATTCTTGTTTTTATTTATTTATATTTTTGTTTTTTTTGTTTTTTTTCTGACTGATTATTGTATTAATAAATTTTTCGTAATTTTTTTTTGTTTCGTTGTTGCCGTTTTTATTGTTGTTAAGAAGACAACCTTCAACATTAATCATTCGCTTTTTTGCTTATTAAAAGTCGTATACTTTTTAATTTGTACATACATACGTACATACATGCATATAAACAAAGAATATCATTGTCGATGAGTAATCATCAATCATACGATATTATTGGTGTGCTAATCAATCGATCGTTCTTGCGTTATATAAAGTTGGTCAGAGTACGCTTGAACGCTTAAGTGCTAAATGCTGCTGCAATGGCCAATAACTTCAACAACGTAACATTTGCAACGCTTCAACAATTGACCAAGTTAGTCAAGCCTTTTTTATTTCGTTCCAATCAGTTCAGTTCAATTTAGTTCAGTCTTGTTCAGTGCATGTTCACTTTATGGCTATGATTATTTCTACTTAAATTTTTTATTATATCAGATTTAATTCTTAATATTGTTGTTGTTGTTGTTGTTGTTGTTGTTGTTTGTTTTGTTGTTTTGCTGTTGATTTGCTGTTGTATTGTTGTAAGTGGCTATTGGTCTCATACTGCCCAGTCATCGCCATAGTCATTGTCGTCAACATGTCTATTGCGGTATAAATTGCACCTTTTATATACTATTATTATTAAGCTAAAGTTTTTTCTACTTTTCCTTGCTTTATTAGTGTAATTGTCGGTCTCTTTGGTAATCCTATTATTGCACGATGATTTCATCATTTTTTTACACTCTCCGCAAAAAATTAGTTGAAGTTAATAGAGCGGCAGCCGCTGGAAATAAAAGGAACATATTAGTTATATCATGTTAGAAGAGTGAAGTAAAAATAAATAATTCAAAAGAACACTCATACAGAATTCAATCTAAATTAATTATGGTACTAATTAAAATAAATTTAAAAGTTAAAGTGATTTTTTCGAAATGAGAAAATCATCGACAAAATTCAATCAAATTTAGTTTTTATATGCAGTCGCAAAGCAATGAGTTACGAATATAATATAATATAATATTTATTTTAAAATAATGTACAAAAAACCTTAAACGTATGTAATTTTCAATATAATTTTAAAAACACAACCTAAAGCCCGACAAAATTTAAACACAGAAATATTGAGATCGACACTAATACAAATAATCCAAAAATTTTAAATCGAAAATAATTTTTAGCCTTAGATACGTTAAGGTTTTTTATACCCTTAACACAAAAAAATTGTAAAAAGGGTCTATTAAGCTTTGTCAGGGACCGCATAAAATACATTTATTCTTGATGAGCTAGAAAAGTTCAGTTTATATAGCTTCGTCGACTGCTTTAGTTTAAGCTCTAGACAAAACTAGTGCTTTAGTTTTTCAGCTATTCGAAAGAAAATTTGCACACACACTTCTCATGAGTGCACATTAATCAATTGTCAGATTGAGTGAAATATACATATATGTCATACTTTAAAAGTATTATATAAACTATAATCCCCTTGCGTTTGATAAAGATATACATATGAAATTTCGTACATAACTTACTAATATTAATATATATATATATATTAAAAATTTGACACATATTTTTTTATTGCAGCATATTAAATAAAAATTGGTTTAACTGATTTTGATTTAGAGATGGCCTACAACCCAGCGATCGACAAATATGTGTTTCTTATACAAACTTTTGTATTATTCGTTTCTATTTTAAAATTAAAATATCTGCTATAGAAAACAATTTTTGTGCTAAAAAATATCAATCTATTCAGATTTGAATATAGCTAACAAACTGATGCTTCAGATTCATCTTATTTTCTGAATCGCGTAATTTTTGATGCAGAAAGCATTCTTTTATTATATGTATATATAATATATTGCCATCCATACTATAAGCTTCTTTAAATTTAATAACTATTTATTATATACCATATTGTAAATAGATAGATATTTTATGTTTTTGATGCAAAAAGCATTCTTTTATTATATGTATATATAATATATTGCCATTCATACTACAAGCTTCTTTAAATTTAATAGGTATTTATTATATATCATATTGTAAATAAATAGATATTTCATATTTTGCTGCCATAATAGTAAATTTCTTCAAATTGGAATCTTTTGAAGTGAAGGGCCATAACAGCAAATTTCTTTAAATTGAAATCATTTGAAGTGAAGGGCACTGACCAACAACAATACAGAGCTATCTTGATTTTTCTGTCAATGCCAGATATTTATAAAATAAGTATAAGGTGAATTTGACAAAAAATAGTTATAAAAATGTATTTACTACTTTAAGAAATCATTTCGTTCCAAAATGGTGATAGCAGATGATTTTATAAAATTGTAATATAGCCAAGCGTCTGCAAAACAGTGTGTTTGACACGGTCTCTCAGACTAAGACATTCCATTCAAAAAATTGATAGTAAATTTTTGTTTGCTTTCACATACATAAGCAAAATCTAGAACTATAGGAATTAAAAATATCCTTTGGTATAATTATTTTGTTCATTCTAATAAACATACTAGCGAATGCAAGTACTGGAGATCTAATGAGAACTAAACCTAGAAGTCTTTTGTGCGATAAAGATCAAATAGCAATATATGAAGCTTCAGTGCCAACGCCAAAATTATTAGTTATGCTATGACAAAATGAAATCTTCTCTGAATAATTACAGAGGTAACATCTGATATCACAATAATAAAACTACCATCTCATGTAAAAAAATTTAATAAACAAAATTTTATAATAATTTAAATTTTGGGTATATATAAATTTTTTACATAATTTATTTATTCTCAAACTTAGTACATTTGTGACAAATGCATTCTATAGTGGCAAAAAATTATGGAAATCATAATTATTCTCAAAACTTTTCCAATTTGTGCGGAAATAGTCTTGAAATGTTGCATTTTTGTAGCAAGCGATCTTTCTCTCTCTTTAATTTTTTTTGTTATTTTATTATTTTATTTTTTACTTGTTATTTTTGTAAGGTAGGGAAGAGTCCATCGAAATAGTGAAAGAAAGTAAAAATTATTGGCTATTATATTAAAAATTCTCACAAAAAAAGATCTAACTTAACTTCTTTGAATGCCATCAGATAAATATATTGTCGTCGTTAGAGTCAATATCAAGAAAAACATAAATACTTAATTTAATATTATTCACACAAAATTGTCACTTTCACTCATACCATTAAAAATTTTAAGTAAGAATCTTGATGTTTATGTTGATTTTTATGAAATTCAATATCGAACGATATTTGTTTTCAATAAAAAAGTCGTACCTTTTATACCTTTATGATAATCATCGACTCATTGAAGGAATAGTTTGATGGCAACAACATAGTCTTTAGAAAAGAACCAGTTCCTGGCTACCAAAATTGTATGATCTTAAGCAGGGCTATTTTCTCTAAGGAACTTGAAAGCATTGGTCTTTGTGGAAAGGTCATCAGCGATATCAGCGTTGGAAATGAATTCAGGTACACTTTGCGTGAGTCATAGACTCCAATAAACGCAATAGAATATTCATAGAATACTCAATATATGATAGAATATTGAACCTCCAGAATGCAGTTCTTTAAGTGCACCCATTGTAGTCATATACCTACATGAATTTATTCTTTATCAATTACTTTTCAATAAGGATTACTTCTAGATTACTTCTCCATGACTTTAAATTACTTCATCAGTATTATTATTTGATAGGGAGGCTAACAACAGAGCGGATGCTCCTTATAATTATATATACTAAAATATGTAAATACTTATATATAGTTAAATGTGCCTGCCTGTTGCCTTATGAACATCTGAATTATGTTATTAAATTATGTTATATTAAATTTAATAAAGCTGTCGCTATAAACAGTTTTTAAAAAAGGTGTAGTAATAAACACAAACATACATGTATAGATAAATGCTCTTATATGTATATGTAGATATTTGGTGTGTAAATTATTTTTTATTAAATCTTTACTAACTTCTCCAATAGGGTGTATACGTGAATTAATTTATGCTAAATGATTATTTCGTGTTGTACTTTAATTAGCGTTTAATTTTATATTATAAATAATGCATTATATATACGGGCACTGCTATACGCTATGTAGTTGTTTGTGTGTTTAAGATTCATGTGTAATTTAATAGTATTGCATGCGGCTTTTGTTGTTTTGTGTCAGTTGTTGTTGCTATTTAGAAGTAGTTGTTGTTTTTGCTGTTAGAGTTCAAGGTTGGATTTTGTTATTGTTTCTCCTTCGGTTTGATTTGAACTGTAATTATTAGCAGGAAATTTGTTTATACAGTTTTTATAACCAAATATACTTATCTACATGTACTTATAGATGTATGTATAACGCTTCATTAAATGGGGTAAGTGATGAAGAAGGAAGGTTATATATAAGTTTGTAGAAACAATGAGGGTGACATTATACCAACATTTTTCTTTATAAAAAAAACAAAACATGAAACGAAATGAGTTTTGATGTTGTTGTTTTATTGTTTTATTTTGTAGTGAAATTATTTTTACAAAATTTAGTAATAAAATCGTTAAAAAATTTCGATCATATTTTTCGAATCCCACACGACTTTTTTATATCTTGGACCCATTTGACAATTGGTCAAGAGGTTCATTTGGAACTGAAAAAGATGTCTAAACTGAAAATAATGATTTATACATATATCTATATATATATATATATATATATATATATATTATCTACATATATACATATATCATATATTATATATTTATATATATATATATATAATATATATAGTATATAATATATAATATATATATATATTATATAGTATTATATAAAATTATAATAATTTTTTCATATATATATTTATATAAATATCTTTACTTAAATTTCTGTCGTCAATATATAATAACATATGGCTATTTCGACAGCAATAAGAATAATTAATTACTTTTTTTATTAAAAACTTAATATATATTCAATCGCTTTACATATATGTTATATGTACGTACATATGTGAATTAGCTATGCATAGTCATTTAATTTGATTTGTTTTGCTAATTAATATTAAATTAATTTTTAGTAATATAGTAAATTATTGTAATATTGAATATTCTATTTCGTTTATTGTGTCTTACAACTCCTGCAAAGTATAATAGCCGATCCGTGAAGTAATTACCTTTATAAAATAATTCAAGTCAATTTCAATTTTTTATTGGCTAAACGCTCTTATAAGTAGCAAGTCGAAGTTTAAATTGGACATTGTTTTATAGTAAATAAAATCTGTTTTCTTAAATCTTATTTAGCTGTATAATCGGTATAGATCAATAATCATTCCAAAAAGCATGTTCTTTAGAAGGACGTCTTGTAGCTAAGACTCTCTAAAAAAAAGCCCCATTATCTCTGCATGCGATGAGGAGTAATAAAGGAAATGAAGAACACTTTTAATCGTTCTCCTCACAATTGCGACATAAATCATTAAACGGGAGATTTGCTAGCATAATTCTCTAAGCGGGTAAGAGCCCTCAACAAACCTGTTAAAAATATAAAACGTCAAAACTGCAACCGTGTAAAACAAGAAAGGGAAGATGGAGAAAGAAGGAAGCGAGGTGTAACTATAAGGAACTACATTGACGATAGTGAATATAGTATAGCACCAAATAAAAACAGTTTTAAATCTATTAAAAATTAATTAATGCAATTATTACAAATATATAATCGTGTAAGAGAAATTGTGGAGTAATAGTAGTAGTAGTGTAATTGTGTAATGTAACTGTTCAATATATTTAAAATTTTATAGTCACTACAAACAGAAGAGTGGTATCTTTACGGGGCGTCTCAATGAGATTGCTCTGTTTTTTTCTAAATAATATGCGACCAATTTGCAAACAGATGCCTATATATAGTTAAGTGTTCCCATCTTGTATCAAATTGCTAATAACAGAAACATTTCAAAAACTATGTTGTTTTTATGTTTGTTTGTGTCAATATTAATGTTCCTCTGCAGTAGAATAAT
>NC_051846.1:76912262-76979789 GCF_002237135.1 Teleopsis dalmanni | reverse complement strand
TTTAAACCTTTTATTTTATGTAATTTATTATGTCCATTAAATAAATCTTAAAAAGTAATGCTAGAAAAGTTTTTTTTTAAATGTATGTTTTTGACTGATTTTTATCTTATATCACAATTATTTTCAAATAACAATCAAATTATTTGGGTACAATTGGAACAAACTGCAATGTAGTATTAAATATCAAATATAATAGTTTTTGATACGCTAAAGAACTTTTTTTTTAATGTTATCATTCTCTGAATTCATTTTTGTCTTAGTTTTAAGTATTTGTTCTATATATTATATTATATTATATTTATTGTTTGTAATGGTACTATATGAATGTATCATATATCAAACATTATTTATGCTGTTTACAATCCACATTTTAACTATATAATAACGATAATGTTTATATAGCAAATGAGTGTTATAACACAAATATTTTACTGATATCACTTATTTTAAGTAATATTTAAGGTTTGATATCAAAAAGTTTATATTGAAATATTAAACTACGTATATCCATCGCATATTCTGGAGGGCGGTAATGTCAGCCTTATATATCTTGAGGACATTAAGCAGCTATATAAATGCAACTTCTCTGTAAACAATTCGGATACTACAAGTCCATATTCTTAAAACATGTTCCTTATAATGTTTGCTTGTGTCGTTAAAAGTAAAAGGTTTCGTTTCGACTCTTCGTTTTCATTGAAAGGTGTTTTTAGATGGTGGGTTCCAATCCCGACGCATAATCTCATATATCCATGAGAAGAACTTCGTTGCACGGATAATTGTAGCTAACCAGAAGAGTTACGTAGAGGCTGTGTGCCAATTTGGAGAGAACAGTGGCAAAAATCGCACTCTTTATTTACCAATTTAAATGCAATCAGATACTTTACCTTGTATGTTTACTCTCTCCCCCTGTATATTATACTAAATAGATTGATTCGAATTGAAGTTCATAAACCAGGTGGTTGGGTATTGTTCTATTGATTATTTGTTTTAATATTTGTGATACCCATTCTTGTTCCATTATATCTGTGATAATCGAAAGTACATAAATGTATAGTCCATATACTTAAGTAAACTTAAGTTTACTTATACTTAAATGTATAAGTCACACATAGTAAACTTAACATTCATAATACAGGAGCATGGTGAATACTATATTTTATAAATCAAATTCGGCATACTTACTTTTGCAATTAATTTTCTTTGTTTTTTTTTGTTCTAAGATAATGGATAAAATAAAAAAAAGGATAAGGTCTTATATGAAGGTCTGAATTTATCAAAATAATTTTACAATACTTGCAGCTACAATCATTTAGCATAATTATATACATAATATTATGCAATTATAATGTAATGTATTTACGTATGCTATTATATTATTTATTTTCATAATTATGACTTCTATTTTATTACTAGAAATATATTAAATTTTTCTAATTACAGTCAAACTTCCATAATTCGAACTTCTATAACTTGAATTTTCTACAACTCGAACTTAATAGTGTGCAACAGGGTTTAGAGAGCAAATTACATACAATTACAAAAAAAGTTCTTTAACAAGAAAACTCCATATGTCGAACCTTTTGTTTGCAAAATGGTACTTTGAGTTATGAAAGTTTAACTGCATAATGAATATTTTTTATAATTCTCATTGAGGGAATATTTTTATATTTCAGATTAGATTTTTACTATATAGAGGTTTTTCGAACAGTAGTGAACTACAACAACAAAAATTCTTTTTTATATTATTTTAATGAATCGAATTTTTTGTTTCGAGTATTACCAAATATCTATCATCAGTGATCTTGGAAATAATTCTTGTGTTTAATTATTCGTAAATATTTTCTTGAGAGTGCAAATACCAGGAATCGAACTCATACCCTACCAAATTTGAAGCTTAGAGTCAGCGTTCATTAGCTAACTGATCCAAAGCCGTACTTGACTTTTATGTACGCAAATTTTTCTGGAGTTTTGTTACTTTGCTATGAAAGTTTATATATTTCTAAAAAAGGGTACATAACACAAAATCCATTGCTAAAAATTGCACACTTTTTATAAAGATTTAAAATTATTATTTTAAACCGAAAGGTTACTCATACTCGTAGTGCAATAATTTAAAATTTAACTATTTCAACTGTTTGAATGCTATTAGTCAGCATTATTTAACGATTTTTTTCTTCAAATTTTACTGCTGCAACTTTTCGTACTAATACCTAGAAATAAAGAGTGATTAATTTTCATTATGTTTTAACCTGATTTAATTTAATTTTATGCAACCATACGTACTAGTAGTACAAGCAATGCTAATGGAAATTTCGCCAAAGAGAAGCAGAAACCAGAAAAATTGTGTTAGTTCAAACGATCTTACTCACAATCACGACAGACAGTCCAATTGCTAGGTTAGGCAATCACCACTGGTACGAATGTGCCGACAGCAAATGCGGCAACAGCAGTGACTGCAAAAACAATAAAAGGAAAAAACCAAAAAAAAAAACTAAGGAAAAAAATAAACTACCATGATGACGATACACACTTCTTTTGCTTGACGCATTGACTGACTGCTGGTGTGCTGATGTGCTGGTGTGCCTGTGTGAGTGACTGGTTTAACTATTCCACTTGGTGTTTTACAGAGGTCGCTTTTAACCTGACTCATATTAACAATTTTGTGTTGCCTTTCTTCTTCTTGTATTGTTTTTTTATTTATTCATTTTTTTCTTAATAATATTATTACCAAACGTACCGTTGCCACTATTTTTTATACATTTTGAGCAGTTATTTATTTGCTTTGAGGTTTCATAGTATTTTTTTCTGTTTTCGCTGCATTGTTTTTTAATTTTTTTTTTAGTTTCTGCTGATTTTATTATCTGTTGTCAAGCAAAACTTGTGCTTAGTAACCATGATCGTACCATATTCATTCGTAATGTAGTAGCAAAAAGTAAATGGCTTAAATCTATGTGCATATGTGCATATGACCAAAAATGTATTGGTTTGTACGTATGTGCACTTGCATAATGAAGACAAGTAAGGTAATCACAAGCAATAATCGCTAAGGCAACTTACAACAATAAAAATTAATAACAGCAAAAAATATACTTTATGCACATCATTGTTTTTTCTTTTATTATTTATGGAAGCACAGCTGATGGTGTTGATAATGAAGTTAATATTGATAATTATTACAATTTGTAAAATGATGATTGCGATGAGTAACCACAACACCGCGGTGCAACCAACTAATTGCACATTGTAGGCCAAATGTAACGCTTTTTAAAGGTTACATTAATATTATTACTATAATTATTATTATTATTAATGTTACTGTTGTTATTATTGTTGTTGTTTTGCCTTTCTATAAAATATTCAGTTCAGATTTGATTAAAATAGAATTTGCTTCGGTTTAATTTAATTGGTGATATGAACTTTTTTAACCGCTCCTAATATTACAAATTCATTGTTGGACATAAAGTTGTTTAAATGATTGAAAGATGTTAGACTCACAAGATGCCATTGAACTAATACTTAAAATCGATTACCCGAATATAGTAGTACTCGAAACAGCTGTATGGTCAGCCAAAAATTCAGTTAATTAAAAAAATAAAAACCAAAAATTTTTTTTTATTGTAGTTCTCTACTTTTCGAAAACCTTTTCATGTAATATATTAGTTTCTATTAAATATAATAGTCACTTCTGTCTAAAAAATTTGACGTTAAATTACAACTTCCATTCGCAAAATATTGGTCTCGCCCGTGCGAATCGTGGAGTAACATTAGCATGCCTTTCTCAGTATTACCTTCCCAGATTAGGTTCTATACATAAGAAATAATATATAAATCATACAACAAATAATGCCTCTACAAACAGAATAGTATTGAAATTTAACAATTAAAAAATAGAAAAATAATTAATTATTTAATTAATACAATTATTCTACAGCTGGTTTATGATTTCGTTCTAATAAAATACAGTAAGTGAATTTCTTAATTAACTTTTACAGCAAATGTGCGAACATAAAAGTCAAGTACGACTTTGGTTCAATTGGCTAAGGAGCGCTGACTCTGTGCTTCAAATTTGGCAGGGTATGAGTTCGATTCCTGGTACTTGCAGTCTCAAAAATAATTATTTTCGAATAATTAAATACAAGAATTATTTCCAAGATCACTGATGATGGGTATTTGGCAATACTCGAAACAGCTGTATGATCAACCAAAAATTTAATTAATTAAAATAATATAAAAAAGAAATTTTGTTGTTGTAGTTCAGTACTTTTCGAAAAAAATTTTGGAATATTCAAAATTTGCAAGAAACTTGATACAAAAATATAATACTGAACTGCTAAAGGCTATACTTTGTTTGTGAAACTTGTCGAACTTGCTTACTTTATTATGTATATTATAGTATATTATTTGATACGAGTGATTAGAAATATTTACATATTACTTACAGTATAGTATATAATACATCCATATTACAGTATTGCAGTATCGCGTGTTGAGTTGAATCTTATCACGTAAAGTCTTATTTATGACTGATGTGGAACTGGAAAACTATAAGACATTGCATGATCCATCAATGTTAAACTGCTTCTCTACACATACATATTGCAATCAAATTGGTATATGATTCCATCTCATAGAACTTTTCATCATGAACTCAAAGCAAATTAATATATGATTGTCCTCATAGAGGTTCCAAGATTTCTCCAAATGGGTCCAGAAGAGATTTTATAAAGTGACACAATATAGCGAAAAATATTGATCTTGCAGGCAGTTAATACTTTTGTTAATGCATTTTTATGTAAACATGATTGGGAATGAACATATAGTTTATGATTACAAGTTATTGTTATAAATCAAGTTTCAAGGAAATGCTTTTGAAGATTTTTAAGTTCTTAGATGTTTAATACACTAATGAATGTTAACAAAAATTTGTTCGAAACGTGGTCATGATTTTAAATTTAAATGAAAGTTTGATTTTGTTTAGTCAAATATTTTTTAATAGAAAAATAATTATGTTTATGGCTTATGTTAAAAATATAAAGAGACAAACTTATGTGACATGCAAGTGGTATAGCAATTCTTCTTTAATTGCTGGTAAGTTTGATATTTTGACAGGCTTAAATGCATAACTGCCGGTTTGATCAATTATACTTTACTTTATTTCAGCTTACAAGTCTATGTTGTAAGTTGCAAAATTATTTCCATTTCTATTAAAATGTTTATAGAAGTAAACATGAGCAAAAGCTCTTCAGTGAAATGAATTTCCAACCAAAAAATACTTTTGAAATTTATTACACCTCTTCATGCTTTTTCTTTTTGAAATGTTTTAAAGTTTTTGTGTTTTGTGACAATTACTTTTAGTATGGTAAGCGAAAAATCAATATATTTTCACATATGTCCATACATGTCTCTTAAAGTGCCATAAAACTTATTTTATAGTTTTGTACATTATGTATTTAAATGCAATTTTTAAGGTTTGCAAAATTTTATCCCCTTAATCACCGCAAAATTGAAGACAAACTGCTTTCTAAAAGAGAAATCTAAATTATATCTATCAAACAAATTACATATTTTATAAGAAGTATGACGGAGTCATCTATAGAAGATGACGGAAATATTGGTAAATGAAATAATTATTTTGGCAATGTAATAGGCTTTTTAAGAAGTTTGTGTTTAGAAAAGTGATTAAGTTCCATTCACTCAAAATTATAAAATTCTCAACTCTATGAGGATATGTATACCTTAATAGTCTCCTATTTTGCATGTATAGATTTAAGCTGATAGAAACCTCATGACAAATCATAATGCCGATAAGTAGAAAAGAGTGCAGTTCACTTTATAAATAAATTTTACCATATATATTGTGTTATAACCTGAAAACTCGTTAAAAATAATAACTAACTTTAAAATACAAATTTATTCGCCATCACTGCAGCCAAATCATGGATCTCTGAGAGATTCTACTATTCCAACTATTATATAATTATAGAAATTTCCACATAGATAGTTTTTAATTACTGATTTTTATGAAACTAGTTGTGTTGTAGAGATATTGGCATCCATGAAAGATATATTCTGTAATCACTGTTAGTTTAAATGCAGACAGTACATCTATTTGTTTTATTAGCAATATGAATACTTACATATACATAAATAGTTGGTAGGTTTTGAAATGCCTAGATATAATATATAATCTGTAAAGAGATATAGAGTCTAGATATAATAATACGATACGATATTACAATGCGACTTCTTTTGACGCATTTTATAATAAAATATCTTTTAAAATATAAATATTATATAATTAAATATTAAAATAAAACTATAAATATATCTTATTTTTTTGTCTAGAACAAAACAGTTATGGCTTTTTTGAAAAATTAAAATTTGCAACTTTATTAAATTTATAACTTTATATATCAATAATTTTACCTTTTAAATCTTACAAGTTTTTAATAAAACTTGAGTTTAAAAAAGTTCAAAACATCATTTGACATTTAATACCAATTGATTACCAACATTTAATAATTGCATAAATATAAATATATAAATGTAAATATGAATATTTTTACATAGACTTAATTTCAACGAATTGAATAGGTTTCCTTTTAATAAGTTTGAAGAGATGAAGTGTAATCGCATCAAGTGGTATTGCAGTTCCAAAAATTAAGCGTACTGCTTAATTTTTTACCGATCATGATCATGAAACCAAAATATTTAAATATAATTTTAGCATATAATCAAAACAATTTTTTTGTTCTAATTTCGCATAAATTTGTACAAAAAAATTAAATAAATAATAAAAAATCAAGCAACTAACACAAGAAACCTCATCCGACCAAAACGTGAAATTCAACAAACACTAAAGTTGCTTCAATAGTTTTAGTTACATGTGACTATGAACTACACTGGCAGAAAAAATACAGAAAACCAAAGATATAACAATACTACAGACAACTGCAGTGGAAAATATTGTAAAAACGAATACAGTCAATGTACTCTGAACGTTGTACTAATGGAGGCCATGGTTTACTACTGTTAACGGTTATGTACATTGCACTACACTTAAAGCGAATACCTTTCGGTTAGTAGAAGACATATTTAAATTTGTTTTATAAAAAATTATTATATTTATTATATTATTATTATATTTATTATTTTAATTAATACTGTTATAATTAAATATTAATCTTTTTGTTGAAATAATGCAATCAATTAATATATATACCAAAATGTAAAATATAATATAAAATATTATATATGTATTATAAAAATTTAATATGGTTTCACAATATGACTTCATTAACAATATGATATATAAGTATGTAGTAGATCTGTTTTCTGTATGTTTATAATGAAGTTTTCATGAAAATTATTATTATTAAATAATAGGCTATGAATGCGCCGTGACCTAAAAGAACTATTGTGCGCTTTAAGGTCCAACTAAAACAACTCTAGACTATTTATAAATCTTTTAATTGTTGTGGGCTTAGTTTTTCCTATTTGATTTAGGACTAAGATTCCGCTTCCAAGGTAGTCAATTGTACGTGTTGCCACCGCTGGGCAGTTGCATAAAATATGTTCTAATCTTTTTTTCTCCTCATAACAGAGTCGGCAAGAATCACTTTCGACCACACCTATATTCTGCATGTGGTTATTGAGTCTACAGTGTCCTGTAAGTGAAAAATCAAAATTTTTTTATAATTTCTTCATATCGACTGTCAGTTCCCCGTATATGTGTTTTTTCCATTACAAGTTTTCTCCATATTTGCTGAAGCCGGGAATATGACTTCTATTAAAATTACAACGTTCTTCGTTTTATCTAATATGATTGGATAAAAACAATCATATAGTGCACTATGGGTGCGAATTGTTTTATTATATCTTTCTAGAGATTTCTTTAATTTTCCTAAACTTGATGTAGATTATATTTATATGTCAAATTTTTAGAGTAAAGTTCATATTTCTCTTCACAACATTATTATATCATTTGCTTGTGCTAACAGAATATGTACATTCAGTTATCCAAAGTCCTACACCATATGTATTATTTGTATTTTGTAGTGCTTGCTTTGTATTGGATGGTAAGGCCACCATGTATGCCTTATATCATTATACATTTTCATAACACTGGCCATGTAATGTTTGATCAACTCGTTTTAATTGCTTTAATTGCTACTATATGATTTGTCATGATATTGACTTCTGAAATAGAGAGGTGTGTGTGAATCATATACAACAACATTTATTGCTTTAAAATAACTTTGGATAAAAAGTATTCTAGTAATTTTTTTAATTTAAAGATGATAAGTCACTGTTAACTATCAATTAGTCCACAACCAACATTTTTTCGCGAAGTAAACTTTCTATCAACACAAAAGTCTATGTGATATCTGAATTATATTTTGAATAGATAACTAAAATATAACACCACATTTTAAATGATCTATGATTAAATAACTTCTTATTAATAACTTAGCAATAATTATAATTATAATAACTTCTTAATAATTAATAACTTCTTAATAGCTTTTTCTGAAGCTGAAAGTTTTGTTTCTAAAGCTTTCATTATCTTTTTAGGTAATATCTAATAAACTAAACAAAGTAGAAACTAATTCTGAAGAACTTCTTGAATATTTTATTTCAGTACTCCCGTCAGATATCTTTTAAAAAATACTTTTTTATTATTCTTTTGACCACAATAACATTTGTTTTTTAAAAAAATATGCACGAAACCTATAATCCTATTTTTTTTAAAGTGAAGTAACAAGTAACAAGAGTAAAACAATAAAAATTATTTAAATACAATATAATATCCATCATTAGTTGTCTTTAAATATATTCGTTGATTTCATAGACTACATAATATGTTATAAACAAGTGTTATTCACATGCATATATTTACAACGATCGCCGTTGATTGATGTACATATACATAGTTTTAAGATTAACGACTTCTAAATATCTATGACTAAGCAGAGCTTACGATTTCAACCTGAGTTTGACAATGTGCCAGGAAATCATGGTTTAACAAGTGTTGGTTAAACCTCAAAACTAACTAAAATTAATTTTTGAAAAACTTTCTAGAAGAAGCTCTACCAATTGTACATACAATACAATACAACTGTATAAAAAAATTTTTATGCGGTTCATATTTTTCAGTAAATAACTACGCTAACTGAGTTGTAGGCTTTAAGTCGTTTTTGGTTCCTTTAATTTTTTTCCATTATGTTTTTTGTAAAGTGACGAAAATGTATCTCAAAGTCGTTACGATTGACCGTCGAGTTCTTTTACATAAGCCAATGCTGTGCACAATGCTACACTTTAATCTGGCATTTTATGTTAAGGTACAAGTATGTAAATGTGTAAGCTAGTTTTTTGTTTCTATTTCATAAAGTAAAATTTTTTTAACATTTTCATAGTTTGTTTGTACTTCGTTTGTTTTCTAATGAAATGTGGCCATGTCAAGTCATTAAGAGTCTAATTGTCGGCGCTGATGCCATTGTTGTACTGCTGTTGCTTTTGCTATTGCTGTTGCTGTTGCTGCTGCTGCTGCGACTGATTTTGTTGCAGTTGTTGAACTCGCACAGCGGTTTCACCTTAGCATATGCCATGACTTAGCAGCAATGACTATAAAAAGTATTATTATATTTTCCGATTTTTTCCATTTCAGTTTCGTTTTTTTGGAAAACATTTCCTTAGTTTAGCTCTCAATAGTTTGAGAGTTAGTAAAGTATAAAAGGTACATAAAACTGCAAATCCACAATTTTTTTATATTTTGGAAAGAATTGTGAATATATTTGATTAAAGCACAGATCTTGCAAAATTTTCATTTGGTTTCTCGTTATTTTTATGCGAAAAGCAGTAAAATTCTAACTTCAAAAATAACGTGGCAGCTGTGCAAATAATTTCTATTTAAATTTAATTTCTTTTCTTTTTTTGTGTTTTCATACTTGGCACAATTTCTTTCTGCTAGTTTTGGTCTGTTTTATTTTCATTATTTTTTATTATTTGTATCTTTTTTTCTTCTTTGTTGTCGTTTCAGATATGTCAATAGTATTGACACAATACGCGTACACACATGGCAGGCACCGCTTCATTATAAGATACTCATACGTGTGGGGTTAACACTAGGGCATTTATTGACAGGCGCTCTCTAGTCTAGAAGGGGTAATTTATATTTAGTTACTTTGGTTGTTGCGGTTGTATTTGCCTAATGAATAAGTCTTGTTTTCATAACGTTTATATAGTACAATAATTTTTCGCTTTTGAAATTGTCTGCCTGTCTGTCTGTTTCTATTTTCTTATCTATAATTTTTGTGTATTGGTGTCTATTCTTGGCTAGGTAGAGAATTCTTAGGAGCTTATATACATATGTACGTATGTAAAGTAAGTTATGAATATAGTATTGAGTACGTGCTCCTACAACAGTCGTTATTTGCGATACTTGCTGTTATCATTAAAAATGTTAAATAAAAAATTCTTGTTTTTATTTATTTATATTTTTGTTTTTTTTATTTTTTTTCTGACTGATTATTGTATTAATAAATTTTTCGTAATTTTTTTTTGTTTCGTTGTTGCCGTTTTTATTGTTGTTAAGAAGACAACCTTCAACATTAATCATTCGCTTTTTTGCTTATTAAAAGTCGTATACTTTTTAATTTGTACATACATACGTACATACATGCATATAAACAAAGAATATCATTGTCGATGAGTAATCATCAATCATACGATATTATTGGTGTGCTAATCAATCGATCGTTCTTGCGTTATATAAAGTTGGTCAGAGTACGCTTGAACGCTTAAGTGCTAAATGCTGCTGCAATGGCCAATAACTTCAACAACGTAACATTTGCAACGCTTCAACAATTGACCAAGTTAGTCAAGCCTTTTTTATTTCGTTCCAATCAGTTCAGTTCAATTTAGTTCAGTCTTGTTCAGTGCATGTTCACTTTATGGCTATGATTATTTCTACTTAAATTTTTTATTATATCAGATTTAATTCTTAATATTGTTGTTGTTGTTGTTGTTGTTGTTGTTGTTTGTTTTGTTGTTTTGCTGTTGATTTGCTGTTGTATTGTTGTAAGTGGCTATTGGTCTCATACTGCCCAGTCATCGCCATAGTCATTGTCGTCAACATGTCTATTGCGGTATAAATTGCACCTTTTATATACTATTATTATTAAGCTAAAGTTTTTTCTACTTTTCCTTGCTTTATTAGTGTAATTGTCGGTCTCTTTGGTAATCCTATTATTGCACGATGATTTCATCATTTTTTTACACTCTCCGCAAAAAATTAGTTGAAGTTAATAGAGCGGCAGCCGCTGGAAATAAAAGGAACATATTAGTTATATCATGTTAGAAGAGTGAAGTAAAAATAAATAATTCAAAAGAACACTCATACAGAATTCAATCTAAATTAATTATGGTACTAATTAAAATAAATTTAAAAGTTAAAGTGATTTTTTCGAAATGAGAAAATCATCGACAAAATTCAATCAAATTTAGTTTTTATATGCAGTCGCAAAGCAATGAGTTACGAATATAATATAATATAATATTTATTTTAAAATAATGTACAAAAAACCTTAAACGTATGTAATTTTCAATATAATTTTAAAAACACAACCTAAAGCCCGACAAAATTTAAACACAGAAATATTGAGATCGACACTAATACAAATAATCCAAAAATTTTAAATCGAAAATAATTTTTAGCCTTAGATACGTTAAGGTTTTTTATACCCTTAACACAAAAAAATTGTAAAAAGGGTCTATTAAGCTTTGTCAGGGACCGCATAAAATACATTTATTCTTGATGAGCTAGAAAAGTTCAGTTTATATAGCTTCGTCGACTGCTTTAGTTTAAGCTCTAGACAAAACTAGTGCTTTAGTTTTTCAGCTATTCGAAAGAAAATTTGCACACACACTTCTCATGAGTGCACATTAATCAATTGTCAGATTGAGTGAAATATACATATATGTCATACTTTAAAAGTATTATATAAACTATAATCCCCTTGCGTTTGATAAAGATATACATATGAAATTTCGTACATAACTTACTAATATTAATATATATATATATATTAAAAATTTGACACATATTTTTTTATTGCAGCATATTAAATAAAAATTGGTTTAACTGATTTTGATTTAGAGATGGCCTACAACCCAGCGATCGACAAATATGTGTTTCTTATACAAACTTTTGTATTATTCGTTTCTATTTTAAAATTAAAATATCTGCTATAGAAAACAATTTTTGTGCTAAAAAATATCAATCTATTCAGATTTGAATATAGCTAACAAACTGATGCTTCAGATTCATCTTATTTTCTGAATCGCGTAATTTTTGATGCAGAAAGCATTCTTTTATTATATGTATATATAATATATTGCCATCCATACTATAAGCTTCTTTAAATTTAATAACTATTTATTATATACCATATTGTAAATAGATAGATATTTTATATGTTTGATGCAAAAAGCATTCTTTTATTATATGTATATATAATATATTGCCATCCATACTATAAGCTTCTTTAAATTTAATAACTATTTATTATATACCATATTGTAAATAGATAGATATTTTATATTTTTGATGCAAAAAGCATTCTTTCATTATATGCAGTGACGATTGCTCTAAGGTGCGGAGGTGTGCGGTGAACACCCTAACATAATTTGCAAAATGTCAAATAACATAGGTATATAAATTTATTAGGTATCTTCACATCAAGAATTATTATTAATTATTACATTTCCATATACATATATATTTTTTAAAGTTTTAGCAAAAACAATTAAATATAATTGTCTATGAAAACTCAATCAATTTGCTTCTGTTAGCTGCTATCATAGAGTATATATACTCTTTGCTGCTATACTTGTTAGGTGTGCTCATATATTTGCAGCTCAAATCACAGAACATTTCTATTTTATTTCGTCTCTCCCCTTTGTGTGCAAAGAAGTTGGCAGCACATTCATACGTTGCATATGAACAAAATAATGTGCGTGTGCTCCCGTTCGTAATATCAGAGATAGAGATTTATATAGTGAGAATTGTATGAGAGTAATTTTCTGTTCTATTCGAATATCAACTGCATGCATACGAATCCAACATTATGATTTGCCAAAGTGGTTGCATGAGCGGCTGAAGTTTGCAGCTCATCTCACCATACATTTCTATCACATTTCGTCTCTCCCCTTTTAACAGCAGCACCCACGAATTTCTGTTCTTATGGTGCGGGGTACTTGTGCGCACATTGCAAGTGGTTTCGATTTTGTTTGATCACTGCACAAACATGTATGTTTCTAAGTACAAACTCTTTTGTTTGAAAAAAGTTGGTTTGATGTTACGAGAATTATGTGAAATGTTTTGTTTCTTCCATATTGATATAATATTAAATTTATATATAAATTATTAATTTAATTTGTTTAATATGTTATTTTGTTAATGAATTGTTAATATAATATTGCGAATATATTGTTGCCTAATATAATATGGTTATTATTAATAAAACATCTCATATATTTTAATTTAAGTGGTACATGTAAAAAAAACATTAAAGAAGAGCCGCACACCCTTCCAAATAGGGCACGCGTCGTCACTGATATATATGTATATATAATATATTGCCATTCATACTATAAGCTTCTTTAAATTTAATAGGTATTTATTATATATCATATTGTAAATAAATAGATATTTCATATTTTGCTGCCATAATAGTAAATTTCTTCAAATTGGAATCTTTTGAAGTGAAGGGCCATAACAGCAAATTTCTTTAAATTGAAATCATTTGAAGTGAAGGGCACTGACCAACAACAATACAGAGCTATCTTGATTTTTCTGTCAATGCCAGATATTTATAAAATAAGTATAAGGTGAATTTGACAAAAAATAGTTATAAAAATGTATTTACTACTTTAAGAAATCATTTCGTTCCAAAATGGTGATAGCAGATGATTTTATAAAATTGTAATATAGCCAAGCGTCTGCAAAACAGTGTGTTTGACACGGTCTCTCAGACTAAGGCATTCCATTCAAAAAATTGATAGTAAATTTTTGTTTGCTTTCACATACATAAGCAAAATCTAGAACTATAGGAATTAAAAATATCCTTTGGTATAATTATTTTGTTCATTCTAATAAACATACTAGCGAATGCAAGTACTGGAGATCTAATGAGAACTAAACCTAGAAGTCTTTTGTGCGATAAAGATCAAATAGCAATATATGAAGCTTCAGTGCCAACGCCAAAATTATTAGTTATGCTATGACAAAATGAAATCTTCTCTGAATAATTACAGAGGTAACATCTGATATCACAATAATAAAACTACCATCTCATGTAAAAAAATTTAATAAACAAAATTTTATAATAATTTAAATTTTGGGTATATATAAATTTTTTACATAATTTATTTATTCTCAAACTTAGTACATTTGTGACAAATGCATTCTATAGTGGCAAAAAATTATGGAAATCATAATTATTCTCAAAACTTTTCCAATTTGTGCGGAAATAGTCTTGAAATGTTGCATTTTTGTAGCAAGCGATCTTTCTCTCTCTTTAATTTTTTTTGTTATTTTATTATTTTATTTTTTACTTGTTATTTTTGTAAGGTAGGGAAGAGTCCATCGAAATAGTGACTCTAATTCGTCGTCGTTAGAGAGTCAATATCAAGAAAAACATAAATACTTAATTTAATATTATTCACACAAAATTGTCACTTTCACTCATACCATTAAAAATTTTAAGTAAGAATCTTGATGTTTATGTTGATTTTTATGAAATTCAATATCGAACGATATTTGTTTTCAATAAAAAAGTCGTACCTTTTATACCTTTATGATAATCATCGACTCATTGAAGGAATAGTTTGATGGCAACAACATAGTCTTTAGAAAAGAACCAGTTCCTGGCTACCAAAATTGTATGATTTTAAGCCGGGCTATTTTCTCTAAGGAACTTGAAATCGTTGGTTTTTGCGGAAAGGTCATCAGAAATATCAGCGTTGGAAATGAATTCAAGTACATTATGCGTGAGGCATAGACTCCAATAAATGCAATAGAATATTCATAGAATACTCAATATATGATAGAATATTGAACCTCCAGAATGCAGTTCTTTAAGTGCACCCATTGTAGTCATATACCTACATGAATTTATTCTTTATCAATTACTTTTCAATAAGGATTACTTTTAGATTACTTCTGCATGACTTTAAATTAGTTCATCAGTATTATTATTTGATAATGAGGCTAACAACAGAGCGGATGCTATATAAAAATGAAACTGACAAACTGGGAACATATTTTATGAAATTTTCGAGTTTAAAATTAAATTAAATTTTTGGAAAAATCAAACTTTAATAAAACCTAATTATTATTATTATGTTGAAGCTAGTTGAATCAGTGCACTTGAGCACTTTTACTCTCTATTTACTCCGAGGTTTCTTCATAACCCCTGTCTACGCGTTGACTGAATTATTGTTTATTACTTCATTAGACTAAACAAGAATTGACCTCAGATCTGCATACCCGCCGAGAAATATATAACTATTCTGAGATTCGATAACGCGGTGTTGGTAAGCCTGTCAATTTTCGTAAATAATTTCAGGGCTCTCTCCTTTACATATTTTTTGATCGGTTTAATCTTGAAGTTCCTAAGGATGTCATTCGTCCTAGAGCCTGGTTTTGTGCAATTTCTAGCTAATGTTTGAGGCCTTGCTAAACGCTACACATCCATATAGCAGTGACGATAGAATAAGTAGAAACTGCTCTATAACAGAAGTGGAGTACTTCCTTATAATTATATATACTAAAATATGTAAATACTTGTATATAGTTAAATGTGCCTGCCTGTTGCCTTATATGATGAACATCTGAATTATGTTATAGTATATTAATAATATATATTTTAATATGTTAAATTTAATAAAGCTGTCGCTAAAAACAGTTTATAAAAAAGGTGTAGTAATAAACACAAACATACATGTATAGATAAATGCTCTTATATGTATATGTAGATATTTGGTGTGTAAATTATTTTTTATTAAATCTTTACTAACTTCTCCAATAGGGTGTATACGTGAATTAATTTATGCTAAATGATTATTTCGTGTTGTACTTTAATTAGCGTTTAATTTTATATTATAAATAATGCATTACATATACGGGCACTGCTATACGCTATGTAGTTGTGTGTGTGTTTAAGATTCATGTGTAATTTAATAGTATTGCATGCGGCTTTTGTTGTTTTGTGTCAGTTGTTGTTGCTATTTAGAAGTAGTTGTTGTTTTTGCTGTTAGAGTTCAAGGTTGGATTTTGTTATTGTTTCTCCTTCGGTTTGATTTGAACTGTAATTATTAGCAGGAAATTTGTTTATACAGTTTTTATAACCAAATATACTTATCTACATGTACTTATATAGATGTATGTATAACGCTTCATTAAATGGGGTAAGTGATGAAGAAGGAAGGTTATATATAAGTTTGTAGAAACAATGAGGGTGACATTATGCCAACATTTTTCTTTATAAAAAAAACAAAACATGAGTTTTGTTTTTGTTGTTTTATTGTTTTATTTTGTGTTGAAATTATTTTTACAAAATTTAGTAATAAAATCGTTAAAAAATTTCGATCATATTTTTCGAATCCCACACGACTTTTTTATATCTTGGACCCATTTAACAATTGGTCAAGAGGTTCATTTGGAACTGAAAAAGATGTCTAAACTGAAAATAATGATTTATACATATATCTATATATATATATATATATATATATATATATATATATATATATCTATATATATTTATATAAATATCTTTACTTACTCTTTACTTCTGTCAAGTCAATATATAATAACATATGGCTATTTCGACAGCAATAAGAATAATTAATTACTTTTTTTATTAAAAACTTAATATATATTCAATCGCTTTACATATATGTTATATGTACGTACATATGTGAATTATCTATGCATAGTCATTTAATTTGATTTATTTTGCTAATTAATATTTAATTAATTTTTAGTAATATAGCAAATTACTTTGCAGGAGTTCGTATTGTGTCTTACAACTCCTGCAAAGTATAATAGTCGATCCGTGAAGTAATGACCTTTATAAAATAATTCAAGTCAATTTCAATTTTTTATTGGCTAAACGCTCTTATAAGTAGCAAGTCGAAGTTTAAATTGGACATTGTTTTATAGTAAATAAAATCTGTTTTCTTAAATCTTATTTAGCTGTATAATCGGTATAGATCAATAATCACGCCAAAAAGCCTGTTCTTTAGAAGGACGTCTTGTAGCTAAGACTCTCTAAAAAAAAAGCCCCATTATCTCTGCATGCGATGAGCAGTAATAAAGGAAATGAAGAACACTTTTAATCCCCACAATTGCGACACATATCATTAAACGGGAGATCTGCTAGCATGATTCTCTAAACGGTTAAGACCCATCAACAAACGTATTGAAAATATAAAACGTCAAAACTGCAACCGTGTAAAACAAGAAAGGGAAGATGGAGAAAAAAGAAAAAAGGTGTGGGTATATGGAACACAGGGCATCTTAATGAGATTGCTGGGTATATATAGTTAAATTTTTTCTTGTATCAAATTGCTTATAACAGAAATATTTCAAAAACTATGTTGTTTTTATAAATACATATTATAATATGATTATATTATAATCGTTTCTTTGTATATTTATTGACAATTATACATTGAACTGAGAACTTCAATTTTAATGTTAATATTAATTACTGCGTGTTCGATTCGAATAATTTATAATATAATAGATCTTTAAAAGAGATTTTTTTTCAAAAAATGTTTTGAAAGTTTAAGAAATACGTGATAACTTTGCTTCTAAAGTAAAGGTTTGATAAGAACAAATTTCGTTCGATAATAATTCATAATATCTTAGTTCTTCAAAAGAGATTTTCTCTTACAAAATATTTTGAAAGTTTTAAAAATACGAAATACCACCTTTTCTTTCAAAGCTTATGCAAACAGATTGAATAAAAACTATATAAATATATTCTACCAATATTAGACATTTATATGAAGTTTTATATGAAAGTAAATATGTAACATAAGATTATAAATGCTTAATAAAATTTTAATTCGATTTTTATTTAAATTATCTCCATAAATTGTTAATTCATTTTAAATCTATAATACACGTAAATGCCGGATTAAAGCGCTCTATGCAAATCATTCATCATATACTTTGTGAGATCATACGGTATAATTAAATTTGAAAACAGCATGCACTATATCATTTTAATTATTAATTAAAATGAAAGAGTTAATAAGCTTATGTACGTCAATGGAGATTGTATGTGTAAATGCGAAAATCAAAACGAATTTTCTTACTGTGAGATAGCAAAAATGATCAAATGCTGCCGTTTTAAATTGCACTAAAATCGAAAAGAAAGTTGCCAACAAGCCAACACAGCACCGCAAAAAAGAAGGATTAGAAACACGCGTCAGAAAAGAAAGATTGACTGAATATTGGATGCAGAATGTTAGCCAATTTGATTTGTTATTTTCTTCACAATACTTCTCTTATACGTAAGTAAGAAAATAAAAAGATTTTTTTCTTTTAAAATTTAAAGCCAAGAAAGATATAAAACAAATTGCACGGCAACAAAAATCAAAAATAAAATAATATGAAAAAGCAATAAATGCAATACAAGCCAAAAAAAAGATCAAAGAATTTGGCTGCAGTTCTAAGCCAAAAAGAATTAAAAATCGAAAAAATCATATATATATATTTATGTATACTTTTTTTTACTGTAAATGTATCCATATGTTAATATGTAAATTTTCATGCATGTAAAAATACATTTGAATACGTCAATTTCTGTATACGTAGCATCAAATTTATTTAAGTAAACACACAGAGTATCTCATGTGCAACTTAATGAACCAAAACATGTTTCCTGTGCGGATCATAACGACAATAAAATCGAAAACAACAAATGTTGCAATCCAAGTCACCAGAAATTCTCAAAAAAAATCTTAAATCTTAAACCAATAAAATGAGTAAAAAAACAATTAAAGTTTATACCGAAGTAAAGTACTAGTTAAAATTTATAATACAAACTCAATAACAAAATCAATTCCTCTTATTAATTTATATATCCACATAGTTTTATGTTCAATATATGGTTAGACATCGTTGATCTAACAATTAGTGCCTGTCATATTCTATTCTTCGTCATATAACAATAAAAATTTCGACTATCATAGTAATGTTAAAAAAATTGAAGAATAGTACATTTTATCCTTAATAGAAGAATTACAATAATTGTATATATACAGTTATTTTATGAGTAGACTAAATTAAATGTATCATACAGTTAGGTCAAAGACAAACTGCCCATTAACCTCTTTAATTAATATAGCCAGGTCTATAAAATAATGTAGTTTCCAACTATATATTATTGTATGATATTTAACAGCTATAAGACGATATAGCACAATTTCTATAGACATTGTTCATTGACATCCATAGACACTCAATATGAGTGTTCACGAAGCACGCAATCCACTCATGCGTTTTTGTCAGGATTATGATATCCAAAATGTTTTTATGCTTACTGAGGATGGTTTTTTGATCTTTCCCCACATCACATATTTATATTTTTACTAGCAGAACATATAGCTAAATCAATGACAAACTGACCTTTAACATCTTTAATTAATATAGCTAGGTCTATAAAAAAATGGTCATTATGTTTTCCAACTAGAAATTGTTGTATGATGAATAACAACAGAAATCAATAACATGTATTGCCGTTTATCATATCGCTCAATTCCTATAGATATTGTTCATTGGGACTCATGGTATAGACATTTTAACACCTTTAAATCATGTTTAATATGCGTGTTCATGAAGCACTCATGGTAAATAAAAAGTTTTTATGTTTATTGAAGAAAATCTTTCAGTCTTTCTCCATTTATCTTCATATCATATATTCATATGTAACCTAGAAACGTGGACTTACAGCCCTCCACACAGATGCAGTATCCTCTTCAAGACGAAAATGGTCTGACAACAAGGTTTTCAACAGGTCTCCGCCTGACATCTCCCTGGAAGAACGGTGTCTCCCCTGTGGAGCAATAACTGTCCTAGCTCAATTGAGATCAAGATATAGCCGAGTGCTAAATAGGGATTTGTCACTCATAAACACTTCTATTCCTAACTACAGCTCTCGTCTCCTATCCTGCTATGCAGTTAAACCTCTGTCCAATTGACATTTGGACCTACCCCATCGAAGTGGACAGATTTCTCCATCTGTCTGAATCCAGGTTAACGTTCAATTACATACCACCCACCCAATCCATCCTATTCTCTTTCCCCTTCCATCATCTCAAACCACTTCCCACCCACTTCCCTACTCATGTAATCGTTTTGTATATCCTTTCATGTTATCTGCTTACAAATCCCAATGGGTTATAACAACAACATATGTAACCCAGTAAAAGTTAAATTGTTGCTGACTTTTTAATATATTTTAAGACATAGTCACCTTTAAATTAGATGCTTATGCTGTTACGGTATTCTATTATTTCGTACTTTTTGAAAAATACAATTTTTAGAGGTCTCATTTTACTTACATATGAACATATAAGATATTGAACATTGTCAAATCAGGTAATATATTTGAACTTTTTTACAACATATGAACAATATCTCGAAGAGTCTAGGGTTAGTGCTACATGTGCTGGTATGGACTTTGGTAAACGAGCTTCAACATAGAATATTCTTTGCTTTTTGTTACTTTAAACATTTAATCATGTTTATATAGGTTTCTGTTCTTTTACAAAAACATAATATATAATAATATAATACATATAATAATATATAGGTATACTATCTTGCTGCCAATAAAGTACTAACATACACCAAATCTTATTCAAGTTAATACTATTCGCGTTGCAACTTTTATACAAAAGAAAGGGGTTTGCAATTATGTTATTAGTAATAGTGAATTTAACTTTCAAACATGTTCTACACTGATAATTTCATACATTTTGTAATTACAATGGTTTTAATAGGTTTTTGCCCTTCACTTTTCTTTACATTTTATGTTAATGTATGTAATGCATTATTACTTATTTTATAGTCAGCAATACGAAAGTTTTTTAAGACTATGGATATACAAAAGTTAGTACTTAATATCGATACGTAATATAAATGAATAATACTGTTAATATTTACATTAAGACCGAAAAGCTTTCGGAAATTCTCATTTAAAATTCGCGCGCTGTATATTTTCCGATATTTTAAGTTTATGTAGTTTGGCAGCACTGTCCTTAATTACTATGCCAAAAATGAGCGCGATCTGTCAGACAGTTCGTTTACGGCAGCTGTTGAAACCAGTTCACCTCAGTAGGGCGTTGCGAAAAAAACAATGGAAAAAAATATTGAACAAAGAGTTTGCATCAAATTTTGTGTTTCGAACGAAATTTCGTGTGCAGAATCGTTGCGAATGCTACAAAAGGCTTATGGGGAATCAGTTTTATCGAAAACTCAAGTTTATGAGTGGTACAAAGCCTTCCAGGACGGTCGTACGACCGTCGAAGACATTTCGCAACGCACTACTGAGGTGAACTGGTTTCAACAGCTGCCGTAAACGAACTGTCTGACAGATCGAGCTCATTTTTGGCATAGTAATTAAGGACAGTGCTGCCAAACTACATAAACTTAAAATATCGAAAAATATACAGCGCGCGAATTTTAAATGAGAATTTCCGAAAACTTTTCAGTCTTAATGTATATACATGTAATGCATATATATACATAAACTTTAATATAGCATATGTGGAAGTAGATTCATATCAAAAATAATGTCTTTTATATAATGTTAGAAAGTATTTGAAAAATGAAAATTAAGACATTAGATATATTCCGTTAACTGTTATGATCCCTTAATTATTCAAAAAAAAAAAATTCCTTAAAAGTTTAACAATTTTATTATTATTGCAATTTAATAGAAGTAATATGAAAGCTACTTGTGTTATCAGGAGTAGTTTTTACTTTCTCATTAAAAGCTATTATAATTATAATACATATTAATATGAAAATGTTTGTGATGTATATATATTGATATTCAGATGTCTGAGTTGGTGAAACAGCACCTTTACTCTATTTTATCTGTGGACAGTTTTAAGTCACACTAAATACGGGGCTTTACGGGGCTTTATAATAAGATGGATCTGATGTCTTTGTATCTGCCTGTGTTTATCAAATTTCGCTGTATTTTTAGGATACTGAGAGTTGTGATGTATTTCATACTAAAAGGTTATACATACATATGTATATACATATATGAAATTTTGCAATTGTTAATAATTTTTACGTCAGTAATAAAATTTAATTATTTTAATTATGAATTTTTCATTTTATTAGAAAACTCTTTTTATTTTTTATTTTATTGGAAAACTCTCCTAAAAAATTGAATCAATTTTCTTTTGTAATACATATTATTTATGTACATAAATTTTGAATATGGTCTACTACTTTTTTTGTATATTTTCATGATTTTTATTTTTTTTATACCAAATACCATTTCTTAACGCTTTGATAAAATTAATTTATCTTAAGTAAATTTGACGCTTTTCTATACTGATAACAATAATTTTATATGCTATTTATTATTTTTATTTATAGTATGAACATTATTTACAAATAGATGTATATAGTTAATTATATTAATTTCAAAAACATCGTTCAAGTATATGAATAGCTTATCAGTAATAATTAAACTCTTTCAAATTTTTTTTATTGTATCTGTGAAACATATAGAATCAACATTGTTGTCATGCCTTCAATATGCTGCTTGAAACACTTCAGATCTTCCTCGAAATATGCATTATTATATATAACTGATTTAATTTTAGAAAAAATGCAATGCAATTTTATAATTGGTAGTACACATTTTTGAAAAATAATTTTTCTGTTTTAATTTAGAATGATATTTTTAGGGTACTGACAAAATTCTTTCTATTCCAAAATATTTTAAAACTGCATAAAGGGAAACATATACATATAACAAATCGATAATATGTTAAAAAAATGCAATATTTTTTAATTTTCTGTCATAGCACAATTAATCTTATTTTATGTATGAATTATTTTTTAGAAAAACTTTAAAACAATTTTTACTTTTTATTTTCTCATTAAATCTGACGAGAATTTCATTAAATTCAACTTCTTCAAATATTTTAAAACATTGGTCAGAGATCGTTCTCAGGGAAACGTATCTTAGAGAATAATGTTTAGAAAATTTGTCAATTGCTTTTAAGATATTTTCTTTTCCATCGCACTCTATATATTTACATTACTACTTAATGTATTTTTATATGTAGAAAAATATTTTTTTGTAAAAAGATCACCTTCTCTCGAACTGAATTAACTGAGAGCCACTCTCTATATTTTTGGTCGGCACTATTTTACCATTGAAAATCAATAAGAGCTATGGGAAACTCTTTCCGATTTGTGTATGATCAAAAAGATACTTAACTCACTCAGAATGCGTTAGATAGAAGAGTATATGAGTGGTTTTTCAAATTAAATGGGCAAGAGGAATTAAATATTTTGAATTTGTGTTGCAGATATACAAAGAGTAAGTAACATTTATTATATAGTTACTTATTACTCTTTAAAACTCTTCAAAATTAGTTTCTTTTTGAATTGAGTATGAGTAACATTTTGCTCTTTTTATTCACTTTTCGGCTAAGGGATTTAAAAAAGTTTCTGGAAACACTGATTTTCAAAAAAATTAAAAGTACTTTCATGAATCAAAAGCATCCTATGTTAAATACTATTATTTCATTAATATTATTATAAACCGAATTCTTTGTGCTTTTTGCTCAAATTATACTTTTGTACTGCATAAACTAATATAAATAATTTCAAAAAGGTAAGAATCTTAAGGAACGCTCTTTAGAATTGATTTAAAATAAGCTACTATAAAATGTTTCGAGTCAGTTTTCATTCAATGAGTTGTCAGAGTATAACACTCTTATTATTTTAAAAAAGACTTAACTCAAGTAAAATCAGTGAAAAATACAATTTCCAAATACTCTTACTTCGCGAACATATAAAATTTAAGGGAAGTCAATATATCTGTTCGCCACTCAAGTAATTATAAATCTCGTGCAGTGCAGTCGTTCGAAACTCAGCTGTTGAGTTGAGCTTCATCTGCACAAATAAACAGCTCAAATTAAAATAATGAAAAATTCTCATAAATGTATCTTTTTTTGCAGATATCTCGCTTTAGTCGATTTTACTTGCTTTAAAAAGACTCTTAATTTTATAAAGAAAAGAAATTCGTGCTCATAGATCATCTCTCTCACATACTCTCTCACCTATTACAATACATTATTTTTGAGATACTTTAGTCTTGATTTTTTAATATCTTCAGTTATGTATATATGTATATGCGCATACAATTATATATACTCATATACATTTACGTATATAGATATATTCGTTGATACATATATTTAACTCAACACATAATAGTATGAAACCACTTTGCCTAACATATACATGGATGCATGTTTACAATTAAGCCCAAGTTGTTTATCGTATCTACTTCACGTATCTTTACATTGTGCTCTTTTAAAGGTAGATTTTTTTTTATATTTTTGTGTTTTTTTTTTTTTATTTATATTTTTTCTGTACTGAATTGATCTTCATCTGGTTTGACTTGTTTCTTACTTACTTGTTTACGCTGTCTTCTAGTACGATAGCACTTAGTAGCTTAGTTAGTGGTCTGGATGTAGTATAGCTACTGTATTACACTCCTACTCACGATTGATCCAACCTTTAAATTCGATTTGTTACGCTACAGTTTAATTTTAATGATTAAATATCTAGTATTCACGTATTAGAGTTAATATGTAAATGTATTTATAATTGACAAGATTTCTTTCTAAATAATGCTTACAAAGGAACTCTCATAGTAGTTCTAGTAGTTTTTTATTCAAACCACAAGATTATTGCTAAATTTAGTCATTTCAATTTGGTATAAAGTACTAGTTATAAGTTACTATAAATCATATATACATAGTTTTTCTGAATAATATAGTTGACTTCAATTTTTTATATGACGTTTTATGTTGAGTATTTAATATTTCACACTGAAAATAGTATATAAATTATCGCATGACAAATTTCAAAAGTTGCTTGCATTTTTCAATACTGTACATAACTCAAATCAGGTCAAAATATCTAAACGTTCTGTAAAATTTAGTACCCAGAAGCATTTTCCTGAGAAAAAGAAGTAACATCTAACATTTAGTACCTACAGGTTAATGCTCATATTTTCAAACAAATATTTCATGTTATACACCCATTGAATAGGTATCTTACTAATTTTTTTCTTTAGCTTACTGTAAGCATTTTGTGGAGATTTTAACACTCTCCGATATACCATTAAAAGCTTCAATCTGGGTTTTTATATAACTATTTGATAGCCGGAGATATGCATCTGTTGGAATCTTTTTGGGATACCACAGCATTAAATACACGAAACTAATAATATTATTGTTATGAAATAATGTAATTTTATCATGACATTTGGTTTATTATTACTTAGGCGTCCATTATCATGATTTCTGTTGTTGAAGACGCTCGTATAAGTTATGTTACCATATATGACAAGATATTTTAACTCACATTTTTTGAAAGTAACTATTTTAATTATTTTTTTTTCAATTTTAGTAATACAAAAAACAATTAATTTTGCAATAATAGATTGCTATGTATTTAATATATTTTATGTAAGCTTGAAAATTTTTTATAGTTTTTAATGTTGCACTATATTTAACAGTTTAACGAAGTTTTTTCCAATTCTACTCTAAAACACATTAATATATCTTATAACTTCCAACTTATAATAATTTAAAATTTACTGCAATGTGATGAAAATAGTATAGTATAAAAGCTTTATTAATTCTTAACAACATCATACTATATCTCAGGCAGTATTATGTATTAATACATGATATAAATACATACATGATTATAAAGTATTATAACTATATTTTTGGTAAAGGTTTTTTGTTGTAATTATTATTAATAAAATAATTTACCAAAAATTTTATAAATAATATTAAGTATTTTTATATAGGGTACTAAACTTCTATACACATTATTACATGTAATCATGTATAGAAAAGTCTCAAGAACAATCGCTCTAACAAATCACTAAGACTGATTTTAGCTTACCTCTTTGCTTTAGATTTATTTGTTTATTTTATTTTTTTTATGATAATTTTTTATAATTTTTTTTTATTTTTTTTTTCTTATTTTTCTTCAACATACTTTGTTGTTTTCGTTTATCACAGTTTTTACCATTTGCTGGCTTGTTTGTTTTGAAATTAAATTGATCACCGAGAAAAACTGGCTCTGGTGCAACTCTTGTACAACGCCATATACAAAGAGGATCTTCATATGGCTGTTTTGTTTTGTTAAGTTTCTTGATTTTGTTTTTGCTTTTGGCTTTGATAGGGTACACAGCACAATAGTTGACTGGTGAGGGGCTTGGTAAATTGTTTGATTGTTTGCTGCTTGCTGCCTAATGTGTTTTCATTAGTTTGTATAAATTATGATTGTATGTAGTAAAGTTTGTATATTCTTTATATGGTATTGTAAGTATATTTTATTTTCGTATATAAATATGTGAAGATGTATATATTTTTATCTGCATACAAACATTTTAAAATATACAGATATATATATTGACATAAATTCGTATATAGATATGTAGATATTATTTTTTACATTATTTTGGGGCTTAAAATGTGTGCACTTATTTGTTGAATTTTTTTTTGCTTTTGTTTGGTTTTCTTATTGTTTTTATTTTTTGATTTTATTTGTTGTTTGTCAGAATTTTGTGGCTTTGCTTTTACTTCTTCTATGCTCTGTACTTATTATTGTTGTGCTGCTATTGTTTAAGCAGTTTTGGAAGCTAAAGCATCCAATGACTGATTGAAGGATTGCCGGTCGATACTTGAGGAATAAAAGACTTCAGTGCAGAGTTCTTAAAGAAATTGGTCTTTTACCACAAGTTAAGAATATACATATACATACATATATGTATGTGAAAGAGCTGTATCGTAGAGAAACCAAGATTTTAATAAAAATACTGATATTTTATATTAATTTTTTATATACAATTCCTTTGATATATATATATCATATATGTATGTATGTAAATATTCTCATACATACATATATACTATATATGATGTAATAATAAATTAGCAACATTTAAAAAAATTTAACTTAATTAAGACTGAAGAAGTTATATTTAAAATTAATTTATACATAGTCTGAAATAATGTAATTATTTCGATATCTTTTCTGTATAACCATTTATAAGTGGAGTCAGAATAGTCCCAACTTTTGACAGCTAATTCCCTAATAGTATCAAATCTTTACCTTATATACATATCTATAAATTTAGAGTTTTGTGAACAAATAATACACTCTGGAAGATACATAGATCCATAGAATGCGGTGGCGAAAAAGCAATTCCAAGTGCAATTTCAGCAATGTTCAATTGTGGTGATTGATTAGTGCTGCTATGCATTGCCAAGCATCTTTCTCTTCTTTATTTGGGATTGATTTTTTGTAGTTTCTTCATTCGATATTGAAAAGAATATTCTATACAAACTAGAATATAGAAACCACAGGGTTAACATTTGAAACATGCGTTATTGACGCTGGAGTATAGTAACAAACAAAACTTGTCGCATATTGCATATAAAAATATCATCTAAATAAGATTCTATTAAAATTACATTAAATACAGGATGGTTGACGAAAATTGCAACAAACTTCGCACCGACCTAGCTCTCAAATCAATAATGACAGAGAGCTCCATTAATTAATTAATTCAATTACGTCTCTAAGAATGATTCGTAAAGTGAAGAAGTGACTTGATCAAAATCCAAATGCAACACATTTTTAAAAATAAGCTCGGACTAAAGGCATTGAAACTGAACAAAGTGTTTGACCGATGAACAAAAAAAAGTTAGTCGAAAGAGCCAAAGTGTTGGTTTTTTTGGCCGAAAGTAGTGGGTTGCCGAATTTGACAGTACGTAAACTAAGAACTTTTTTAGGAATTATTATAGTTCGAATAATTTACTGATTAATTCCTTCTCGTTATAATATATTATGAAATAATATTTTATTAAGTCTTCACAAAGAATTTAAAACATTTTGAGGACCTATAGGAAAAAATGGCTCTACATTAATTTTTATTTCTTTAGTCACAATAATTGTTTTTAATAATTTTATACGATTATTTTCTTATATTTTTACATTAACTTAGTATTTCGGTTGCAGGCTCTGGACATTTTAGTAGGACTTAACACCATCGCACAATCCACGCGTCAACCAAGAATGGCTAAAAAACAACGTTTTATTCCATCAACACAGTGGCCGCTCTATTTACTTGATATAAACCCTTTAGACTTCTTCGTCTGGGGTATTTTAAAAAGTAAGGTTGACACTAAAAAATATCAAAATGTCGATCGTCGGAAGGAAGCGATAAACCGAGAATGGGTCAAAATACCGCAAATTCACTTGCGAACAGCATGCGATAGCTTCATTGGCCGTTTCAAGGCCATAATTCATGCTAGAGATGACCATATTAAGCCAAAATGAATTAACTTAAAAATCTAAAGTTCTTTTCGCATATTTTCTATAATTTAACATTAAATTTAACAAAAATAAACAAAATAAAGTGTTTTAATTTGCTGAAATTTTCGTCAGCCACCCTGTACACATGCGAATTTTTATATGGGAATATAATATACGTATTACTCATATGTTTTTTTTATTATTTTCTATTCATACAAAAAATGTTTTGCATATTTTCCTGATTTTCATATACATATGTATGTATACATATGTAATTATGATGTTTTAAAATGCACCATGAAGTTGGAAATTAAAAATATTTACTTCTCTTCACGACTAATGAATTTTCCAAAACTAACTTTTTTTAGCATCACTGAAATTCAAAACTAATTTCATTTGAAAACTTAATTATTTTTACTAGTAACAAAAAAAATATTTCGAAAGCTCCAATTATGTATACCACCTAATGAAAAAATAAATTACTGTAAATAATTTTTGCAAATTTTAACTTTACGGTTATACAAATTTTGAAAGTAATATAAAAAATTCTTATCTAAATAATTTAAAAAATAATTTTGTTTTTAAAATTTAATTAAATAATAATGAAACAGAGCTACTACTAAGCGAATTTATTTTTTACTTATATTAATATTAATTTAATTAATTACATAAGTAATATAATTAATACCAACATAATTATATATACAATACATAATATTGTCAATATACAAAGACAGTATATAATATTCGATATTAAATATATGGAAATGTATATGTACACATATGGGCTTTGACGTCTGTATGAAAAAAATTATTTCATGATTATACAAAACTGTCTTCATAAAAGTATTTATATTTAAGTAAAGCTATATATTAATGTTTATTTTTTTCTTTTAAAATTTTTGCTTAATTATATCTTTTTTATAAATATAAAATTTTTTGTTATGACTCATAAAAAAATACATATTATTAGTTATCACTGAAAATAAGATAAAATAAGATCTAATAATAATAAGATATCATATCAAAATATTACTAAAAAATATTTTATATTGATTTCTGTAATATAAAGTCATTTTAAATATGTTCTTAAACGGACAATTTAGTTATCATTTTTATATATATCTCGAATTTGTTACTATGTGCTGTAGTCATTTATGCCATTTTATTTTCATTATTCATCATTACTCACTAATATTTTCACCTAGATTATTTAATACGACTCTATATATAAATTTTGTTTTCATTTACAACAAATCGTAGTTTAAATAAAATATTATATTAAAATATTAAACTATAAAATGTTTTTAAATTTATTTTTAGACCTGTTTATTAAAATGGTTAAATAATAAACCGTGATATACTCTATGTTTGTACTCTCCTTGAGAGTCATCCTCAGGATTACGATACGTCCTCCTCTTTGTTCTAACGTCTGTATTGTACTGTATAGTACTATATAATACAATATAGACGATACAACAAAGTGGAGATTGTATCGTGATTCTGATAATGACTCTCAAGGAGAGTAGAAATATAGTGAATAATAAAAAATATTAAATACATTTTATTATTTAACAAGGAGGGACCTACAGCTAGAATAAAAATACATAAGAAACCATTAAAATATTAAACTTAAAACGTATTTTAATTTTTCTTATTGTATATGTTATCATATCACATGTCTTAAATTCATTTGGTTTTTGAAAACAGATCAAAATAATTCTATATGTTTTTATGCATTATACCTAAGTACTATTGATCTCTTACAACTAAAGATATTTCTTAATTAGTGTGAAGATAAGTTTGAATATATCCATTAACCTGTGTAACCTTTAATTTTTCCATTAAATACTTAATATCATAAAATACCTATTATATATATTCAAAATTCTGTTATAAATTTACGTAGTGTATGTATTCCGTGTGTTGTTTGTATAAAAAAGTGGGGCATTTTACTTTACACGTCAATCCATACATAGATAGTTACATATATATATTAAGAAGAACTAAAGGTCACGATTTTAAATCTTTGAGATAAAAAATGATTAAAACAAAAATACCAAATTATTTATTTTTTTTTTTCACCAAACGTTTTGATCGCTGTGGCCCTGTAGTAATAAAATTTTTTACTCAAAGTAGCTGCATGATATCCACAGTGCTGTTTTTACTTTTTATTTAGGTTTCAGTATAGAATTTTATTTTTTAAAGTTTTTTAATTTGTTTTTTTTAGGTTTTATTTTTTTTTGGTTTTTTTTAACTTTCGTGGAAGTTTGTTCTTATAATATATCTTTATATCGGAGCTATCGTACACTGTGCAGTTCAGTTCATTGCTGAGTGCTTCGATGAAGCATAGGTTGGTTTCTGCCTGTCTGTTGGTTTCTGTGTATGCCGAGTTGATATGATACGATTCGATTTGGTTTGGTTTGCTTTGGATTACATTGAGTGCTACAAGTAGGCATACTTACTTTCATGCTAACATTATTACAGATATATTATATACAGAATTCATATATGAACAAACATATGTACACGGAACATATTCTATTATGGTTTTTATTTTTTTCATTTTGTCTTTATTTGTTTTTTTATTAAATATCTTTTCTTTTTTTATGTTTTGTGTTTGCATAGGGCAAACTGAGAAGTTGTTTTTTTCGATTCTGTCAGTTGTTGTTCAATATGATATTTTATGCTGTGTTGTGTTGTGGGGGTAGTGCGGTATGTTGTACTTTTGTATCGTGGCATAAACGAATGCTTGTACACTGCAGATACTTACAAGTACATATATAATCACATATATCTATTTTTCCGCTAGTATAAATGTGTTTTGTAGCGCATTTTGTATCTCATAAAATGAAATGTGTTTATATCTCAACAATTTTCTATTTCTGAAAAAAACAAATTTATGAACATATGTACGTACTTGCACTTGTAGGTTTGTACGGGTGTTCATGTTACTTAAATTGTGTTTTAGTGTTCATACATTTTGTTAGTGTTTGCATGTTCGTTGCGTACTAATGACAATTTGTTTATTTATTTCAATTGCCTTCAAGTTGTTCTTGTTCTTTAATATATGCTTTTTGTAGTTAATGTTATTGCTGGCGTTGTTATTGCTTTCTGTGTTACCCTCCTTTGGTAGTCTTTAATAAATATTGTTTTATTTTTGAATTGTATATCTCCACTACGAGGGCCTTCCATTGTTGGAAAGTATGATTTGCTGTTGGTACTTTATAAAACTATTCTAGTTCTTTATAAAAATCTATTATATACTGTAATTATGGTAATATTTTTGAATAACTATCTTCAATAAAATGTTAATATTGCCAGCATAATTATGTGTGTAATATTCTCTCTCTACATTCTAAAATTTAATCATTAGACTATATATTTGACAGATATTTGTAACAAAAAAAAGTTCTATCTTTGAAAACAGAAACTTCATAAAACACTTATGAGACACGAATACTAGCAATTGCTTCAATATATCTTTATCATTCTTCTTATTTACACTATATATTTTTATTATTGGAAATGTATAATGATTTGAAAATGTTAATTTCAATCTACATATTCAACTAAACCTATGGTGACTTTTAGTTTATAATTAAATTAGTGTTAATATTGACTAAATTCAAGCCTTTCTAGATTACAACAGAAAATTTACACTTAATTTTTCATCTAAAAGTACTTAGTGTCAGCAGGTCTCTAAAGAGAGATTTTTCCTCTATTTCTCAAGGAGAGAAGTTGAAAAGATTTTTTCATATAACACTAATATAGATGTTGGTAGTGGAATTTTGTCAAAGGGAACGAATAAATTTGTATATTATAGGCCTTCTGACAACTGTGATGCTATTTAGGTTGATGTACACGTTATTATTACTGTAGGTTGTTTTAAAGTGGATAATAAAATGAATAGGAATATATGCAAACTTTCAAATAGTCAGTCAAGATCTGTCTAAGCAATTTAAAATTAAAGACTTCAGTTTAACTTCAGTTCAGTTTAATTTATATACAGGCCGGTTATTGACTATTACGGATCTCTTGATGAGACAAAAAAGAGATCAATATTTCTTTTCACTGGATACTACTTACAGAAAACCCAAAAACCATGTAAACACTTCAACAGATCTTAGTTAGTCCTAATCAAAAATTTGGCAGCCTTATTGAAACGCCTCTTAGGAATATCAGTTTGATAACAGATACCAGGCGTTTTCGAAACCTATTACGGTTATGGGAAAGTACAAGAAAGTGTGTCACCTCTGGTTTGTCACTACGCAATGTATGTGCAACGACTATTATTGGTGTCATATACTTAATTGTTAGTGAACAGTGCCAGATCAAGACCAACTGTTTTCTTAACAGTTTAATGCGGTTTTTATGTCCCTGAACTTTTGGCGGTATCACACTAAGCCTAAGAATATTTCATGGATTTCCGCTATAACCGACTTAACTTATTATTAATATTAGTGTTGAATTTTATATATTAATTTAGTTGTACAGCTTCTTGTACTTTTGATGCACTATCTTATAATTACAGCAAACAAATGTGACTAGTATATTTTATTTCAAAAGTACATCAACTTTCGGAGAGTCCTTGAAATAAAGAGAAGTAGACAGGGAGAATGTTTGGATCCAATGCTATTTACGTATTTATTATTTATATATACATATATGAAAAATTTTTATATACTGGCATTCTTTTTGAATTAAAACATTATGTAAACTTTATATATTTAATAAATATTATATTGAGAATCGTTTCAGATTCATAATTTATAGATATCTCTTAATTAATTAAATATTAAGTACAATAAATTATAAAGTATACATAATTGCATATAATAACATAACATAACATGTATAATATAATACATAACAAAGTCTATATCTCATGGATCTTGAGGTATTTGGATTTAATTTCTTTCTTTAAGTGGACTAGAATACCTACATGTTACACTGTGAAAATAGATTAATTTAGAAATAGGAATTTTTCCTATAGACCCATTTGGGTATTTTTTTAGTTAAAGTGCTTGGGGTTATTATATCAGCAGGCATTATAATTAGGAAAACTTTTGTTTTGGTTTTTCTTGGTGTACCCTCAGCTTCAAAGCAAAAGAAATATTTGTGTATAATGCAAATTAAAACTGCATTGAACATGAATAAAACTTCGATGAAATAAAATCGAATTGAAACCGTTTTTTTGAAACTCGATATATATGAAAAAAAAAATTTTAATTGCTTTTTAATTATTTTATATGTTTATATTAACTTTGGTCGTAATATAATTTTTATGTGAATAGTAATGTGAAAAGGCTAAAATCATATTGTATTTGCCTTTCATATACATATTGGATAATGCCTTCCAGCATTTGGTTCATATTTATATAAAAGTAATGCTTTAAAGCACATTTTGTTTTTGTAAAGAACTGAAAATATTGTAACTGTTACATTTTTTCAGAAATTTTTTTTTTATTTTTTTGTTTAAATTTATGTTTTCATTATTGCTCCTTCATTATAACGTAAACCGCTAATATTTATTATAATAAATTCATTTACATATTTTTTATTTAAACTCGTCATGATTTCAGATTCATTAATATTTTTATTTTTTTTTATATATTTTGTGCATATGTGTCTATGATATAAATCTTACTTGTTTAAATTTTAATTATTGTTAATATATACATTAAACGGCTTGGGTTGTTAAACTACCAATTATGCCATTGCCAAAAAGTACGAATTATATATGCACACATTCTGAATAGTGCCTTAATATTTTTCACATTTTATAGTCTGAAATTGCATGCATTTGTATATATGCAGTATGCAGTACATATATTTATAAGTTTGTACGCGCATAATAGAGTATATGTAAATATGTATATGCAAATATAATAATTGTATAAACATTTCAATAGGCATATATATTTGCACAGTAAATATGTGTAGACTTGTAAAATTAATTACACAGTGCAGAAATTGTAGTAAAATGCACTTTTCTGTAAACAATCCAAATATTTTTAGATTCAATATAAAAATCGCAAAACATCGTTCATACAGTAGACGATAATGCTAGCAAAATATTGTGTTTAAGCAAATATGAGAAATTTTATGGTTGGAGCTGACCTTTAAAAATTTACAATAAAATTTTTATGAGCAAATGACCTAAGTTATAACGCCATCGAATAAACTAACAAAATTCAAAGGACGTTCTTTATTTCAAAATTTTATTGTTTTGTTTATAATTACTTACAATTTTTCAAATATTTTTAATGGGTAACGTAATTAGAATGTCTGAATGTGTATGAACATTTATTCTAAGTTATTCGATTTTGAAGAACATTTGTCAAATAAAATAATATGTTAATAACAATGCATATTAATATCAATGAAAACAAAATATTAACGATATTTTTAAAGGGATAGTAATACAGATTTTGAGCATGGGTTTGACCAAAAAAGGTCGGTGAGATACATTGAAAAATCACATCACATAATAAGAAACACGCTAGATATTTTGCGTAATAATACAGAATATCTTTTACGATATCTTTCTTATTAATTTAAATTCTTTGCTATCAGATTATATTGAAAGAATATCTCAATAATAAAAATTATTTGCTTTGTGATGCTTTATTTTGATTGAAATGTTTAATTGTTTGTGAAAGAGTGTATGTTTGGTACTGTAAAATCAATATCCTACTAATATAATTTTAACATTATTCATCGCCTAAATAAAATAAGGTGATTAACATCTTCTATTAATGTTCCATATACGGGTATATCAGGTTTGAAAATGCTTTCACGAAACGGGTTCATATGGGCCGGCCATAATAGATATTCTGTGAGCATACTTTATATATCTATTAGGCTAGTAGTTAGCCACTTTTAACTACTGCAAGGGATGCAGTATATGTAACCAGTTAAAGAAATTGAAAAAAGAATTTTCTTGAGATGACTTCAACAATAACACGTCATCAACCGATGAGGTTTTTTATTTAATGATCTGTTTATCAAGTTTTTCTTCAGTAACTAATAAAGCGAGCGATTACATGCATTCTGATTAATCCTCTAAATTGTTGGAAAAAGTTCATATATCTTATATTATATGATAATATATTATAGAGAATAAATGTTCGCACAAAGATTCACAACGAAATTGAATAAGTATTATTAGACTAAATAAAATGAATAAATATTTCAATGAATCAAGAGCAAATTTTTTTAATATTTAAAATTTAGTACATAAGTATTATTTTTTTCAAAACCCAACTTGAATCATTAAGAACAACAAGTATCTGATGACATAATTATTTATAAAAGCAACTTATCAAATGTATTGAAAGCACTTGTGTAGGCGAAATTATATATGATTACGAGTAATTTTAATTAAGTTGCTGTTGTTCATTACAATTACTTAATCAAAAATTATTATTTTGCATTTCAATTCATATTTTTTTTTTTAATTCTGACATTGTTAATTTTTTTCGTTCCCAAACCGCAGAATTATCGCATACACCACTTGCAACTGAGTCAGTAGAAATTGCCTTTTATGTGCCGACATCCGATATCATACAAATTAAGTTTAGTGAAGAATTCTTTATGAATTTAGAGCAAAAATTTAATTTCAATTGAAATCACTCAAAAAGAAAGTCTAGTTGCAGTGTTAATATGGTATCTAAATACAATTTGATTTACTCACCAAAGTCCTTTTGACAGCCATTTTTAAGCTCGTCTGATTGCTTTGAAATGCCGAAATAGTTGCTACCATTTTATACTGCTTCGCACCCCACTTTGTTTATCGCTACTAATTAATGAAACGCAATTTCTTCATCAGAGAAATATTAATGCCAAGGCAGCTGTCCAAAATCCAATTAATTCCACAAAGGCTTATCACACACAGCAAAACATCACATTTCTGCGAATACTGTTTGCTGTATACCTTAACAATTAATGAGTGAACAGTTTGTTTATGTTTCCAATTTATTCCATTTTATATAAAAGTGTTTTTCATACAATCTAAAATATGTTGCATGAAATGAACGGTTATCGTCAAATAGCTCGTATCTATTCTCATTCTGCTATTCTCTTAAGCTTTCCCACCATATCCGCGGTAATGAAAATCAAAGATGTTTGTTTACTTAAGATTGGACGATAGCAATTTACATAGTCCATATTTAAATAGATTAGCACAGAAACGTTGGCTAATTTACACCACCATTCCTACAAGCTGTGGAATGAGCTTGGATAGCGGCGCTGGTACGTGTAACTGGTTGGTATCTCGAAGTGTCTGTTATCTTTGATTAATTTGCATGGAAAACGTGTTTCTAACTGAGTATAATTAACAATGCTCAAATGCTTAGCTTTGAAAATCATCAAAACATGAAAAGGTGACTACAACTGAGAACAAAAAAATAAAAATTTGCTACTAATTCCCATTGATTTGTAGCAACTTTTTCATTAAATATATTTATTATTTTGGTACCTATACACTAAGAAAAACAATAGAAAATTGTGAAAACTATGAAAACTATGGATAAAGTTATACATAAAATGTTGCGGAAAATTTTTTGTATTTACAATAGAGTCAACAGTTTTTATTGTTAATTTTTAATACATGAAAATTAATACATAGAGTACCTGAATACTTGTGCAAAATAATTTAAAATTACGTATATTGAAAATATTCCGGTAATGGTCTACAATAGACATCTCAAAGAGATGTGCGACCGAAGGGATTAGTACTATCATTGTCTATTACGTGTGAAATGTTAGAAGGTATAAAAGCATTTAAAATTCGCAAAGTATAACTACAAATCACTATGACCATAATTTACTGATTATTAGTTTACTTGAGGTACTGCCCATTAAGGGCAGCACTGGTATAGAAAGTGACCACATCCAAAGACAAAAGCCTTCGTTGCCATTAAATTTGTAAAAATTGATGACTGTAAAATCTGTGAAGTTATATGCTGAACATATTATAAAAGTTACTAAAATCCCTATTTACTATATTGTCAGTGTACTTGTCGGTGTATTAGGATATAAGTATTATGATATTTAATAAAGGAAGAAAAGTTTTTGTAAAATTTAATTAAAGAAATAATACCGTACGTACTAAATATTTCATTCATTACATTATTGAAGGCAGTTATTTTCAACTGTAGGTAGTAGATTGTTGAAAACGTGCCTTCTTGAAAATATAGTCTTTTGTTTCAAAGTGATTAAATTTCGGAAGGAATTCCTAGGTCAGAGAAACGAAAATATAGTGTTTTGTTTCAATGTGATTAAATTTCGGAAGTAATTCGTAGGTCAGAGAAACGGAACTTATTCGTCGGAATCCTATATTCAATATCTACCAAAAAGCGGAATAAAAAAAAGATATGCAATTATAAAAGTCACTATATATCAATATTATTTCCCATATGAATGAATTTAGATATTATGATGGTAGCAAGTTGATTATTTTTTTTGTTTTTGAGGTCCTATGATCCACTTGGACGGAAGGACAGCAGTAAGTAAATTGATTATTTTCGAAGAAATGTTTAATCATTTTTTTTCTTAACATTTTTAATAAAGCCTTTTTAATCAGTTCTCGTATATTTTTTGCTAATAAATTTTCCTTCCATCATACACCACTATCACTTAATCGTTCTTTAAGCCAAGCTGTCTGTCGTTTCTTCCAATAAGAATAATGTTAAATACATTGTTGTTATAATATTTATATGCTATTGTTTATTGTTCGCTTTATTTTTGGTCAAATCAAAAAGTTTGTTATATTTTTATATTACGATCCATTGTCAAATTTTTCGCAACCATGAAAACTGTTTCCAATTAACACATAATTTTCTTTTGATATTAACTTTCACAATTATTTGAAAAAACCACATGAAGTTATTGTTTATTACTCATACGCTCTGGTGATTGAGTATATTCCTTTTCCGCAAAAAGACGTACATAGGTGACCACTATAACTATAACTGCAGTTACAATATTATATCGCATATGCCGATAAGTTTTGTCACAAGTGATAAGTACCATTCTGTTTTACCTAGGTAAAGCACTGGCTATACTTCACAAATTGAAATTCGAATTGATTAGTTAACCACCCTATGCACAAAGTCTGGTTTCCAGTTATTATTTTGCAGGAATTGCTCACAAAAATTTACAAAATAAATTTATTATAAATACTGTTGTACTACCATTAACTTTTAGATAACATCCAAACCGTTATTAATAACTCATATGTTCTTTTGTCATATGTTCTTCTATTATTACCTTACTCTTAATCTATGTCACTTACACATAAGACAGTTTTCTTAATATAATGATATGATATATGATAAAACACAAATTGGTTTTTAATAATTCAAAAAAGAAGGGGAGCACATTTCATAGTTTATCATACCTTATTTCTTATGAAGTAATTGATTTATTGTTCAAAAATATTTAATGAAAACAAACACTTCTTAAATATCCATGCCAATTTACAAATAATTCAAAAGTTGCGGAAAAGCAATAGTATTCCCAAAATATAATATCTGCGTCATTTTTAGCAAATATGTCGATATAGCAAAGTCATCATCATCATCATCTAAGCCATCACTATCAGAATTGCCATCATCACTGTCATTACCATCAATTTTGTCGTCAAACGCGTAGAGAGTATACCAAACTTATCATTTTGTTATATCTTTTGTGCGTTATGTTAGGTTGAGTTGTATTAAATTCGTTAAACGACAACCCTTAGACAAGACAATTCCTTAATTCAATAGAAATTTTACTAAACAAATTTGTACAATCAACCCTTACAATCCTACGGGATAGAATTATTTATTTTTATACGGTCATATCTGTAAAGGTGCAATCCTTTGTGACGTATTTTATTTCTATTTTATTTGTAAATGTAAATCTATATGCATTTAACGTATATTTTAGAGAAATATGTTTAAATAACGTTTTTCGGAAAACTAAATAAACAACTACCTAATTATAATTAAATACGAAAAGTGTTTTAAAAAATTTTTTGATATCTATATTTTTTATTAAAGAGATTTTTTCGAACAGTATTGAATTACAACAACAAAAATTTTATTTTTTATATTATTTTAATTAATTAATCTTATTATTAATATCATTATTATTATTATTAATTATTATTAATATTATTATTATTAAAATTTTTTATTTAAATTATAATTATTTATAATTATATTTATATGTCATTTAAAATTATGCTCATACAAATAGATTCCTAATAGGTAAATGAACATTAATATTTTTTTAATTTTTTTTATTAATGATAATTATTAATATTTAATACTTTAAATTATAAATATTTATTTATTTTTAAATGTTATTTACCATTAAAAGTACATATATGCTTATACAAATAGATCTCTATTATATTTATAAATTATTAATTATTTAAAATTTAAAATTATGATATTTATAATATGTAAATATCCTATATGTATAAATATTATAATTTAATATATAGTTTTACATATAGAAAAAAATTAATTATTTAATATAATTAATATAATAAATAAATATATTTAAAAATTTATTATATATTTTTATATTATAATAATTTTTACATTAATATTTTATTAATTTTTTTTATTAAAAATTATTAAAATTTAATATTTTAAATCAAAAATATTTATTTATTTTTATATGTTATTGGATATGATGAGTATGAATATGCTTAGGCAAATAGATCTCTAATACGTAAATCAACATTAATATTTTCGGCGGTGTTTAAATATCTTAAAGTCCCCTAATGAAATTTTTACGATAAGATAACTAAATCACCTCATATATCTCATCGTTGTATAGCGCATGCCAAATTCGTTAGTCATCGAGCTTCGGTTGAAGTCACAATTGCTTCATCAACCCTTCGCAAGATGGAATTTGAAATTCGCTAATGACAAAATTACGTGCACATGCTGCGCTAATGATGACTGTACACAACCAAGTAAAGCAGTTTGCGAAAAATATCCGTCGGCAAGTATATTGTAAATCTTTGAGTATCTGCATTTCTTCAATTTACTGAGTCCTTTACAACTGAGTCATTCTTTTATTGCTTCATTTATTCAAATGCTGCTAAATCAGTCAGTCACTCAGACCGTCTATCACTCTACTCAGCTGCATCCTTCCGCTACTTTACCATATCTAAGCATTTGTTGTACACTTACATGGTAGAAGCTTCCTCCGTGTGCAACCAACATAACAACTCGCTTCCTTCCGGTATTTTAGCATACCTCGTTTCCTGCAATGAAACATTCTCGACTCTCGACTCTCGATTCATAGTGCACAATGTAAATGCGTGCAATTAGCATGAGACGGCAACATTTCAGGCGTTCGCTACATACTGCAGCTATGACAATGGCAACAATAAAATAATATCACGTGACGTTTATTTTCTTAATTTTTTTCTTTTGCTTCAAATAAATAAATATTTCAAATGAAAATTTGTTTATTTAGTTTTGTGTATTTGATACGAGTATGTGCGTGTGTGTGGTATTCCATGATCAGCATTTTATTTCATTTGTGGCACCATTCCGATCACACAGCTACTTTTGTTTATGTTGGCACACATTTGGTTTGCAATTTTTTTTTCTTATTTTCATCAAAGTATTTTTTCATAGTTTAAACATTTTTTTTGTAACATATATATGACATTATGCCGTTATGCCGTTGTTTTCACCCCACTGTTATTTGCATTTTAACTCTACACCCTATCTTATTTTTGCTTAACCTTGGCGTACTTACTCGTATCCCTTCCGCTATAGTCTTTTGCCTAGCGAATTTACCTTATGGCACACCACCCTTCACCGTATGTGCAAAAAATTTCAGCTTGGTCACATTTCCCAACTCTTTGTACTTTATAACAGCCCTCTACATTTCTAGTACATTTTAATTTTAAATTTGCATGGTTTCAATAATCTTTTTTCTTTTTTTTCTTTTTAAAAAAACATTTTTGCGAATTCTTTCCAATTGTCAAAGAGATCTTTTGAATCTTATTCAGCTGTAAAAAATTGAAGTTTTTGTTATCGACAGCGCAACATCATCAGCTCCTACCTTAAAAAAGGTAAAGATTATAAAGAAATCCGCAACTACAAATACCGGCAAACAATAGAAACACATTAAAGTAAACAAAAGCGTTGTGTTGCCAAATCAGTCGAGAGTGTGTCGGCGTGTGTGCCATGTGGTTGTGTCCTTTGTTCCAACAGAACACACTTTTCAATCCCTATTATTAAACAGTTTCCCACACCATTTCCAGGTGATTTTCTGTCATTTCGAATAAGATGAAAATGACTTATTTGTTAATTGCATGAATTGTTAACATAAGCACTTCAACCCCTTAACTTGACATGAAATAATTAAAGCATTAATTTAAATCAACCAAATTAATAATGATGTATCATAATATCTGAACTTTAAGATTAGTTTTAAAGTAAACTACACAGTTTCATTAAAACATAAAGACATTTTTTAAATTTCAACCAAAAGAATTCAGAAACAAAAATCATTAAAGAGCTCAAGAAGTTGAAATACCTATTTAATAATATCTAACATACAAAAGGTAATATAGTCTCCATTAATGAAAAAATAAATCGTGAAGGATAGTAAAGAAGAAGAATAGTAAAAAGGATAGTACTGTCATTCAGTGGAAAAAAATTCGCGAGACACTGAAATGATTGATTTGATAGATAATATATAGTATAGTGTTGTCATCCTTACTATATATATATATATCCTTCAAGGTATTACAAAAAACCTGCTTCACGACTTATAAATTACTTGACTTTATTAAGCTACGCAGGAGTTATGTTGCCGAAGTACACAAGAAAAACAACGGTTTTGAGTTCTTGGTAGGCTGTAGAAAATTTGAACAAATATTATTTAATAACATTTATAGAAAATAAAAAAAGGGATCTATACCGAAACGTGGATTAAAAGTGTTTATAAATATATTTAAAATCGTGAAAATACTCATACTCATAGCGGGAATCCTAAAAACCGCAGAGGTAATAATTTTAGTAAAATTCAGAACTACTTACTTTTAAAATTTAGAATTACTAGATGCTAGTGTAACTTATAGTCTCAAAAAAAAAAATTTAATTTCGATTAAGATGATTTAGAGGTTAATAACAATATCGTACTCATTACTTTAAAGCATGGCAAAGTGATTTATATGAATTTAATAAACAAGAGTAATGCATGATGACTCTATAGTTAATTAAAGAATTGTGTAATCCGAAAAATATATCGCTTCTTTTTTAAAAATCTTTACCAATTTGTTTCAATTTTGAAGCCTATTTTATCCTAAGTGATAGTTTTCAGTTCCTGCACTTAATATCAGATTTTTCTAAACATAATTATAGTAAAAATTATTTATTAATTGTTACGTAGTCTTCAATATGACAAATTGGTTTTCTGTCCATTTTATTGACTACCTATATATATATATGTTAAAGGTATATAAGTAGTCACAATGATTGTTTCTAACAGTCAAAATAAAAAATGGTTTTCATTAAATATATATGTAGGCATATCATATATATACATACATTAAAATTTTCAAACTTTAATGAGTAGTTTTTACTCATTGATTTAATGTAATTATAGCTTTTTTGAAATTTATTGATATGACGTTTTTTATATTAATGGTTCTTTCAATATATATGGTTTAATAATCAACTAGATAACTGAGTTGAAACCGGTTTAACGTGCCGGCATTGATACTGATAAGTGTTTATGTATAAAAAATGCATACAGTATGACTTGTGGCTTTGCACATAAAAAGAAAAAATGGATCAGTACTCTTCATTCTTTAAAATACCCAGCATACCCTGCTGATATCTCAAGTCACTTGAGACTTCTTGATTTCCACACGGTTTTAATTTATCTAGTAATTTATGTTAAGTAGAAGCAGTACGAGATATCAAACTAAAAGTAGGAATAGTCCTAGTAAATACATCGATAGGCAGTTCAATAAGACGGTGTAATATTAGTTCATTAAATACATCTTACTTGTAATATATATGTCTGTTATATGTATCTGTTAAATGGATATATTAATTTAAATTTAAAATACTTAGAAAAGTATAAAAACCATAAATAAAAAATTATTTCAATTACTTAATGATTTTAAAACACTATAGTGATGATTTTAGATCACTTTTACAGGAGAAAGTTCAATATTTCTATTTGAAAATACCTTAAAAGGATTTGACTAGCTATAAAAGCAATTGACTTTCGAATTTTCAAGCTTAGTCGTAAAAATTGAGTTCGAAATTTCCTTATTGTTGAAATGTGATAAGGAAAAACTGTTATAATCAGATATAAAACCTTTTATTGCAGTTTAATATTTATTGCAGTTTTTCAATTTTATCATTACCGTTTGCCTAAACAATATCTGACTTAATAAAACTGCAGCAAGCAGTTTACTTTTGTGTAGTGTTTTCCCGTATAATCTTTTACCATTTTACTATATAACTTACCCCATCATTTCATAATGGGTGAGCTGATTTCTGCATATCGCCATCATATGCAATACAGAAATATTTCTGTTATCTTAACGGATTCGGGACATATTTTTCATATATCTATATTAAGCAAACTTGTAACTTTACTGAATATATTTGTTAACAAAAGCGAAAATCAACTTTTTACATGTGAAGCATTTAAGCACTCATATTCTAATACGGCGCCTTATAAGAGGTATTTGAAGACAAATGTATTAGTTTTATTACACAATTTTATTATGTTTTATCACAAACGTATTCGTTAGATATTAGATATTCAATTAGCCTTGAATTGAATATCTCAGTATAAACAGAAAAACTTCAATGTTGAATACTAACTCGTAAGATGTTGCATATTAGTTATTAAGGTATCCTATATCCTATAGCTATGAATAATAAATTCAATTTCTGCAGATCCTGCTACATAGCAAAATTTAATAGAATTTACGATTGTGTTTACTTAAATTCACATAATTCCCACAAAATAAGATTCGAAATCGTATATTCGTACTTGCCAAAATACTAAATATGGACTTAACCAAATCTCTGTTTGATATCTAATAAATGTGTCATCCTAAATATGCCATCAAAACTCTCAGAGATCGAAAAGTCGGAATTTCCTTATTGAAGCCAGTAATTAAGAATTTTTCCCAAAATGTGAATGGAATTTTCCCAATTTACGTCGGAATTTCCAACCCTTGGACTATAGGTACGTAAATATCCCAAAAATCATTAAACGAACCCATACTTTCGCACAAACGCACATATTTTGTTTGAACATATGTGAGTGGATATTTCAGTGCTCGTATTTGTTGCTAGGCCAGCCAGAAACGCATGCATCAGTTCGATTGAATTTGATTTGGGTTTTCTCTTTTATGTGTATTACGTGTATCTCTATCTGTTAAATCCTGCTGCTGTTGCTAGGCGTCCTTTGAATAGTAATTTGCTGTTGTTTTGTGCGTATGTACTTGCATTCATAATAGTTGTTTTTGTAAATGCGCAATAACGCACCTCAGCTACAATTACGTGAGCTGGTGCTGGTGAAGAAAGCTTTGGTGGTGGTACTACAACATAGCTGTTGGTAGTGTCGCTGTTACTTTGTATGTGGCATCACAATTTCAATAATAAAACGAAATTCAATGCTGGCAGGGGTTGCGTTTTGCACGAAAATTGCATCATCATAATAGATGAACAAAATCTGTTTAGCGTTACCAAGGGAAGCGAACAACCCCTGATTTTGACAGTGACGAGTTTCACATGGACGTTCAAATCGTTGAAGTTGATGTGCACGAATATGCTTCAGGCTGCCGATCAAAATGATTTCATGATTTCAACGCCTTTCAAAGATGTTTACGAGTTTTTTTTTAGCTGCTCTACTCGGCAGCAGAGCATTTTTCAATATATAATTTTTTCAAATAGCCCGCAATTGTTTTGTTGTTTTTGTATCTGCTGCTGAGTACGTTGCGTTTTTATGTAATTTTCCCTTAAATATACCAAAATTGGGGTCTGTTCCGGTTAGTAAATTACCATTGCTGTTTTTGCTTTTGCTCTTGCTGTTGCTATTACTGTTTTTGCCTGATACTTGGAAGATTATTTCCTAATTCAATTGCGCTGCAACAGGAGCAAAAAGTGAAATTTATCTGCTTGTCATAAACAACTGAATTACGTTGTCGTATGCAAGTATTGAAGCATCTACAGCATAAACTATATTACATACACTACGGTATAATAATGTACGGTATATTTTGCCGGGGTCTGGCGGTCGGTCCGTCTGTTCGTGTGTTTATTAGATTTTTAGAAGTGCACATACAGAAAGTATATGCTCTTCTATGTTCTATTGGAAACTGCAAATGACTCTCACATTACAACCACTTAACGCGTGTACGTGCCTGGCGTGCACCATTGAATTTTGGTTTCGAATGAGCCTGGTTTACTGAATTCTAAATATACCGACCACATCATACAATATTCACACTCTGTACATACCCACAGTACTTGCATATTTATTTGTATATATATAAATATGCAGATATAAGCGCCTTTTGAACTGGATTAGGTTAAAATAAGCTACACATTCAGCCGAACATTAAGTTACTCTTGATTGCTCTGGTCTGTTTGATTGAAAGTAAGTAAGTAGATGTTTATCATTTGTGTATGTGAGTTCTGTATTTTATACGTCTCCCAATATCTTTACGAATGAGTAATTCACATAATTAGGGATTATTAAAAAGTCATGCGGCGCATACGCAAAATATCCTCCTGCTTGAGCTTCAATACGAATAATTAGAAACTTCATACTTGCATGCGCTTTACATATATTATCATTACATGTTGTATATACACAGTATTATTATAAAAACACATACATATATACTAGCATGTACAACAAAATTTTTTGCAACAACCCATCTCAAATTTATGAAAAAGAATCAAGGTCATTATTGTTTCCATTTAATGTTATAAAATTCTTACTGACGTATTCCAGGATGAACGCCTATCAGCAGAGAACTTGACCTTTTGCTGACTTTGAAAATTTCGCATGTGTTTTAAAAATCAATATTGTTATTGTAGGTAGAACCAAGGGTTGAAGGGGTGTGTGAGATATAAAGTGATTCAGTGAATAAACATCCGACTTTCTGTAAAACATCAGCTGTTTAATAATATTATACAAGAAATATTCGATTCTCTATGCTGGAACTCTAATTACATCCATTTGTTTTTTTGAAAATGTTGCATCTACCATGTCCATACCTTTTCAGTTCACAGCAAAAGGTAATTTTGTACTCACCTTTAATTATTTTATATATCGATAAGCAGTATGATTGTCTTAATTTTATTAATCTTTAGTATTATTATAGTTTTTTCAAAGCTAATTTAGTTCTTAGGTTCTTTGTAAGATCTTTGGACCGCTACGACTACCGCGATCGAATGAATCACGAGGTATACGAGCTTTATCACGACATTGATATAACTCGAATTAACATCCAACGGCTTCGGTAGTTTGGTCATGTCATGAGAATGGATGTAAATGCTCCAAAAAAAAGAATATTTGAAACAGTAATTGAAGGCGGAGGCGTAGAGGTAAACCGTGTCTCCGGTGGAATGATCAAGTTGGAGGAAGCACTAATCAGATCGAATGTACAAGACTGGAGAAGGTAGCGGAGGCACCTGGAGAAACATGCTGCGTCAACTGAAACCCAGTAACGGGTTGTTATAACCAAATAAGTACGTAAGTTTAGTTCTGTTCAGAATTATTCCCAAAAACTGTAGGTAGTTTTAAAGATGGTCTAAATTCGTAAATTTATTCAAAGGCCGTTTTGATTTCGCGATTATTCATAAAAATTTACACTAATATAGTATCGGAATAGATTGACGAAATACGTTATATTCAGCCAATGTTGGTAGTGGTCAAAGTCTATTTTAAATCTGATATTAGATAGATTGATACAGATAAAAGATAAAGAGTATTCAGAGTATTCTTTACTACGAATATCAGCAAATGGGATCTGTAAGATGGTAAGCTTAGTATCATTTACAAAAAATTGATAGGAGCTCTGAAAACAATATGCTTATTTTACAAAGTAAGCAAAATGCATTTATTATTTAGTAAATACAACTTATTTAAATAGATAAGAAATTTGATTTGCTCCAATACATTTATTTTGAATGTAATGCAAACTAACAACGGCCGTACGTATTTATTATAACATAGGCTTTATCTTGATTATAAATTTGTTCAGAATATAATACAGAACTTATCTTTATGATAGGGTTCTGATCTGATGTTCTCATCAGATGATCAAATACGGTTCGAGTTATCAAAGATCAAGAATAATATATAGCTGTTCTTTTCCTATTAAATAATTTTATTTTTGTTTCGAACTAATTTCAAAAAAGTAAATTAAGACCAAAGAGCTGTTCATGCCTAAAAGTCTTCAATTATGATGATTATACATAGTATATTCGGTTTTTTTTCTTATACATGGATATTATTTTCAAATCAACTGACTTTGTTTCAATAAACAATATTTGTGGATCTAAGATTACATGACTGTTTTTTTTTAATACATATTTGTTATAAACCCATACATCAGCTTTAAATTTCTAAATCACTTTATGAAAAACCTATGCTTCTTATCGTTCAATAGTAGTTTTGCTACGCTGTCTCTTTTCGTGACACAATTTTTGGACAATTCGACTCCACGACATTCTATGGACAGTGGTTAATGATAAAGTTCCTCTTTAACTATGAAGCGTCTTTTGTAGAGTTGACAGACTTTATATATATCTCTGAGTAAACTTTCTGTAATGTTAATCATCTTGAAGGATTGCACGTAGTTTTTTTTGGCTCTTTGCTATATGCTTTGTATTTTTTCTTCATAATAGATGCCTAGTTTTACAAATTTATTGACATATAGTTGTTTAACTATTTCGAATTATTTCAAATTAGTATGCATTTCTTTACAAGTTTTTATTGATCAATTTCGTGATAACTACATATATATTATTTTATATATATTTTCTATCATATAAAGAAGAACATTGAAGAATACGCTGAAATATCAAAAATAACTATAAAAAAGTTTTTATGATATTTTGAAGAAACCTCTAAAATGAAACTACAAATCAAAAGTCATTCTGAAAATAATATACATTTGAAATCTTTAAACTCTGAGTTCATGCTTGCATTTGTTTATGTGAAATTGTTCCCAGGTTCCTTAACTTTTAAATTGGTGTACACCCCTTTTTCGAAATTCAAGAAGACGCAACCCGAACAAATTAGAAACACACTTGAATGAGAATGAAATCGAAAGTATATTTTAAAAGTCGTCAAGTAATAAAAAATTAAAAAATAAAAACGAAAATTATTCATGCCATAAATAAATGATAGGATACATGCGTGTCTATCTGCTTGAATGCACACATACAAACTCTACGTCTTCGGTGTACTAAAGTGAATCTTCAGCTGATATGGGAATGAAGAATGGAATGGTGCAAACCGACCAAAGATTTGACAAAAAATAATAAATAGTGGAAAAAAAAATTAAACCAACAGGTTTTTCTCTTTCCCAGCGAACAACCTACACGACAAGACAAGTAAATGCAACTCTCAGAACAAAAATGATGAACGGAAAAAACCTATTTCTGTATTTCTCTGCCCAATTTCAAGGTCTTTATTTTTGGAACGATTTTGTGTAGTTAATTTTGGTTTTTATTTTTATGATTTTTTTTTTTTGGTTTGTGAATGGCAGCACCAGTTTTTAACAACTTTGGATGCGGTTCATGCATCCGAACATCACACATACACGTATATGCATAATTAGTTAACAACAACAATAAAAAAATCAGCTGCGTGAACAACAAATATCAAATGGAATTGCTTTAGGGTCCCTAAGACAGGCACCAAATCAAGCCATTTTACGAGTATGTTTCATATCTTTTTGTAGTCAAGGAATAATATCCATAAGATATATATTCTTTTTCCTTTCTTTGTTTATATCAAACTAATAATCAAAAGTAATTTAATATCGAATTTATTATGTACACATGAGAACATAAAAATAAAAATTAGTTATAACGAATAAAAACCATTAAAAAAAATAATTAATATATAATAAATCAATTTAAAAAAATTATACAAAAAATTAATTGAATACGAATTACCACAAATCACACTAAAATGAATTACATTTATTGATGCCAATTTATGGAATCAACATTTCTTGAAAAGTTTCGAAGAGTGCTTTTTTGTTGCCACGATTACTTTAAGATTAGACTCGATTTAAACTATTGAAACGAAATACTCAAATGTCATTCTCGCATCTATCCTTCAATATCAATTCAACTTCAAATTAAAATTTTTTGAAAATTACTTTTGTTCCATCCCTCCCATGTTAGGCCACAGTTCCTGGTTCATGTTCTCTTCGAAACTGTTAAGAGGGGCACCTACTACTACTTTCTTCAGTTAACTAATAAAAGATAGAGTTCATTTATAATAATTGCTTTCGGTGGACAAGACTAATGTGTAATATACCATCAGATCTTCGGAACTTAACAAAGTCCACCTCAAAACTATTAGTTTTTCCAAGCAGTTAGTGTGTAAGAACTTATGCAGAGAAACTTTTTGTTTCTTTTAATACATTTTGTAGAATTTGTGAAAAGGAATCTTTTTCGCATTTTCTGTAATTCTCCAGCTTTGACTATTAGAACGAACAGATTTTTAAAGAAATACTTTCTTGACATTTGGTTGGACAAAAGATCTGTTCAATTAAATTATGACTATGTTTTTAACTATGTTCCAATTAGTAAATAAAAAATAATTATATTTATTATATATTCTTTTATATTAATTATTTTGTATGTAAAAAGGTTAAAATTGCAGTGATTTCTAAAATTTGTATATGCTTATGGAAGTAGTTAAACCAGTTGCTAATTATATAATACTATAATACAATAGATTTTAATCTGTTCTTCTACTCACAGATCTTAAAGAAACTATCCTTGTCAGTTTCTAATTGTGAAGATGCCTTTGCTTTTATTCAAATAAAGGAAATGTTTAGGGAAAGTGAATTTTTGATATGATAACTGACAACAAAATTACTTTAAACAGAGGCTATAGACCAATAGTTCCCAACCTTTTTATGACCAAGGATACTATGATATTTTTATTTGTAGTAGACCACAAAGTTTTAGAATAATACACTGATTATTTTAATATGCTTTATGCATCTCTGCATTACTTATGAATACACATATGTATGAACATAATCCTTCAATGCATTATGGGGAAGCTTCAGCCCAGCAAGCCCTTATTCTGGTTTATTCTGCCATTATTCTAGCATTAAGACAATAAATATTATGCATATATATTACATATTTAAATTCATTTCAAGCTAATGGCTTGACTACAATAAACGTGAACAGTGAATATAATAGTGACATCACCTCATTCCAACAGATATTAACTTTATTTTTAAACTATTATAATCAGCTAGTTTGGAGAATGAGTACAGCATCGCAAAAGCAACTGTCTAGTCTAAGCTCTTTAACATTATCTTTCAGCAAATAAAACAAATTAGTCGAATTCATTCTCTATCCGAATCAGAAGCAATTTATTTTATTAAGAATATAATAGAAAAACAAAAGAGCATTTTGTTAAAAGCTGATATTTTTAAAATACATTAGGTTTAGAAATTAGTTAAGCTAATTTTATTTCTAATATAGTAGTAAAGTAATTTAGTTATCTAAATGATTCACGTAATGTGAAAGAATAGCAGCACATACTAATTTGGCTTTCATTTCACTGAGCTGTACTCAATCTATCTATCTAGTTTATAAAAATACTAATCAAACTGTAATCTGATAGTGAAGGTAATATTAACTATTTTACTCTTAAATCGTTTGAGCTTTTTTTGGTGGCATTCAAACCACTAATTTATAGGGAAGAATATTCGGCATTTCACTAATTTTTAATAGTTGCTTTCAAATACGTGTATTTATATAAGCAACTAGAATTCATTGTAAAGGAAAGGTTTATTTCTAATTTAGATTCAATAGAGTTAGCACTTTTTTTACAAGACTGTTATTTAATGTTTTGATTCAATACTTATTTATAAACGTGTACAATATACTACTTTTATTACATTAATACTACTTTAAAACTATTAAAATAAAATCGCTACTATAATAATGAACATATCTCTTGAGTAATGCATGAGTATATAGGTATATTAAAAAGATACAAAGCTAAGCAAAAGCAATCATTTTAATTTTATTTTCCTAAATACTCCCTCTGGTGATTTCGTCAGTGGTTGATGTGTTTCTCCAGTAGTGCTGATGCTACCGCCGATGTTGCCACTGCCTCTCTGTAATCTTAATGAAAACAATCACAATTACCGAATGTATTATGATCAATCTATTGTGCGACCTATCATAGGCAATGGCTCGTAAAAACAGTTCAGAAACCTCATAACAAAATCGTAAAAACAAAATATAATTAAAACAAAAAATTACATACATAAACAAAAATTGTTAGAAAAATTACTCGAATAATAAATGAAATTATATATTAAAATTGAAATGAAAGCGTTGTTATTTTAATTATTTTCAATGGATTTATTATAATTAGTTCGGTTGTTGCTATGTGCGAAGAAACTTTAATTACTGCAATTACTTTAGAAACTAAAAGGTTTAGTGGAAAATATTCAATTCAATTTTAAATAATTTTTGAGAATTTAATGGCATAATAAATTTCAATTCAACAGAAACAGAAAAACTATTAGTTAATGATAAAGAAATATTTCAATTTTTTCAGTTTAAGTATTTCTTACAAAAAAATGTTTTCTAAAAATATTATTTGAAAATAGTGGAACTATAAGTTGTGCAGCCACAGTTGACCTAACATTATCATATGTACGACTAAATGTTCTCCATTCTCCGTGTTCTACCTGAAAAACAGTTGTATGTATTAAATATTATCTCAGGTCAGTTTTGTAGAGAATTTTACGTTCTATAACTTTTTATATTATGAAATATGTATATATATGATTATTTACTATATTATTATTATTATTTAAAATAGGCTATTTGTGCACCCCGACCTAAAAGATCTATTGTGCGCCTATAGGCCCAACTAGGACAATTTTAGACTATTTATAAATCTTATAATTGCAGTGGGCTTCATTTTACCTATTTGATTTGGGACTAATATCCCGCTTCCAAGGTAATCGAGTCTACGTCTTGCCACCGCTGAGCAGTTGCATAGAACATGTTTTGATGTTTCCTTCTCTTCATGACAGAGTCGACAGGAATCACTTTCTACCGCACCTATAATCTTCATGTGGTAATTAAGTCTACAGTGTCCTGTAAGAAGTTCAGTGTAGATTTTCATATCATTTCTGCTAAGGTTGATGATAGCATCAACTTTGACGTGTTCAGGATCAATGAATCTTTTTGACTGTCGCATGCCTGTTTGGGCTCTCCAGTGTTCAAGTAGATGCTGTTTCTCCCGTTCACATAATAAGTTGTTTGTGAAGATATTTGTTACCCCGCAGAAGGGCTCTGGCCCAATGAAAGGAGTACATGCACCCTTCTTTGCTAATATGTCTGCTATTTCATTGCCCTCATGCCCCTCGTGTCACGGTACCCACATAAGAGTAACATAGTTCCTCGATGCTAGGGTGTTGAGAAGTTGAAAGCATTCCCAAACCAGCTTTGATTGGAATAAGGATTTTGCTAAAGATTTTAGAGCTGCTTGGCTGTCTGATAGAATGCATATGTTGGTACCTCGGGTGCCCCTACGTATGCATTCTCTTGCACAAAGCTCTAAGGCATGGACCTCTGCCTGAAAAATGGAAGCAGTTTTTCCCATTGCGATTGCTTTACGGAAGTTTGGTCCCATAACTCCTGCTCCTGCTCTGCCATTATCCATTTTGGACCCATCAGTATACCATAATTGAGAGCCCTGCTTGAAGTTGATTTTATTATTTCTCCAAGTTGATCGGTCAGTAATGACCTCTTCGAATTCCCTGGAGAAAGCTAATTTTTAATATTTGCTATATAAAAACAATACCATTATCTAACAGCACCGCTATGTCATAATGATCTAATTTATCAATATCAACAATACGTAATAATTTGCAATAAAAGTTATGACACTTTCATGTTTATCTTTAAATGAATATAGTGTATTGATGTAGTGAAATAAAATATCATACATTACTTAAACTCTATGGATATAGTGAAGTTTTGTTAATTTATTTACCTCACTGGAGAAGAGGAGAGTCCTCTGCATATATACATACATATTTAATAATAATGATATTCATGACTGAAAGACACTTTTATAAAAAATGGTCTATTGCTGTTTTGATTTCCAATATATATTGAAGTATCATATAAGACAGGGCTGCCTAGATCAGATGCGAACTCTGAACAACACAAATCACTGTACATATTGGAGGGCCGCAGTAACAAATAGTTGTTCATTGTTGTTTTCGACAAAAATAAAAATACGGTCATTTATTATAGTTCTATGAATATAGTTTTACCATTACACCAAATGTAAAATTGCGTAATTGTGGTAGCTTAAAATAATAGCGCGGGCCGCATATTTTTCCAAAGCACGAATCCGCGGGCCCTGATATAAGAGACCACAGTTTTTAAAAGTTATGTTAAGTGCTATAAATGATAACATATAAATAGATGGAACTTTGATCGTACCATGGTTTTATTTCGCAAATTTAACTTGAAGAAGAGTTTGTATGATGTAGTTATATACCTATATGTTGTTAATCTTAATGAAACATAATTTGTGTAGGATATATTTACTTTATTCAACATAAAAAGGCTTAGAATATGTGTTAACATTAGATATAAAATATTAGGATTATATTATAAACCTTTATATTTTTACAAATTTTTACAAAAACAAAGGATTATATGTTATAAGATATATATTATATGTTATAACAGATATTAAATGTATTTCGTTAAACTGTGTTAATAATTTAGACAAAAATCAAAAGACGTAGAAAATTGATCACATAATTAAGAAATAAATTCTTTACAATTTTATCGAAATAGTACCATGAAAAAGGATATCTTTCTACTGCTAGAAAGATTGAGATCAATTTTCTATCTAAAAGTGGAAAAAATGAATGCATACAGAGATTTTCTTTGAAAAATGTTATTTTCAAGGTGAAAAATTTTTATTTTTGGGACAATATTTACTCAAATCATTAAACACACTCTTCAATCCTTCCATTTATAATGTTTATATCTTCTTAACCTTGACAACATTTTATATGCTATTCGTGTGCCAGTGTTAAAATTAATTTTTATTTGTCTCATTCTTTATTAACATAAATGAAAAGGCATGAGTTTCATTTTTGAACAAAAATACAAAAGGTTTTAGACGCCACTTAAGTGCGACAATATTTGTTACTTGTTCTCAAATTGTACGTGACTAAGATAGTCACTGACAATAGTGAAGCTTCCGGGTAATAAACTTGTCTGGAAACTAACAGAATTTTGACTTACCTATTCAGAATAATAAAATCAACTCAATTATTTTGTTAGACTCGTGACATTCAACACTTTTTATGCTTTATATTCATATTTATGCTAAAAATCAAAATTTAGGGGAAAAATTGCAGTACAAAGAAGTAATAAAAATAAAATAATTAAGCTTAACAAGACTACAAGGTTTTAGTGCAAAATAAATTTGAGTTAAATTTGTATGCAAATAAAAATATATGTAGAATAATAAAAATGTTATTAAGAACTTGCTCAAGAGTAAATATTTTTCTAACATAATTTATTCTTTCTTTCTTTAATAAGACTATTAGAAATTTAAAATTCGATACAGCTTTTATCTTTTATCTCAATATCGCAACATCGTTAATTTATGACGAGCTGGAAGTTGATCAGTAATTAGCACATAATGCAGCGTCCTCTATCCAAAGATATTCCTAATGTTAAACTTAAGCATATGTATACGGCGGTAGCTAACCATTCCCAAAATGAAAGTAAAAAATTATTGTCGTTCCCGAATTTTCTCTACTTTAACGATAACTAAAAAATTACCGATAACTAAAAATTATCGATACCTAAAAAATTTTTATGAGAACTCTTACTTTGTGGATTTTTGGACATAAAAATCGCAGCTGAATAGCATATATGTATTATTTGCAAAAATCTATGAGTCCCATTCATAATTTGAAAAGAAGTATTATTGATATTATTAAGAAGTAAGTATTATCTGCTGTAGAAAAGTATTGAAGTATTGATGAACCTTACTGCAAGAGAACCAGTATCAATAATAGATGAATTTGGAAGTTTTTTTCCAAATCACTTCTATTAAGTACTGTCTGAACAGATAACAACATTGAGTGTGATTTACAAAAACAAAAAAATAAAAATAATTAAATTATAATATATTGTACGAGCACAACAAAAAAAAGTGAGCAAAAACAAAATGCAAACATCCAGCCTAAACAGGATCCTTTCAGTAACCCCGCAAAAAAAGGCCACTGATGACAAATCGTATGAGTTGGTCGATTGGTTAATAGTACCAATATGTATGATTACACGTTCGGAAAATTTCTCATACCCGCGATCATTTGGCTGTAGCCATAAGAGAGTTCCTATCACACCTTTGACATTATAAGCAAAAAGGACTAGTCTATTAAAAATTTTTTGTTTTGGATGCAATAGTTTTTTGACAACTATTAGTGAATTATTACTAACCAAAATGTGACAATTTAGTTTAATGCAAAATGTATATATTACAGAAATTTATTTTTTTGCTGGAAATTTGTATAATTTTTAAACATTCAGCGATTTTATAAAGATCCACATTGTAAAATAGTAAAATATGTTCACAATATGAAGCTTAGGATAACTATGTTATTTAATATAAGAAACAATGCAACTGAATTAGTTGAATAGTGAATATTCCTTTATATACTTTCGTTAACATTAAAATTTTTTTGATGTTAACCTCAGATTATATATAATATCAATCTGATTAAAAAATGACTGTTTTTCATCTATTTGTTTATATTTGAACATTTCACAAAAGATCGAAAAAAGTCCACAATTTATTATACTCCTCTTATTCAAAATAAGAAAAAGTCACTTTAGCTAGAAGCCTTAGTCTCATTTTTTAATTTAGTGGAATATCTTTGAATTACCTACTATACTGAAAAGAACATATTAAATTTAAAAGGAACAAAGTAAAAAAAGTCAAAAGTCGATACTTTCAAAATAAAGTGTTTAGGGTCATTGTAAAATTCAAAGTGGTATGTCAGAGCCGCTGATATCCTCCATAACCTCAGGCTACATATAGTTAATAAGAATATAAGAACATATAGCGACTTAATAAATATATGCGTAAATAAAAAGCCAGGAAAGCACTAAGTGACTTATGAGTCCCCTGATATTTGAATTATAAAAAACCATTTCATAAGCGTATCATTGGTAATTAACATAATTAGGAAGTAAATAGGTATTCATTTTTTTATTAATTACTTATTAATTTTCACTCGTTAGTTTCAAGAACTAGTAGCAATGTGATGTTATTAATTACTATGTCGCCCTGTAATATCATTAATATATGAAAGGAAAAATAATATATTTTGTCTTTAACAGGTTTTAAAGAAACATAAGAATATATAATTTGAAAAAGTATTTATGTTAGTATACTTTAAAAATAAATGCATAAACATTGTAAAGAACCTTTTTTTTCTCAAGCCGGGGTTTTTCTCGCCGGATCCCAGAGTCGTTACAAGAATATTTTTTTCTCTGTAACCCTGAATCTTCTCGTAATTAAAAAACGGGCTATTTTCGTTAGTTTCGTGGTTTTTATTATTTTTCTCAAAATAAATTTATTACAATATTTATAGTTATACTTATGTACTAATGATATTTTATTGTAATTATAAATACGGACAATTAATATAACTCCTGAAAATAAGAGAACACAAAAGAATGACTAAAGGTAGGCTAGGAGACAACACTACCGACAGGGCTGTGTTGCTAGGTTCAGTGTTACCGACTGGGCTACACTGTGGGATTAGGAAACAACACTACCGACAGGGCTGTGTTGCTAGGTTCAGTGTTACCGACTGGGCTACACTGTGGGATTAGGAAACAACACTACCGATAGGGCTGTGTTGCTAGGTTCAGTGTTACCGACTGGGCTACACTGTGGGATTAGGAAACAACACTACCGATAGGGCTGTGTTGCTAGGTTCAGTGTTACCGACTGGGCTACACTGTGGGATTAGGAAACAACACTACCGATAGGGCTGTGTTGCTAGGAATCAGTTCTATGACTTAATAATTACCTCTGTGATTACCTTGTGAAGTGTTCTGCTTCACGACCTGTGATTGAACCTCTGGTGATGTGCACTGTTCGAAGTGCTGTGGCCAAGTCCCTCTGGTGATGTGCACTGTTCGAAGTGCTGTGGCCAAGTCCCTCTGGTGATGTGCACTGTTCGAAGTGCTGTGGCCAAGTCCCTGTGTTTTACTTTGCTTCTCCTTTTATACGGATTTTATAGAACGGGATAACGGACTTCTGAGTGCATACTGTGTAGCTTTCTTCTAAGTTGTTATTGCTACTGATTTCGCTATGTTCTGCTGTTGTTGTTCGCTGCATATTTATTATTAAAATTTGGCAAAAATAATTACCCTCAAAGAAATCGGAAGTATTATTACTTAATTTGTATTTTCAAGAGATTTATTGTTTCTCTTAATTTTGATAACTAAATTCTATGATAATTTATAATTACTTATTATTATCTTACTTTCTAAAATAATTCCTTTTACTTTATTAATACTTTATATATTTTTTCATAGCTTAGATTAATATTTTTTTTCGTGGGTTTGGTTTTACTAATATTAGCTTAATTCTATTGTTTTATTTGTTTACAATAATAATAATAACTTCATGCTATATATATTTTTCGACTAAAAATAGTTTTAATTCTGTTGTTGGGTTTTTTTATTTGTTTACTATAATAACTTCATGTTATTTTCAACTATCATAATTTATTTGTGACGTGTTGGAAAAAATCGTCACACTCCCTCCCTTCATTGGAAAGGGGAACGACCCGGATGGCACCAGAATTTGCTATGAGCACCTTATGTTTTTTTCCTGATTTTGCACATAAAAACATGGCGACGGCCCCGTTTTAACTTTTGAGCGTCCCTCTGTATCCGTTCCCAAAGTTCTGCGGTGGTTCTGGGGCTAGTTTTGCAGCAAAATGAGCCTGAGCGTTGGATAGTGGATGTGTTTGACTAAAACCATATCGCCAATCTGTGGTTTCCATGCTCTGGGTCGTAAATTATAGTGCTTGGCTTCTGTAACGTTTCTTCGGAGTTTTGAATATTTTATAAAATTTGTCTTGGGCCGTAGTGACAATCTGATCGTTCTCCGGTTGGGTTGTACAACAAATTTTCGTTTGCCGTTGCTGTTTTTCTGTGCTGACTTTGTCATCTGTTTCGAGACAACGTTCCTTAATTTGGTATGGTAATTGTTCCTGTTGGCCTTGTTGTGTTTCAATAAATTTTATTTGCTGTTGTACTATTTGCTCTTGTGTACCTTGTAGTTGTTGTAACTTTTGTACTTTGATAGGTCTCGGATCTTGCTGTGTTTTCCCTTTGTTAGGTCTCGGGTCTTGCTGTATTTTCACTTCGATAGGTCTCGGATCTTGTTGTTGTACGATGTGTTCTAGCGTGTCTTGTGGTTGCTGTGAATCTCGTCTAGGTGTTGTATTGATAGGACTTGGATCTCGGTATTGTTGTAACTTCGGTGCTTTAGTAGATTTCGGATCTTGTTGTATTTTCACTTTGATAGGTCTCGGATCTTGCTGTATTTTCACTTCGATAGGTCTCGGATCTTGTTGTTGTACGATGTGTTCTAGCGTGTCTTGTGGTTGCTGTGAATCTCGGCTAGGTGTTGTATTGATAGGACTTGGATCTCGGTATTGTTGTAACTTTGGTGCTTTAGTAGATTTCGGATCTTGTTGTATTTTTACTTTGATAGGTCTCGGATCTTGTTGTTGTACGATGTGTTCTAGCGTGTCTTGTGGTTGCTGTGAATCTCGGCTAGGTGTTGTATTGATAGGACTTGGATCTCGGTATTGTTGTAACTTTGGTGCTTTAGTAGATTTCGGATCTTGTTGTATTTTCACTTTGGTAGGTCTTGGATCTTGTTGTTGTACGCCGTGTTCTAGCGTATCTTGTAGTTGCTGCTGCTGCCGTTGTCGATTAACTTGCTGCTGTTGCTGTTGATTAGTCTGCTGTTGTGGCTGTCGTTGTTGCTTAACTTGCTGCTCTTGTTGTTGATTAGTCTGCTGCTGTTGCTGTCGTTGTTGTTTAACTTGCTGCTGTTGTTCTTCGACGGCTATGGATTGCAGTAGTTTTTGTTTTTGCTTAAAGAATCTAGACGGGATAAAAAACTTTAGAAAATCAACCTTGAAATGTGTCCAGTACTGCCAACGACAATTGTTGTTGCGATACCATATTAGTGCATTATTTTCGAGAAGTAAGGGCATTGTGCGTGGAATTAAGTTTACATCGATGCTATACTTGTCTGCCAGTTCTTCTATGTGTTCGATGAAACTCAATGGATCCTCACCACCGTCATATCTGAAGGACCATTTTTCCACATGTTCTATTGTTTGAATGGGTGAGCGCATTGTAGGACTCATATCTGCCCCTTTGTATTCCACGTGTGATATACGTTGATATATTTTTTTCTTCCAGAGTTCTTAAATTCGTTTCATTCGAGTTAAGAGTTCTGTGATGTGACCAACCAGGTTCGTGCTAAAATCGGATCCTCCTTACTCATTATTATATTACGAAGTTTCCTACGTTGTATTCAGGGTCCCTGCTCGGGCGCCACTTGTAAAGAACCTTTTTTTCTCAAGCCGGGGTTTTTCTCGCCGGATCCCAGAGTCGTTACAAGAATATTTTTTCTCTGTAACCCTGAATCTTCTCGTAATTAAAAAACGGGCTATTTTCGTTAGTTTCGTGGTTTTTATTATTTTTCTCAAAATAAATTTATTACAATATTTATAGTTATACTTATGTACTAATGATATTTTATTGTAATTATAAATACGGACAATTAATATAACTCCTGTAAATAAGAGAACACAAAAGAATGACTAAAGGTAGGCTAGGAGACAACACTACCGACAGGGCTGTGTTGCTAGGTTCAGTGTTACCGACTGGGCTACACTGTGGGATTATGAAACAACACTACCGACAGGGCTGTGTTGCTAGGTTCAGTGTTACCGACTGGGCTACACTGTGGGATTAGGAAACAACATTACCGATAGGGCTGTGTTGCTAGGTTCAGTGTTACCGACTGGGCTACACTGTGGGATTAGGAAACAACACTACCGATAGGGCTGTGTTGCTAGGTTCAGTGTTACCGACTGGGCTACACTGTGGGATTAGGAAACAACACTACCGATAGGGCTGTGTTGCTAGGAATCAGTTCTATGACTTAATAATTACCTCTGTGATTACCTTGTGAAGTGTTCTGCTTCACGACCTGTGATTGAACCTCTGGTGATGTGCACTGTTCGAAGTGCTGTGGCCAAGTCCCTCTGGTGATGTGCACTGTTCGAAGTGCTGTGGCCAAGTCATTGAGTGTCTTCTCTGTTGATGTGCACTGTTCGAAGTGCTGTGGCCAAGTCATTCTGTGTTTTACTTTGCTTCTCCTTTTATACGGATTTTATATAACGGGATAACTGACTTCTGAGTGCATACTGTGTAGTTTTCTTTTAAGTTGTTATTGCCTGCTACTGATCTCGCTATATTCTGCTGTTGTTGTTTGCTGCATATTTATTATTAAAATTTTGCAAAAATAATTACCCTCAAAGAAATCGGAAGTATTATTACTTAATTTGTATTTTCAAGAGATTTATTGTTTCTTTTAATTTTGATAACTAAATTCTATGATAATTTATAATTACTTATTACTATCTTACTTTCTAAAATAATTCCTTTTACTTTATTAATACTTTATATATTTTTTTCATAGCTTAGACTAATATTTTTTTCGTGGGTTTGGTTTTACTAATAATAGTTTAATTCTATTGTTTTGTTTGTTTACAATAATAATAATAACTTCATGCTATATATATAATTTTTTCCGACTGAAAATAGTTTAATTCTGTTGTTGGGTTTTTTTATTTGTTTACTACAATAACTTCATGCTATTTTCAACTATCATAATTTATTTGTGACGTGTTGGAAAAAATCGTCACAACATTGAGTTGTCAAGAAATATCATTTAGTAATATGGCTTAATATTAATCAAGCAATGTCATAGGGTCGTTCAAGAAATAATTTGTGGATTTAATTCCTTATCATAAAAATTTAATTATTATTATAATTTTTAATTCGGTTCTTTCCAAATATTTTTAAAATTTATATTTCAAATACTGAACAGGAGTAATACGAATATCAAAGTCGCTTTTACTGATATTAAAAAAGATATGAACTCACAGCTTTAAAATCATTCTGCAAATATTTTTGAGCAGTTATTGTTTTCTATTTTAAAATTTAAGCTATTGGCAGGGATAAGTTATATTATATATAATTGAAATATATCAAACGGCACATCCTCGTCATTGAAACTAATTTTTGAAGATTTCAAAATATACAGTTGAAAACTTTTGCCTTGTATTAATTATAACAAATAGTAACAATAAATAATTCAAAAGATAAATAAAATTAATTACTAAAAGTTTGAATTTATATTTCGAAATAAAAATATTTAAAAACGTGTGAATGAATCGTTGTTCCCTTAATTAATTTAACATAAGTTTAAAGCCACACTTTCCAATAATATTCAACCTAAAAAATACAAAAGTATAATAAATTAATATATTTTTTTATATCAAATGGCTTTCCTTACTTGGTTTTATTTTTGATAAATTTAAAAATTGCTTCTTATTTTATAAAAAGTGTGTTGGATATATGTATAGTACAATTTTTCTTCATCAGGCCCTTTGAATTATGCAGGTTTCTTTAAAGGAATCTCTTGCAGACGTTGTTATTGAGTTGTGCTTTACTATGATTATATGTTAAAAATCGAAGCTTTTCTCAGACTGAAGTGAGTACTTGTCATCCATTCTGATCACTAAATTCTCTTTTAAAAGTAATTCAAGTGTTATGTTAACTTTATTGTGAAGAAGTTCATATGGAGTGATGTTTTGTTTGTATAGATAATCAGTTAGTTGTTCAGTTGTTACTGAATGCTGGAAAACAGTCAAAGCGTCCATTACCATAACACCGTACTGATAGAAAGACGTTCTCAGTTTTGGCCTCATATCTGCAAGATTAAAATTTTTGTACATATTTGTGGAATTATTTCTATTACTTTAAATTAAGAATTTCAGAAAAATATAAACAAAATTTCACAACATTTTCTCAAAATTATTACTAAATATTTTATGATTTAAAATAAAATAATATAACAAGGTAAGGTCAGGTAAATTGATATAACAGCATTTTCTATGTACTATATGTACATATATATAAATATATATATAGATTGCACATATATATATAATTTTACAATTTATACCAAATTTTATTTAAATTATTTTTGTATCAAATTTATCCTTAATCCATTCATGAGCTCAACATATCATCAACAAAACGAATTATAATATAATCCTAGCAGGCATATTAGCATTAGAGTAACAGACGTTGGTTCATATGACTACATAAACTGATACATGTGTGTGCCTAAAACTGTATGCTCTGAAGCATAGTCCTTGTCATGAATGTAAAGTCAAATAAAAGAAAACAGAATTATAGAAATTGTGGAAATTGTGGAAACTGTTAAGAGGACAAATGTGAAGGCAGGTTGACTCCTATTATTTTACTTGTTCACTGTCGTCACTGTTGTTTCATGAGTAAGATGCCATTGTTTGTTGGGGATTTCTATGTTTGGAACGCTCCACTTACAAATCATTTTGTTGTTACCCTCTATCAAGTTACTTATGGGGAAAAATTTACACATTTTCGTGTATTTCATTTTTCTTTTTTGTGTTTTGGTTTTTAGATTTCTCTCCTTTTTTATTTGCAAATAAAAACAAAATTACTTAAATTACAAATACAATATTTGAAGATTATTTTGCCTGAAGTCACAAAAACAAAAAAACAAATTAAATCAAAAAAAAAATGTATGAAAAAAATAAGAGGTTTCCACAAAAAAAAAGTAATTTAATTACGTTGAGTTGCTGGCGGGTGGCAAATTGCCAAAATTGTATTTCCTGCTGTTAAAAGCCCTTTTGTCAAATATAATAATTCCTAACTTGTGCATATAAAGTTGTTTTTCTTGTTATTTACGGTCATTTTGAGCTGCACTCTTTACATACAAAAATTATATACCAAAAACATAAATATATATAATATACAATAATAAAATAATGAATAAATAAGGCAGGAGAGTTGCCATGTGCTGAATATATTTCAAAGGATTAAGGGTTAGCATTAACATGAACCCTCTTAGTTAACAAAACGACATAATTACCTTGAACTAATCATGCAAAAAATATATAGTATATACTTTGTACAAAAATATACACATGTGCTTTAATAATATAATTACTCTTCTATTATAAACATATATAGTATATATTTATTCATCATCAAACATCAGCAGGAATACTACAGATTTTTCACTCGTTCCAATTGAATATGAATAATTTCTATAAGACAGAGATTAAAAAACAATTTCTTCTTAAAATCCAATACTGATAAGAACACCCTCTTCATGAACTTCTAATAAATTTGTTAACGAATCCATAATTTGATTACCATTAATAATTGCAAATACTCACAATTGGCTCTGGAGTAGCTTTTTCTTATATATCTAACTTAATTAATTACACGAAATATTAAAATGCAATAATATGATATACTTTATTAATTACATAAAAATAATGAATGGTATATATTTCAATGCTAAATTGTAAATAAATTACCTTGTAGTAGCATTTCGCAGTATGTAGCTCTTCATTATTTGAGAATAAATTTGAACTCCAGGATTTTAAATGATTGGAACACAATATTAACTATATTTAATGGAGGGTACATACCCGTGAGTAAGTTCCCCAAAATCTACAAATGAATGCATATGCAGTTTGTTTTCATTTTAATTAATACTGGTTATATATAATTATACAAAAATTATTTTCTATAATGGTTTCTTAGATATCCTACTTTATGAGTGATTTTAACTACTACTGAATTTAGTTAGTTTAAATGTTTAAGAGATTATTATGCAAAAATAATTATCATCAACGACTTCTTAAAATTTATTTTGCAGCTGTTTAAAAATTAAATCATAATTATAATCATAGTGGGTCATCAGATCATCATATAATTATATAATCATAATAATCAGAATACACTTCATTTTATTCAGAGTGATTCTGTGAAACTTATTTCCTGAATACATATTAATATTTGTCTTATTTTTCTAAACCTTAATTAATCTTCAGAATTTATGATTATTTCGCCCATGCATTAGCACAGCACGGTCTTCGGGAGGTATTTTCATACTTATTGCAGAATTATTTTGCTAGAATTGTTTTTGTAATTCTTAAAGTTTCTTTGTTAAGCTTCACAATCTATGTATTGATTCTGGTTGTAGACCCTTATAAGAAACTTGCAACTTAGTTTTTATTTTTTGTCATCTTTTCTAATGATTAAGAAAATATTACTATTTTCCATGCTAGTAATTGGTACTGGGTCAGCAAATAGAGATGCTGATAATGGTCTGACAAACTTATCTGTTATTTTATTACTTTTAATCCCATTGAATCTTAAATTGATTATTTTGTTTAAGTTGGCCTTTTCTAGCAAGTTTACAACTAATTTCGATGTCACCTGAGAAGTTTTGATGGCTATCAGTTCAGTTGGATATTTTTTTTTACGTACATTATATGTACATTAACGTTTCTTTAATATATGCTAATTTTCTTTATACCATAGATCTCGAAAAATTCTATTGGAATTTTAATTGATTGGACTATAGCTATATAATTAAACAGAAGCGTTAACTCATTTCTTTTTGACTTTTATTAAAAGGAATAATTGTTCAACTATAAATGTTTTATTGTTTCATGTTAAATTTCATGTTATAATAAATTATATAGTGCTATTACTTATCTACAGTATTCATAATTGAACACGATAATTATTGGGTTACAAATAAAGTACGTACTCCAAGTAATTTATATGAATATAGATATTTATATGATGCATCAGATCCCGATGGATAAAAAGGGTAATGCCTAACCAAATTCGATCGTTTTTGTTTATATCACGTCAAGTGTAAAAGGTTTTTGATCAAATTTTTATCTACTAGTTGAAGTTTGAGTGATAGCTGCTAAATATAAGACTTATAAATGTTAAATGAAAGAATGCATACCAGCTAATCTGCATATAAAAAAAGCTCAAGTATTTTATAATAAGCGAAACGCATTGATAAATGTGTTTTTAATCGTACTTAAACGATTTAAGTTCAAGTAGTGTTTGCTTATCTAAACAATTACCGTAGAAGTCGCTTAGTATACGACTTCTTCAAAAGTCCAGTTTCGTTAAGTAGCGTTTTTTATGGATTCTGGATTATAGATTCAGTGGATTCTGTTTGGTAGGTTTTAACATGGTAGGTCTTAACAATTCTAGGCTGATTAGTGTTGACCGGCGACAGTACTTTTATAAATATTTACGTTCTTATTTTTTGTTGCTTTATGTTAAATATAAATTTTTTTATATTTTATCTTTATTTTTATTGTCATTATTGAATTAATATTTAATATTTATATTTAACTTCACTCCTTGGTCTAAGTATTTATAATTCATTATCGTTACAGTGGTAGATTTCTGAAATAAAAAACTGTTATTTTCTATACATTGATTTTTAAATGAGCTTTTAGTTAAAATATATTCAGTCAATTTGAAACCAAAAATATAAAATTTTGTAGTTATTATTATTAAGGATAAAAATACTACTTAGGTTTGCGGTACTGTAAAACGACACAGAGAAATAACGAGGCGTGAAGTTTAGAGTTTAACAGAATAATATTCTTTCATAATAAATATGTTCATTTCACAATTGCAGTCGATTTTTTCATTTCATTAGAAATCTTCACATTATTTCTTACATAATAGAGTATTGTAGTATGATGTCTACATTCTTGTCTGATACTGATCTATTTTTAATTGCTTAATGCTCTTTTCTGTTCATACAATATGTAAAGGGTGAGCTTTTCTTTCAAAACCATGTTTTGTTTTTTATATATAATATTTGCACGTCTGTACCTGAAAAAAAATTGGGGCGATCATATATCATCTCAAACATATCAAGCTTTAATGGTGTGTGGTAATAGTTCACTTATGCGTTTATAATTATTTTAAAAGATACGAATAAGAAAATACATTAGAATTATATACCTATGATAATATAGACCTGGATTTTTAAAGAAGAAGACAAATCCAAACGTTTTCCACTTTTTGAAGGAAACCTGATAGCTATGTAACAGAATATTCTGAAAAAACAGTGCGGGTTCTGTGCATTGTTCTTATTCCTGTTTAAGTTATTATATATAGATATACATAAAAACTCTTACATAGCCACAGTGTCATATAAAAATTTCTCATTAACTTTCCTTTTAAACTTTGTTTTCGAACCATTTGGCAACTCTTTTACAAAAAATTTTCTCCTTTATTAAATAATTTTTTCAACAAGAAAAAATACAGAAAAAAAGG